>NC_090444.1:1615598115-1615903001 GCF_031143425.1 Pleurodeles waltl
AGCCCAAGAGTAAGGAAAAATAAGGAGAAATCTGTTCTAGTACCTGGTGACAGCCCCTCTGCTGCACTCGGGTCAGTGTAGGGGAGAGGCTGACATCCTTCATTGACTCATCATTCTCTTAAGACTTGGGGTCAAGTAATATCTATGTCCATCCTTTTAAAGAGTGTGCCAACAAAAGGCATGGGATTCAGGGGTGCTGTTAGCTTTTTCCCAGTTTTCCCACTAGCTTGACAGGTAAGGCAAAACCTACAGAAGGCATCAGAGGCTATCTTCATCTGGGGCCAATTGAAGTAGGTGACAATCCAGGCAAAGGTCTTGCTTGCCCCAGATAGCCAGCCAGGGGTATCTCATGAGCCAGCCCCAGTAGGAAAGCCCTCTATCATTGGGAAACTACCAGCATTCAAGATGTTTGATACTCAGGAGTGTTAGACTCACTATACAGGAGGTCATTCTCCTCATATATGAAGTGATCACTAGAGGTGTCACCAGCTGCCTCAGCTTCATCTAGCCACCTCAGTCTACAAAGCATTGGGCACTCCTTCTGTGCCTTGCAGAACTACTTCCTGTTGGGTTCCCCTTCTACTTGCCATCCAGCAAGTGCTGGAAGGTCACCAAGGGAGGCTATGTCTTCCCCAGTAGTCTCCGGGGTGGCTCTCTCTGACTTCTCATCCACTTGTGCTATGGGACATTCAAGGGCTGGTTTCCCACACCCCTTGCCCATCTTTCTTCTGGAGGCTGTCTGAGCCAAGCTTCCAGGCTCTAGATCTCGTTGACTCCCCTCCTGGGCAGCCATGGATTTGGTGGTCGAACAGATCCTGTAAGGCAACCATAATATTTCCAGGTGTGACCTCAGCTCTACTTCCTTCCAGGCAGTGTGCTCCAAGTAATTTCCAAACAGACAGTCCACAAGCATAGCAGGGCTCACTGCAACTTTCAGAAGATTCCTCCCCACTCGAAGGGAGCCAGAGTCAAAAGATAGTGGCTATCTTGGTGTCTGCCATCACAACCCTGTGGTATGTATTGGGTATCACTTGCTCTAAGGACACCAGATGACACCTGACAGAAGTCATAGTGGCTCTTGGGTCCCTACAAGCCTTCACATTCTGCCCATTAATGGTGACCCACTGCTTATACCTTGAAGTACTGGAACGCATGTGGGCATTGGACACCATCTCTGTGTCTCCCAGGGACACTATGTAGGAGGCTGGACTGGCTTGTAGTGAGTACCAAGGGGTACTTGCACCTTGCACCAGGCCCAGTTATCCCTTATTAGTGTATAGGGTGTCTAGCAGCTTAGGCTGATAGATAATGGTAGCTTAGCAGAGCAGCTTAGGCTGAACTAGGAGACGTGTGAAGCTACTACAGTACCACTTAGTGTCATATGCACAATATCATAAGAAAACACAATACACAGTTATACTAAAAATAAAGGTACTTTATTTTTATGACAATATGCCAAAGTATCTTAGAGTGTACCCTCAGTGAGAGGATAGGAAATATACACAAGATATATATACACAATAGCAAAAATATGCAGTATAGTCTTAGAAAACAGTGCAAACAATGTATAGTTACAATAGGATGCAACGGGGAAACATAGGGATAGGGGCAACACAAACCATATACTCCAAAAGTGGAATGCGAACCACGAATGGACCCCAAACCTATGTGACCTTGTAGAGGGTCGCTGGGACTATTAGAAAATAGTGAGAGTTAGAAAAATAACCCTCCCCCAGACCCTGAAAAGTGAGTGCAAAGTGCACTAAAGTTCCCCTAAGGACAAAATAGTCGTGTTAGAGGGAAAATGCAAGGAAAACACAAATCAGCAATGCAACAACGATGGATTCCTGACTGAGGGTACCTGTGGAACAAGGGGACCAAGTCCAAAAGTCACAAGCAACTCGGAGATGGGCAGATGCCCAAGAAATGCCAGCGGTTGGTGCAAAGAAGCTCTTACTAGACTGAAGAACTGTGAATACTGCAGGAACGACAAGGGCTAGAGACTTCCCCTTTGGAGGATGGATCCCCCACGCCTTGGAGAGTCGTGCAGAAGTGTTTTCCCGCCGGATGGACGCCAACAAGCCTTGCTACACGCAAATCGTGCGTTTGGCGTTTTTGGACGCTTCTGGGGCCCAGGAGGGACCAGGAGGTCGCAAGTTGGACCTGCAGAGAGAGAGGACGTCGAGCAAGACAAAGAGCCCTCACTGAAGCAGATAGCACCAGGAGAAGTGCCAGAAACAGGCACTACGAGGATGCGTGAAACGGTGCTCGCCGAAGTTGCACAAAGGAGTCCCACGTCGCCGGAGACCAACTTAGAAAGTCGTGCAATGCAGGTTAGAGTACCGTGGAACCAGGCTTGGCTGTGCACGAAGGATTTCCGCCGGAAGTGCACAGGGGCCGGAGTAGCTTGCAAAGTCGCGGTTCCCAGCAATGCAGCCCAGCGAGGTGAGGCAAGGACTTACCTCCACCAAACTTGGGCTGAAGAGTCACTGGACTGTGGGGGTCACTTGGACGGTGTCGCTGGATTCGAGGGACCTCGCTCGTCGTGCTGAGAGGAGACCCAAGGGACCGGTAATGCAGCTTTTTGGTGCCTGCGGTTGCAGGGGGAAGATTCCGTCGACCCACGGGAGATTTCTTCGGAGCTTCTGGTGCAGAGAGGAGGCAGACTACCCCCACAGCATGCACAAGCAGGAAAACAGTCGAGAAGGCGGCAGGATCAGCGTTACAGAGTTGCAGTAGTCGTCTTTGCTACTATGTTGCAGGTTTGCAGGCTTCCAGCGCGGTCAGCGGTCGATTCCTTATCAGAAGGTGAAGAGGGAGATGCAGAGGAACTCGGCTGAGCTCATGCATTCGTTATCTAAAGTTTCCCCAGAGACAGAGACCCTAAATAGCCAGAAAAGAGGGTTTGGCTACCTAGGAGAGAGGAAAGGCTACTAACACCTGAAGGAGCCTATCAGCAGGAGTCTCTGACGTCACCTGGTGGCACTGGCCACTCAGAGCAGTCCAGTGTGCCAGCAGCACCTCTGTTTCCAAGATGGCAGAGGTCTGGAGCACACTGGAGGAGCTCTGGACACCTCCCAGGGGAGGTGCAGGTCAGGGGAGTGGTCACTCCCCTTTCCTTTGTCCAGTTTCGCGCCAGAGCAGGGGCTAAGGGGTCCCTGAACCGGTGTAGACTGGCTTATGCAGAATTGGGCACATCTGTGTCCAACAAAGCATTTCCAGAGGCTGGGGGAGGCTACTCCTCCCCTGCCTTCACATCATTTTCCAAAGGGAGAGGGTGTCACACCCTCTCTCAGAGGAAGTTCTTTGTTCTGCCATCCTGGGCCAGGCCTGGCTGGACCCCAGGAGGGCAGCTGCCTGTCTGAGGGGTTGGCAGCAGCAGCAGCTGCAGAGAAACCCCAGGAAGGGCAGTCTGGCAGTACCAGGGTCTGTGCTACAGACCACTGGGATCATGGAATTGTACCAACAATGCCAGGATGGCATAGAGGGGGCAATTCCATGATCATAGACATGTTACATGGCCATATTCGGAGTTACCATGGTGAAGCTACATATAGGTAGTGACCTATATGTAGTGCACGCGTGTAATGGTGTCCCCGCACTCACAAAGTTCAGTGAATTGGCTCTGAACAATGTGGGGGCACCTTGGCTAGTGCCAGGGTGCCCTCACACTAAGTAACTTTGCACCTAACCTTTACCAGGTAAAGGTTAGACATATAGGTGACTTATAAGTTACTTAAGTGCAGTGTAAAATGGCTGTGAAATAACGTGGACGTTATTTCACTCAGGCTGCAGTGGCAGGCCTGTGTAAGAATTGTCAGAGCTCCCTATGGGTGGCAAAAGAAATGCTGCAGCCCATAGGGATCTCCTGGAACCCCAATACCCTGGGTACCTCAGTACCATATACTAGGGAATTATAAGGGTGTTCCAGTAAGCCAATGTAAATTGGTAAAATTGGTCACTAGCCTGTTAGTGACAATTTGAAAGTAATGAGAGAGCATAACCACTGAGGTTCTGGTTAGCAGAGCCTCAGTGAGACAGTTAAGCACCACACAGGGAACATATACATGCACACCTATGAGCACTGGGGCCCTGTGTGACAGGGTCCCAGTGACACATACATATAGGCCACAAACCTATGAGCACTGGGGTCCTGACCAGCAGGATCCCAGTGACACATAACAACCATACTGAAAACATAGTGTTTTCACTATGAGCACTGAGGCCTGGCTATCAGGATCCCAGTGAGACAGTGAAAACAGTGACAAACACCCTGACATACACTCACAAACAGGCCAAAAGTGGGGGCAACAAGGCTAGAAAGAGGCTACCTTCTCACACACTAGGGTAACCTCACTATTCTCACTCACACTAACTGTGGTCATCTCCTCCCCAAGCGCTACACTGGCCCTCCCATGTGGCTGCCAACAACTGGGGGGTGAAGTCCTCTTGGAGCACTTGTCATCTCCCTTGACATGTCTATATGGGTAGCAATCATAGCACTTAGAGACACTCTTTCCAGTTTTCTCATCTATGAAGCATTTCTACTGGTGGCCAGATTGAGAATGGGATCCTTTCCCCTCTGAACTGCCTTGGGAGCTTGAGAGAACGCCTTGGTTTCATTTTTACCTCCCTCCTTTTTCTATTGGGAAACCTGACCACCATTTTGGGAGTTCCCTCGGATGCCATCTTAGATACTCTGGTGCTGACCCAGAGGCCTGCTTCCACAGCAAGCTTCCTGAGATCAGTAGGCCTTCTATCAACTAGGTGTTGCAGCAGCTCTGTAAAACAGCTATTGAGCATGGTTCTCTCTGGATTAGGGTGTACATCCCAGTGAAATCATCCATTTTGCTGCCTTTCACCCAGCTCTTCAGTGACTAGCTGGCATAATCTAGGAAATCCACCCATGACTGATTTGGGAGCCTGTGGCTGTCCTTGAACCTCTAACGGTACTTCCCAGGGACTTAGCAAGAAGTATTGCCTTTCTGGGGGCATACCTGGTCTGATCCTCAGCCTTGTGTACCCTAAGTGCAAATTCATAGTCTGCACACCACTTGTCTATATCATCTCCCACCACATAGTTAGGTGCCAGCTCCTGAGGTGTAGGAACTCTCACCTCTCCAGCAGAAACTGTTGGTATCCTGCCATTATCACTGTTGGGAGCTGAAGGATGCCTTGCCATTAGGTCTAGCTCTCTCATCCTCTTTCCATGCTCCAACAGTAGTTTATTTTCAGCGAAGGTCCTTTCAGCCTTAGTCTTCTCCTTTGCCAAGGCCCTCCTAGCCTTCTTGTTAGACCTGGCTTCCTTGGTGTGGTCTCCTCTGTCTTTTTTGCCTCTACTTCCCATGTTGTGACTGTGTGCTGGACTCTGTTTGTGCGGTTTTTGGTATTCTGGGCACTTTACCACTGTTGACCAGTGCTAAAGTACTCCTGTGTAAAATTGTACTGGTGGTTGGCTTTCTCATGATTGGCATATTTGACTTACTAGCAAGTCCCTAGTGAAGTGCACTAGAGGTGCCCTGGGCCTGTAAATCAAATGCTACTAGTGGGCCTGTAGCACTGGTTGTGCTTAGTGGCCCTCCAAACACGGCTCAGACCTGCCACTGCAGTGTCTCTGTGTGTGAAGTTTTAAAATGCTAATTTAACTTGGCAAGTGTACCCACTTGCCAGGCCTAAACCATCTCTTTTTAAACATTTTAAACATGTAAGGTACCCCTAAGGCAGGCCCTAGGTTGCCCCATGGGCAAGCTGCAGTGTATGGTAATGATGGGGCATGAATTGTGTGGTTTTACATGTCCTAACAGTGAAATTCTGATAAATTTGTTTTTTACTGTTGCAAGGCCCATCCCTCTCTTAGGTTAACATGGGGGCTGCCTTTAAATATTTCTAAAGTGCAGATTCCCTTTGAGAGCAGATGGAAACATGGAGTTTGGGGTCTCTGAACTCACAATTTAAAAATACGTCTGTTAGTAAAGATGTTTTTTAGATTGTTAGTTTGAAAATGTCACTTTTAGAAATAGGCATTTTCTTGCTTCAATCATTCTGTGACTTTGCCTATTATGGATTCCTTGTCTGGGTTAGTTTTACAGTTGGGCTGTTTGTGAATCCCCTCTAGACAGTGATACAAAGGGTTCTGGGGTGTAGCCTGCATATACTGATGAGCCATCTGTGCTACAGTGGAGGGAGGAGTGGACACTTACACCTGAATGGGCTGTGCTTGCCCTCTGACAATTCAGTCTCCAACCCCCTGGTGTGTGTCAGGGGCCTGGCCTGGGGAAAGTAGGATCTGGTAAACAACAGAGACTTTCCTTTGAAGTTTGCCTACTTCAAAGGCAAAAGGGGGTACAAGTAGTGGACCCAAAACCCCAAACTTGAGATTTCTTCAAGTTCACTTCTAGATTCAAGACGAACCTCTGCCAAGGAGAAGAGCTGAGAAGAAGTGCTGCCCCTGCCTGTGACTGTGCTTCGTTCGGCTATCCTGCAGTTGCTGCTTCTGCCTGTGAAAGGGGACAAAGACTAGACTTTGTTGTGCATTCCTGCTTGAGAAGAATCTCCAAGGGCTTGAATTGAGCTTGCCTCCTGTTTTGAAGTCTCAGGGCCATCAAAGACTTCCCCTGCCAGCACCTGAACTTTCTGCTGAGACTCCTGCCCTGCCGAGTGGTGCCCTCTTCAGTCTCTGGGCCCTTGAAAGGTGAAGTTGGCAGAACAAGAGCTGAAACCCATGCCCAGAACGACGTGCGGGGACATTTTCAATGCATCATCTGCAACGCGGCTGATAAATGATGCACAGCCGGCTTCGTGGCTAAAATCGATGCTCCACCTGCCTCGCGGCTGGGAGATCGACGCATCGTGGCTGGAGAAATGATGTGCAATACCCGCTTGCGGCTACTGACAATGACACAAACCCATGCGGTGCCGTTTTCTAACACTGCGTGACTGGATTTCTCACACATTGTCCCTGGGCATCAAAGTCATCCCGGCCCTGTGCGGATCCGAGGTGCCCCATCCGGAAATCAACGCATCGCTCTCTTGCAAGGGAAGAAAAAGATGCATTGCCGACCCGACAGGAGAAGACACAACGTACTGCCTCCCTTGCAAGTAAGGAATCGATGCATTGCTGCCTTTTCCGACGCACGCTCGCCCATGCAGCTTTTTTTTTATGCTAACCAGGTACTCTGTGCAAAATCAACATTTCCATTGTTTTCCATGGAGTAAGACTCTTATTCTTTTGAAAATTAATATATTCACTTGTGTATGTTGGATTTTTGTCATTTTGGTCTTGTTTGGTTTAGATAAATATTGCCTATTTTTCTAAACTGGTGTGGGGTCCATTTTGTAGTGTTTTCACTGTATTACTGTGTGTGTTGGTACAAATACTTTACACATTGCTTCTGGGATAAGCCTGCCTGCTCGTGCCAAGCTACCAAGGGGGTGGGTGGGGGTTAACCAGGTGTGTTTCTCCTTTGCCCTAACTAGAGTGAGGGTCTTTGCTTGGACATGGGGTAACCTGACTGCCAATCAAAGACCTCATTTCTAACGTTGGTGACAGCGGTGAGATTGGACTTGTATGTCTACTTGACATACAGTGATTAAGTGTACACTACTGTTTTCAGTGCAGACCATTACGTGACGACATACTACTTTTTTTTTCTTTCTTCTTTTTGGACTTTTACCTGCTTCCATATTTTTGGTGATCTTTTTATTGATTCTTGAACTTCTCACTCAGAACTCTTTTTTCTGCCTTGGAACTTTGTACTTTTGATTTGCCATCATGTCTCAATCTGGAGATGAACCATCTGGAGCTGTTTTTGAGTTAGGGAAACTAAAAAGGTACACAGTTGCTCAACTGAAACAGTTCTGTAAGGATGTTGCCTGTCCCATGAAGAGATCCACCAGGAAGGAGGAGCTGCAACTTCTCTTTTGCCAAGTCCCTCTCAGCCTTCTCCTTTTCAGCCTCCAGTTTTAAATTTGCAAGCTCCAGCTTGAGTATTCTCTCCTCCCTCCTGGCCTCCACTTCTTCTGGTGACAGGCCCCTGGATGATTCACTGCTCCCTGCTTCATCCTTGGCATACTGGCTCCTCTCCGGGGTAGTGGGACCCTTTCTGCAGCTTAGGGTCCTGATCATAATTCAGGTCCATGTCATCCTCAGGGCCATCCTCCACTGTTGCTGCTTGTGACCGCTGGACTTCCTCACAAAGGGCTATCTGTAGATCCATTTTGAAAGCTCCTCCAGTTAGCCCCCTTTCCTTGCAGAGCCTTTGCAGCTCAGACCTAGTGAGGTTGTTAGCATTGATTACCTCCATTTTCATGGCAGTAGAGGAGGGTAGGACTACTTAAATTTAGTCACATTATTTACCTGGGATTTTGTGTTACACAAATCACTGTATGGCAAAGCACAAATACAAATCCTGATCCACATTGCTGAATACCAATGTTAGAAATCATGTTGTGGGTTGGCTGGAGTGTGAGTGCAATCCCTTGCAGAGTGAAGCACAAAAAGTCACTAAGTTAACTTGTGCTTTACACTGGGTAGCTTGGCACAAAACGCAGTCAGACTTACCTATGAGGCAATATGTAAAGTATTTATATAGCCCACAAATAGTAATAAAGTGAAACCACCACACAAGTGTAAATCCCAAACCAATTTTGAAAAATACAGTACATTTTAATAAATGATTTGACACCAAAATGACAGAGCTACCCGTTTTCAATTGGACATTACAGCTTAATAAATGTAATACGGAATCACCAATGTTATCCTGTGGGAGTAGTAGGATTCACAGTAGTGGGAAACAAATTTAGAAGTTTTTCACTACCAGGACATATACAACTTAAACGTCCATGTCCAAAATGTTAATGACACAGCACCCTGCCTTATGGACTACAGAGGGACCGCCTTGGGGATGACATAGGTAATAAAAAGGGTAGTTTAAAGATTGTCAAGGGATTTTTAATGCCAATTCACCATGGCAGTTTGACTGCATTCAGGCTGCAATGACAGACCTGTGACATGTTTTAAGGTGTTACATAAGTGGGTGGCACAATAAGTGCTGCAGGTCCACTGATAGCATTTAATTTACAGGCTCCAGGTACATGCTATACCCCTCTAGAAAGGACTTACATGTAAATTAAACATGCCATTTGGGAGTAAGTTAAACCAACCATATTTTAGGGGATGGAGCACAAGCACTTTAGCACTGTTTAGCAGTGGTAAACTGCAGGAGTACTAAAGGCAACAAAAATAAGTGCAGCAAAATTGAGGAAATGCAGCAAAAAGTTTGCTGGAAGATCACCTTATGGCTGACAGGTCTAACAGATGTAGGATAGGTGTGGTGAGGGATTTATAGGGGGCAGGGATGAATGGTGTTTAGGTTTTTTTAGGTGGTTGGGGATGAATCAACTTTAGGAGTAGCGAGGGATTAATGAATTTAAAGCATTTGAAGTATTTGTTTGATAATGTATAAGGCGTGAATTTGAAATAATATCCCCTAATGTAAAGCACTGAAATATTTAACTCCAGCAAAAATGGTTCTGAAAGAAAGACCTCCATCCACTGCATTTATACCTTAAAAATGTGCATGCACAATACAATTTATAAAAATAATTCTATAAACTGGTTTCTACATGTGAGAAAACAGGCAAATTGCAGAGGCCCCCTGACTTTTTGCCCCCATTTTTCACTTTTTGCTGGTGTTTTCCTTACTCTGATGATGCCCTGGGTACTGCTAACTATTCCCAGGACCTGTGCTTTGTGTATAAATCAGTATGCAAATTAGGCTAATTATAATTGGCTAGGTCAAATTACCTATAAGTACCTAGTATATGGTAGGGCATGTAGGTTTAGGGACCCCAACATAAGTAGTGCACCTGCTGATGTGCCCAGTGTCATTTTAAAGGCAGGCCTGCCTTGCTGGCTACTTTTAAATTAAATTTACATGCAAATTCGGCTTTGGAATTAAAAGTACTTCCAAAGTCTTAAACTACCTTATTTTTACATATACATCACCCCTAAGCTGTGCCCTATGTTCCCCTATGGCTGGGCGCCATGTAACTATAAGCAGGGACCATGTAAAAATAGTTTTATAAGCCCTGGTGAGGTAAAACAGCCAAATTTGTTTTTCCCTCATTGTAGTGAATGGCCTCCATAGGCTAGAATGGGAAGACTTTATTTTAATTTATAAAGCCCCCTTAAGTGACAGATACATCAAGTTTGGTATCGAATTAAATGTTATAATATATCCCACATCTTACAATTGTTGGATTTAATATAACTTGTTCAGATAACGAGTTTTAAACTTTACCTAAAAAGTTGCCAACTTCAGTCCTGTAGTGCTTTACTATGATTGGCCAGCCTCTGGCAGCCTGGGCAGGCTGCCTTGATGACGTGTATAGTAGCCTGGGCTAAACATAAAGATATGTGCCTGGGGGAGGAGAACTTCCCTCAGCAGATGGAGAGGCAGGAAGCGGGAGGGCTGCCAAACTGGTTTTCAAAGGCAGGGAAGGACATTTGGAGCAACCCAGCACCTCCCTCACATTCTGCAAACCCAGACAATTAGGTGCACCCTTGATTAGATTAGGAGAGGTCAGGAGAAGGGTGTGTTTAAGATTTGTAGCCACACCAGTGAGTGAGCTCACCCAGATGTAACCTCCAAAAATCACTTTCAGCCATGATGGATTTTTGAGGAATGTTGCTCCCAGGGATTGATTTTCTCCACACTTCCCAGGAAGAGGTCATCACAGGGGGAAGGACCCTGCACCTGATTGGAGAACCAGGACGCCCCTGTTTTTCACCCAGGAACAAAGATAAAACTGGCAGACCTACACTCATTCCTCAGATCCCTACCAGATTCAAGCAAGGAAGAACTACAGAAGAAGGACTGCCCTGCTGGACCCCTGACCTGCACCTGGACACTGCACTCTGGAGGACTGCACCAGCTGCACACTTGGGCTTCACCACAAGAAGGACTTTGCCTGGCTTCAACTGGTTCAAGGAGGGACTCCCTGTTTGCTACAGGTGAAAAATTGCTAACCAGAGTCCCCTGCACCAACTCCTGAAGAAGCTGACCAGCTGACCACTTTCTAGTGCCCATTTTGGAGTTTGCACAAGGTGCATTCTGGGAGTTGTAGTCCGCATCCTCAAGGAGCATGTCAGAGGTTCTGGAACCTGGGGTGAGCTGTGAACCTTAAAGAAAAACATCTGGATTAAGATCCAGAAGTTTGGAGAACGTTTGGAAAGAAGTTTCTTAAAGGGACCGACCCGCCGCGGCAACTCTAGCCAGCTTGCCTCAACCACGACCTGGCATGACTTGCAGGTTCGTCCCGGTGAAGAAAATCTCTGAAAAAGTGACTACCCGAACATAGAAAGTAGACCAGACCTTCCAGGCAGTGTATCCGTAGAGGGCTCCAGGGACGTTGGATCAAGATTCAGGTTTGCCTCGGTCGAAGGATTTTCATCTCGAAAAAACAACAAAGTCTGAAGATAAAAATCTCCACCAAGGGCTCCCGCGACACATTTCCGAGGAAGAGTTCCAGGAGGTCGGATTGGACATGTGACTTGGTCCCACTGAAGAAAATCTTCAAGAAAACGACTAAGTCCAAAGGTAATCTTTTGACTGAGGCCTCCCGTGAGCTGTAGCCAAGCAGGGCTCCATTGCGGTCGACCTCAAAGTTTGACTTTCCCCCAGTCGAACCAGGTTGGCGCTATTCATTTCTAAGCACTAAAAAGCTTTAATTCTTAAAAAAATCATATCTCCGGTTCCCCTTATCCGATTTTAATCGTTTTGGTGTCATTTTAAAGATAAAGATATAACCTATTTTTATGACGTGGTGTTGGATTTTCATTCTGTTTTTTGTTTTACTTATTTACTGTTTTGTGATTTTTAAATGCTTTAAGTTAAACCTATTTTTATGACGTGGTGTTGGATTTTCATTCTGTTTTTTGTTTTACTTATTTACTGTTTTGTGATTTTTAAATGCTTTAAGTTAAGCCTCGTCGGTCGTTGCCAAGCTACCAAGGGTTGAGCTGGATTTAATTTATTGAGACCTAACTGGACCTAAATTGAGGTTAGTGGCCTATAGCTAAGTGTAGGTACTTACCTGCCCTTACCAAAAACCCATTTTCCAACACTATAATATCAATTCTGTACTTTATTTCAATCCCCAGGGTCATAAAAAGTGCCTACAAATACAAATTCATCATAAACAATCAAAAAGATCAAAACACCCATTGTACCCAATACTATTCCCTAAAATGCATCATATCTTCAACAAGACATTAATTTAAACAAAATTTAAACCAACAAAAGATAAATATACACTTTCTAGTAAAACCTAACTTTCTTGTGTAGAGACTCCCCAATCGTAAAGATGATACTCATAAATCCCTTTATGAACAGCAAACAATCATTAATTTGCATGAAAGTTTAAGTTTACCTTTGTGAATCAAGCCTTAAGATGGCTGTTGATGCATCAGCACACACGCATGTGCACACATTAGTGGCCATCCAGGAAAGCTTTTAGATGTTCTTTATCAGAAGAACTGTTCCAAGATGGCTGCCAGAGCATTTCTAATCATGAGCACGAGTAGCTCTTTTATTATATATCCTTGTGTTTGGTGTTGTGGGCATTAGCGTCATGATATACTGCAATCTTTGGTGCTACAGCTTGTTTTGTCAGTAAATCCTGTCTACATCTGTCTAAACAATGCAACCCATTGGACCTGCCTGCCACGGCCTGATTCCCTAACCTGCCAGTGGTCTACACTGGTTTTCTCTTCCAGTACATGGTAGGACAGTGAATGTCCACTGCATTGATAATGTGTGCAACAGTGGTCTCTCCTAGTGATTAATGGGCCAGAGAATGTCTAACACTCATCAAGCATTCAGTGTCCCACTAAACACTGCAGGCTCCCAGTGGCTCAGAAGTAACGCTAGCTGAGTGGTGACAGCGGGAAAAGTTCCATTGGCTACAGGTGGCCTCACTCCTACTGTTGGCATCCGTGCCTACGGCAGACCAATGCAAAATAATGGGTTTATCTGACTCACACCCTCCCAGCCACTGTGGGAACCGCAGCATCACAAAATGTACTGATGGTGGGCATCTTGTCCTCCGGACAACCTGAAAACAAAATAAAGTTGCTCCAACGGAGTTTCAAACCAGGCCATTTGACGACAAACCTTTGACATATTAAATAATTTCAATGCACGGTCAAGTGGGCTTTAAAGAACAATCCTTTGTGTTCCATTACCAGTGTGTGGTTTGCCCTGTTAATTGCTGCTAAATTGCACTCTACTGGATCTCTACGTATACTACTAGAGTGTAGCTAAGGGCATTCATTTTAATGTCCATTTGCCAGTCCTGTTCTGTTTCCTTTGCACTCTCTCTTTATCTGTCCCTTTACCTCCTTGGCACTCCTAGACTGTGATAGCGCGTCCAGTCCTTGTAGATTACTTATACTTGGACACGCCGGAGGTCGGTGAACCTTTTGACCAGGTTGAGTTCTCCTCATCCGAAGAAATCGTCAGATCCCTCAAATCAGTAATCAATAATCATTTATAACCAATACTCAATTAGTAATCAAACAACAAATTAGATCAATAGAAAACAGTAATTTGACACACCATGACCTTTCAGTCATGAATAACCACACCTGTTTATTAAAAGTTAATGAGTTTATTTCCCTATATTAACAAAGCTAATACGATGTAAGTAAGTCTCAAAATCAAATGATACACATATACGAACATTACTGGCTGTCCATAACGGCGGAAGAAACGCAATCTATACAAAACTTGGATTATAATACACTCAGATATAGCAGTGCAAATCACTAATAAAAGCAACTGAAATTGACTAATAGTATACATTGATCAGCATAACAAGATTTCAATTCAGCACGGTGCATTAAATGAATACCTCAACTAACCTCTGATTAGCATTGGCATGTGGGGCTTCATGCAAAACGAATTTAGTCAACATAAATTTAGAAAACTTCTAGCTTGGGCTCTGTCAAAATAAGCAGTTGGTACCTAAGAAGGAAAATACAATGAATAATACATTTATCCTTTCATAATTACCAAATACAATCAGCATTCAAGGTAAGTCTTCGTCCTTCAGGTACCAATTCGATCAGCATGGGGCTTCTCCAAAGGAGGGGCAAAGTTAAAGTCAAGTTTTCCGTGCAGGAGCAAGGAAAACGGGAGGGGCAAAAGTTATCGTATGGGCAAGACGGGGTAAAGTTAAAGTTAAAGTCTCTAGGGTGGGAATTCTTTAGAGTCTCTCTCTCTGGGATAGAGAAAAAGCATCAAAGTGTCATCAAAGTAAAAGTGGCATATGGCATCAAAATGGCGTCAAAATGGCTTCTCAAAATATGGCTTCAAAATGGCATGTCTTCTCTTCGTCTGGTGGGATTAAGTAAGAAAAGTTCCAAATTCTTCATGTTCTTCCATTGGAGGGTCCATGGGGTGATTTCTCTCTGACCAATGAATAGTGTCTTTTCTCTTAATACTCATCTACGTGTAAGGTGTCCTTGGAGTTTTGGAACATAACTAGCAACAATGTTGCCAATTAATTCTGCATCAGTGCCTTCATTGTCTGCACCTCCAGAAACTGACCTTGAGCTTCAAAGGGGATGAAAGTTGCCTAGCACGAAACTTTGAGATAAGTGTATTAGTCATTCTACTGGAAAAATACAGCTTTTAAAGATTCAAACACGTCTTTGTTAATACAAGTGAAAACTATGCAGTTAAAATTGAGACCAGGCAACTAGGCCAAAGCCTCTGCTACATTTAAGCTAAGCATGTAACAGTTTCAATGAGAAAATCATGAAGTGTAACTTCAAATATGATATATTAGTACATTTGTCGGCTTTTCCTGATTAATTAAGCTTGTTTAAACTAGTGGTGACCTACTTCGTGGGCACATTTCTCTCCACATTTTATTTTTCTTTGCTAAAACACATTGCATATACGGTTTTGTTGCATGATATATAAATGTTTGATAGTCTTTCTTTTTCCGCTTCATCAACTGTGAGCCCTCTGTGAGGCAAAGAAAAAGGACGATGCATTGGAGGTGGTGAGGGACATGGCCGGGCAGTCAAAAACACTACACTTCTCATTAAACTTGAACCGTCACAAGTGCTTCCCCTCTCCACCACTACAAAAAAGAAGCAACGGTAAAACCCATTGGTCTGATTTACAGCTGAAAATGTAAGATTGACCTTTTGGCTTTGTCAACTCGTGCTTGACCAGCATTTGATATGATGATTTGGTTTAATTTTATTAAGGACTGCATTTTGTGCTACCCCCGAGTTAGAGTCTCAATTATTCTTTCTAGTAACGTTGATATGTCTTACTCTTTTTAAGACTGTGACTGTGTTTCTCAGGTAACCAGTCAGGGGTGACCAACTACTGCTGGTGGCTTGATATGCCATTCGGTACCCCTGGCACTGCCCTTTTTACCCCTAGTCTTAAATTTCATGAACGCAACACAGAAAAAGAGAGTAAGCAGGGCTCTTACGGTACTTTCCACTCCTTCCTCCAGTCATTGCCACTCAACAGCCTTTAGGAAGCCATTGAGGGCAGAAAGGGAGGCAAGGGGCAAAACTTTGATGTCATTAGGGCCCAAAAATGTTTGATGCATCGACCGTAGACATTTGTATCATCCACAGTACCTCTTTTCCTGGAACTCTTCTGAACTTTGTATTGGAATTATGGAGTGTGCTCTTTGAATCGGTTAGTCCTTGGGCCACAACATTTTTGGGAGAAAATTGCCTGTCTTGACTGCTTCGTCCTCTGACAGAATCGCCTCTGTCTTATTTCCAGCCAGTTAATTCTCGCCTACGAAATATACATTGTTAAGTAGCTCTTGAGGAGTGTCAATAACTATAAAAAGGAAATAGAGAAATATTTATGGAGATAATCGAGAGAAACAGATAGTGAGATGCAGAGGGAGCAGTAGAGAAAGAGGTGTAGAGAAAAGTGAAAAGAGAAGCAGAGAGAGTGAGGAATGTAAACATAGAGATCCATGGATGAAAAATGCCCTAAAACTTAAAAACAATGTACAACCATGAAGAGAGAAATTTACAGAAAGAAGGTATCACTAGAGAAAGAGCATGTCTGGTATTGATACCTATATAAAAATAGGCTTGAAAAGAAAAACGGATAGAGTGGGCAATATAAAGAGGGTTGTCTAGGAATGAATGTTAAAGAGTGTGTAGATATGCAGTGAGAGATGTGGAAAGTGAAATCGATAAACAAAAAAAATCACTGGTATGTGTTAAGGAGAACACTTAGGGATTAATCTGTAGAAAACAGCCTGTTGGGTAATTGTGCACTCTATAAATCAAATATACTTACTTACTAAGGACACAAATATAAAAATGTGCAAGAATTGATGAGAAAAAAAGGCTTATAATGGGGAAGGAGAGATTTAATAAGGGATGGATAAAGATGTGGAGAGCAATGTAAGACAAAAGATACATGGAGATCGGTGCTTAATTTGTTGTTGTTGTTACTTATTTTTGAGGGCCGGGGCGTATTTTTCTGCCTCAAGCTTTTGATGCGAGCAAAAGACACACATGGGAAAGACGGAGGAAGAGAAAACCGAAAAAGCGTCACAAAGGCAGAAAGTAGAAAGCATCAAGAGTGAGCTGAAGGGGCAGGAAGTGGCTTTGAAGATGCCCGAGATGGCTTCAGGATTACGCCGCCTCAGTATTCCGTGTTCACCATTGAATTAAGAGGTTTAAGAGGAGGGTTTTGGGCACCGCCACCTTTTTATTTACAAATTAAGCGCTGATGGAGATGTAGAGCTAGGGAGAGAGGTTGTGACAGAGAAGTGCAGAGAGTGATATGAGGCAAAATATACAGACAAAGAAGACAAGATTTAGAGGGGAGACACAGGTATGGCGATGTAGAATAGACTAAAGTGTGTATAAGCAAATTGTTGAAAGTAAGAAAGATCTAAAGTGAGAAAAATAAACAGCAAGTGACACATGGTGTGGCGAAAGAGAGCAGAATAACGTATAGAGATTGATACACAAAGATGTAGAAAGAAAAAGAGACGTGTAGAAGGAGAGATTTGAGGATAGATGGGGAGAGGCAAGTAGGGGGTTCTAGAGAGAAAAGACATAGAGAAACAGGAAGAGAAATGCAGATGGAGGGATAGTTGCGCGAGATGAGACGAGAAACCATAAATAAAAACGAAGAGTGGTAGAAGTACAGGGAGAGCAAGCTTGGGGCCTAGCTGGAGAAAGATGTTGGGAGCCACTACACAACAGCTGATCCAGTAAGATAATTTCACTTCATGTAAGGTGATATGTATGTTCTATTCTCAATATAAAATGTAAGGCGCCTTGAAACATCCTGTGGGCCCTCATGAGAAACAGGCTGGCAATCATGAGTTTGGAACCGAATCGCCACTACATCTGGTGCAGTATACACTCCCTCCCCGACTCCCCCAGCACCACACACATTTGACCAAACCTGGTGGAATTTTGTGTTAGTTAAATTCCGAGTCGTGCAGCTAGGAACAAGGGAATATTTGCGGCATTACATTGTGTCTCCTCATTCTGGGGTACAGAACTAGGGATACGGAATTAATACTCCATTTTGTGTCTAGCTAATTAACCATGTGGTACTGGTGTTTACCAGGTGTGGGATAACCTTCCAATATAAAGGCCAATATGCTGGGCGGCAATAATGGTAACATTTCTACTTCACATGTTTACAGCTCCAACATCTTTGGTAAAGTGACTGGCATCTGGGATACGACGATTGATGACAAAAATCTACATATGGTGATAATATCTTTGCGCCGCATGAATTGTGCTGCCATCAATATTGGCGGATAAATGATTTAGTGCTTACAGGGTGGTCCTCTGTGGATATGTATTACCAGTTGATGCCAGCTGGGAACCCAGTTATGCAGACCTGTCACTTTTACTAGTTCGTTTGATTATTCAAGTCAGCCAACATTTCTACATCTCTGCTGAAAACAATCTTCGTTTTCAATATATTCTGCTAGAAATTGTCATAACCGAATCGTTGAGCGCTGAGTTTTCCCATTTTGCTGAACAAGAGTGTGCTTTGTAATCATGCATTATGCATGCCTCTTCTGAGGAATAATAAACAATGGATTAATATTCTATGCACATTCCAGATCCAGTATTCATGTGCTGGTATGCATATATTTACAATTGACGCCAGAGAAACCTTGTGGTCTCCTGCTCTGTTTCTTCTACAACTTCACGCCTCAATGTTACACATTTTTACCCTCTTTCCAAGTCAAAACTAAACTCACTGCCCACACTCTATTTTTTATGCTGGAGCGGGTGGGTGGTCAGCCTGCAGAAAGTTTCTGTGCTTTTGATGGGTTTGAATGCTTGAACAGACCCTGCACAGATCCCTAACGTAGCTGTTTTTGATTTAGAGATGAATAAATCGGGATAGCCTGACGTTTCATTGTATAATTTTAAAAAATGAGGGTGTACAGATAAATCATTGTCTGTACTAGTGTAAGCCTAAATGAAGTAATCTTTGCCTACATGATCATGTCACAAACTGTTTTGAAAATTATAGCAGTCATTACAGGTTATCCCTTATTATAGTTATGGGCACCTCTCAGTAAAACATGTTTTACATGTACGAATTACATGGTTTAGAATAATAAGGCTAGAATATGAGGGCAAGTAGAAGGCTAGAATATGATGATGAGAAGAAGGCTAGAACATGAAGGTGAGTAAAATACTAGAACATGAGGGTAAGAAGAAGGCTAGAACATGAGGGAAAATAGAAGGCTAGAACATGAGGGTAAGTGGAAGGCTAGAACTGAAGACTTGAGCATGAGTGTACGTAGAAGGCTAGAACATGAGGTTAATGGGAATGCAAGAACTGAAGGCTAGAGCATGAAGCTAAGTAGGTTAGAACCGAAGGCTAGAACATGATGGTTAGAAGAAGGCTAGAACATGAGAATAAGTAAAATACTAGAACATGAGGGTAAGAAGAATACTAGAATATGAGGGACAAAAGAAGGCTGGAACATTAGGGTAAGAGGAAGGCTAAAACCTCAACAGTGTAAATGGTGTTTATGGTCAAATCCCATCATATATTGAAACAACCCAAATTCCCCTTTACACCACCTCCTTAGCAAGAAACAGGGCTCCTCTGAGAGCACCACAACCATCATGGAAATCCGATGTTGAATAGCCCACACAAGAACTCCTTCCTAATTGATGCAGATTTGGATTTTCGATCATCTGTAAGTGGGGCAGGCTCAACACCTTAAGCAGCGTTGCCAAATGGATAAGTGTTAGAAGCCAACACTGTACAATGATATAAATAAATTAATAAATACATTATTATCAACATCTTTGAGATAGGTATGAAGGAGTTCATAGAGGCCAAATACCTGACACTGCACAATATATATCATGCAGGAGAGACTGCAGCGAGCTTCATCCATCCTGACTCATTTTGTTGCTGTTCGGAAAGCAGCGACTGTTGTTATTTTGTATGTATCTAGGGGCATATTGTATTTTGTATGTATTTAGGGGCATATTGAAGAGAACCTAGCCCAACTGGAGCATCACTTTTCATGATGCTCCAGTGGCACTAAGCACTGCCTCATATTTACAAGGAGGTGTAACGAGGCTTTTTTGTGGCGTTATGCTTTCTTGTAAATACGGGCCCTTTCGATGCAGTTTTCTGCATCAGAAGGGTGTGCAATGGGTGTTGAGGTGGACATTTCACAGCAACACCCATTGCTTTTGACGCTGCCTCAGATTTACGAGTTGTTGTACACCTGAGGCAGCGCCTCAACAACTAACGCCACCTCAGGGGTAGCATTAGCATGGCAAAACAAGGAGGAATGCTTTTATTCCTCCTTGTTTTGTGCTTTTTCTATGTGTGCTGCAGAATGTAGCACATATTGAAGAAGCAAAATACCATGGACTATTGTTTACGTGCAGGAAGGGACACCTTCCTGCACATAAACAATCTATCACCTCAATGCAGACACCCTTGCACTATGGTGAAAGGATTCCTGCGTTGACGCTAGGCAGCTTAATTCAGCACCAGTGCAGGGGGAAATGCAGGGGTGCACCGTATTACTCTAAATACGGCACACCTTTGTGTTACTAAAGTGGTGCAGCGTGGCGCTGCTATTTTTGGCACAGCACCACACTGCACCACATTAACATAAATCTGGGCCTTAGTTTTTAAGAAACAATATAGATATAGTCACCTGTTTACTTAATGTTTATATTTGAATCAGTATTTACCTGGGTCTTTGTTTAGTTAGTGTTTCTAACTAACTACGATATGAGGGCACATATGGGAGCATTCCACAATCCCAGACAACAGAAGAAAGACTAAGAATACAGAAATAAAATGAGAGCTGTCCGCAAAATATGAATCTATAAATCAATAAACTAACCGCATTAAAAAAATGATTATCATATTTGGTGTTTATCAACATTCTCTTGTTGGCTTCCACTTTCAATTAAGTCCTTATGGTTGTTCTGTGCTGGAATCGTTCTATGAAATAATTCAAAATACAATACCTCTTAGTAACTATAAGGTTCCTGTAATTATTTGTGTCCCTCAGAGCATGACAGTCCACCTCCCCATCTTAAGCGACCACCCATGATCCCTCATTACCTGATTTTCTTCTTTTCTTAAGTTCATAAAACCAGGAAACTTCATTAACCTAACCTTGACAGGGAACCAATCCCTGCTGTTGTATTTTTTCTTTTTACCTCTTCATTTTGTTTTTTTTCCCCTTTCCTCGTTCCCACCTCCTTGTTGTGGTGCCTTGGTATGTTCCACTGCCTGCTGAGAGCTGTCATCAGCCAACTGTCATTCCTGTGTTGGTTCTGATTGACCTGCTACTGGTGTGAATAAAAATTATTTATCAAACTTCTGGTTTGTCATTATTACATCATCTACCATTTAACATGACTCCTGGAACCAAACCAGAGAAAATTTCGAGTTTTGCAGAACTCACACAAAATCACAAGAAGAAAAACCCTCACCCCATTCAAAATCAACGGTCGATTCGAATTCAAGCAAAAGGATAACCAGAAAGCTCCAAAGCCTCTAGCGAAAACTGTAAACCGAATCAGTACAAACAATAAACAAAAACCCACATTGAAAAATTAACACAAATGTCATTTACAGATCAAGGCCCCTCAAATTGGCCCAGAGTATTTTTAAACACTGCTCCAATCCAATCTGTAAACGAAACATCCAGTGCTTAGCTTTTGTGACAACAAATGTTCCTAAACTTTCCTACAACAAGATCTTAGAAATGCACAACGAAACAAAGTCATATCAAAATATGAAACTCTCATTGGGAATTCTAAAAAGACACATAAGGAAGTGCTCCTCAGTCAAAAAGGTTTACAGTCAAGAAATGCTCTCAATTATTGCAAAGACAAGCACCTAATCATATATAGATAATCTCATTCGGATGTATGTATTAAAACTCTGCACTCAGCATTTTTCCATTAATTTTCAAAATAGTAAAGGCGTCCACAGAAGAAGGAATATTCCCACTTACAATAAAATGCTGTCAGGTTAACCCCTTGCTTAAGAATCAAATGGAGTTCCAGAACCTAAGTTACGCCGCAAAACGTACCTTTCTCTGCGAAAGCATAAAGAAAATAGGACCAGATTTATGTTAAAGTGGCTCAGCGTGGTGCTGCGCCAAAAATAGCAGCACTGCGCCACTTTACAAATGTAGAGGTGCACCTTATTTAGAGGAATACTGCGCACCCCTGCGTTTCCCCATGGCTGGCGCTAAATGAATCTGCCTAGCACCAATGCAGGCATCCTTGTATCATAGTGCAAGGGTGTCTGCGTTGAGGGGATAGATTCTTTAGGTGCTGGAAGGTGTCCCTTCCTGCACCTAAACAATTGTTTATGGCATTTTGCTTCTTCTCTGTGTGCTGCATTCTGAAGCATACATACAAAAAACAAAAAACGAGGAGGAAGAAAAGCATTCCTCCTCATTTTGCTATGCGAAAGCCACCCCTGGGGTGGCGTTAGTCTTTGGCGCTGCCTCAGGAACGCCCACCACAACACCTATTGCACTCCCCTCTGATGCATAAAACTGAGTCGGAGGGGCCCATATTTACAGGGAGGCATAACGCCACAAAAAAGTGGTGTTACGCCTACTTATAAATATGGAGCCGTGCTTAGCACCACCAGAGCGTCACGCAAAAAGTGATGCTCCTGTGGCTCTAGGGGCTCTTAAATATGCCCTATAATGTCAATCCAGCTCCTGTCGCACATCCCCAGCAATAACCTTTTGATACCTTCCAATCTGATTCAATTGAAAATGCAGAAGGATGACAATACCTCTCAAAATAATGGACAGGCAATAATGATTACTTTCACCTGAGGCTACGAAACCTGTCTGATGCATTCAACAACATCACCCATGGCCTCTATCTTGTACAGCCAGCTTGATGGGAATAATTCAAGGCCAAGAATTGAACTGATTTGCATGTTTCCTCTCTTCCAGATCACAATTCAAATATGGCTTGTTCACATCTCTCCTGCTGTGACATATGGAGTCCCTAAAGGCTCTATCATCCCCCACCCCTTTCCCCTTCAGTCTATATGGGAATAATTGAACAAAACCCCCTGGAAAAGGAAATCCACATCCACCAGTATGCCGGTATAAATACCTCCCACCAACTGCATGACTTATTTTTCACTGGAGGTAAAGCCACAAAAAAGTCTCATTTTCTACTCCATAGATACTCACCCTGAGCCCAAAATGGCTTCTTCAACTTTCATTCTTCAGAAGCACACTGTTAGACCTGGCATCCTTGGTGTGATTTTCCCTAACTTTTTTCCCTCTGTCCTCCTGTTTTCCGGATACATTTTTGCTGGATTTCAGGATTCAGCAAGCTTTACCACTGCCGACCAGTGCTAAAGTCAGGTGCTCTGTGCTCTAAAACATAGTAACATTGGCTGATCCACAATAGGCATATTTAATTTATTCGTAAGTCCCTAGTAAAGTGCACTAGGTGTGCCCAGGGCGTTAGACGGCGCAATCAGACCGGCGCTGCCTGGTTTGCGTGGGAAAAAACCACGTAGACCAGACAGCGCCGGCGTAGGGGGAAAATGGCGCATGGGCGTCTTAAAATGGGGCAAGTCAGGTTACGTCGAAAAAATCGTCTTAACCCGACTTGCGCCATTTTTTAACGACGCCCATCCCCCATCAACATGACTCCTATCATTGTAAAGATAGGAGTCATGCCCCCTTGCCCAATGGCCATGCCCAGGGGACTTCTGTCCCCTGGGCATGGTCATTGGGCATAGTGGCATGTAGGGGGGCACAAATAAGGCCCCCCTATGCCACCAAAAAAAAATATAAAAAATAAAAAATTATACTTACCTGAACTTACCTGAATGTCCCTGGGGTGGGTCCCTCCATCCTTGGGGGTCCTCCTGGGGTGGGCAAGGGTGGCAGGGGGGGTCCCTGGGGGCATGGGAGGGCACCTGTGGGCTCATTTTGAGCCCACAGGCCCCTTAACGCCTGCCCTGAGCAGGCGTTAAAAAGTGGCGCAAATGCGCCGTTTTTAGCCACGCCAACTCCCGGGCGTCTCTTTTGCCCGGGAGTATAAATACCACGTAAAGGCCTGGGAGTCATTTTTTAGACGGGAACGCCTCCCTTGCATATCATTAACGCAAGGAAGGGGTTCACGCTAAAAAATGACGCACATTCCGGGAACTTTGGCGCTATTCGCCTCTAACGCCATAGTATAAATATGGCGTTAGTTGGCGTTAGTTTTGCGTCGAAATTGCGTCAAAAAAAACGACGCAATTTCGGCGCAAACGGAGTATAAATATGGCCCTAAATGCTACCAGTGAGCCTGCAGCACTGATTGTGCCACCCACTACAGTAGCCTTCAAACATGTATGAGGCCTGCCACTGCGGAGCCTGTGTGTGGAGTTGTAAACTGCCATTTCGACCTGACCTTTCTTTTTTTATTACATATACGTCATGCCTAAGGTAGGCCCTTATTAGACCCTAACCCCTGATTAGCACCTAGGGCAGGGTGAAGTGTATTTAACAAGCATTTGCAAGGCAATAGGTCTCGCATTTGTTTGAGTTAGAGCTATTGGAGTTGTAAATTAATAACTGGAATTTTCTTGCCACATAAATTGGTCAACCCTGCTTCATAATTTCATCTTTTCCCGCCACATAATTCCAGTGGCATTGTATATAACTAAAGCACTCTCATTTACCTTTTTCCACTATCTGCAGCAAAAGGTTGGCGACCCCTGGTTTTCGCAATGGTGAGACTGCCTGTCTTCCAGTGGCCAACGGTGCCACCCGGCCAACAGTGCCTCTATGTGTCCTAGTGGACCAAGCCAGTTTGTAACGGGGACATGCAACTGTGCTCTGCAGAGCGTAATCTGATGTCATTCCTGCACAAAACAAGTCCCATGTTTTTCTAAATCTCATCAGTCCATTGGCTCGATCCTGTGCGATCCTCACAACTGTGTGTCAAAAATGCCTTTTGCAGACCTCCAAGAGTTGTGCGCCAAAGCTCATTACACAAAGTACATTCTGTCAAGTGTCCTCACCAATTCTAAGTGAAGAAGCATAATTTGAATGATTTTCCTGGCACACGAGGACACCAGTTCCTGTAGTAATGGGAGCACAGTCAATTGACCATAAAGGTTGAACTACTACATACACAGGGGTGAGAAAGAAACTTTTAAACTCATGACAAAACACACAAGTAAAGCAATTTCTAGCAGTCTCTGTAAAGCACATCTCTGTAGAACTGGACATTATCTCACACAACAAGCAGGGCTTTAACCTTTAGTATGGTAACCTAAGCACTCTTGGATGCCAGAATTTAAAATATTACCTCAGACATCAAAGCAAAATCACTAAGGAAAGAAAAAGTGGAAAAGAAGGCTGGAAAAGTATTTTCTTTTTATATCAACAGAATGAGGCTTTTGTGAGCAGTGAGCAAAACGTTTAGGCACCAGGTGTTTCTTTTGTAAAATAAGCTTATTTTAATGTTACATAAACACACACAAAAATAAGCTTGCTTACTTCAAGAATAAATCAATGTGCATGTGCTGGACTGTACTGAAAGAATATTAATCAACAGACACTGGGCAGTGGTAAAATAACAATTTAAAAAAATGAAACATAGGAGCTACCTTTTATTAAAGATTTAATGGTGGAGCAAATGTTCCAGGAGCCAGAAGAGGACAGCAATGGAATAAAGCCAAAATAAATGTCAGCGACATGGGAGGAGGTAAGAGTAATGGAATGCTGCAATAAAACGCAGGCAGCTACCAGCCTAAAACACCCACAGTGAAAAGGCAGCAACAAAGAAATGCCAAAGTAGTACATCACAGCAACAGGTAAAGAAACCAAAGTGGAATAATACAGTAGTTGGTCACTGCTCTGAAACAAAAAAGGAGAGAGAAAAGGCAGAACTGACACCAATAATTTTTAAAGGTCACTGCAACCAACAAATGAAATCACTTTAAGGAATAAGAAGTATACTAAACATATACACAAGGTCGAATGCTTACGCTCGACTTAAGAAGTTGAACATGTACTTTTCAGCTTACCATGTCCAGGTAGTGAAAACCTCCTAAATTTGTTTTTCACTGCTGCAAGGCCTGTCTCTCCCATAGATTAAAGTTTGAATTGTCTTAAAACATCTTTTAAGTGTAATTTCCTATTGGGAGAAGATATATAGAGTTTGGTGTCTTTGGACTCACAATTTAAATCAGAACTCATGGTGAAGTCAGATTTTAAATTATAAGTCTGAAAATGCCACTTTTAGAAAGTTGGCATTTTCTTACTTTAACCATTCTGTTCATTACCCTGTCTCTGAATACACATCTGTTCTGGGCTGGGTTACAACTACACTTTGTGAATTCCCTCTAGACATCCACAAACACTGGACACTCAGCTGCATCTGCAGTCATCTGCATGCTGATGGGTCTTCCTTGGCATTGTTCTCAATGAGGTCTCAGGGGTATCAAAGACCTTGTGTACCAGCACATTGCTCTCTGTGACAAGGACCACCGCTGCCAGTTACAAGAAGTGTGACTGATTGTTGCTGGTATGACTGAAGGATCAAACAGGGTGCCTCGTTCAACCCATCATTGCTTTACCCACAGAGAGCCTGCCCTTACTGTCCCTTAGCATGCCTTGGAGCTCCTATTTCCTGAGTGTCTGAGGAGGAGCGCCTCTCTTTGAGGTTGAGAGCCTGAGGAACTAGCGCTCCTGCTGCGGACACTGCTGGAAGTTTCAAGTGCCATGGGTGCCCTTCTTGGTTGCCTAGTTAATGCAATGTGCTAGAGGCACACTCGGCAGTCTCCCCGGGGCCGAATCGCTGCACTACTTCCCAGACTGTGGCGGTACCCCAGCACCGTATGAACCTATGAAACAGGCCATAGCGCAATTCCCCTATTCATAATGCAGGCCCCGTGAGCGAGGCCCAAATACACCTAGGAGTGACCTCTTTGACTCTAAGGTACTGTGCCAGAAACTCCATGTGGTCAGCTCACAATCCCGCAACATCAACAGTAGTTGTGGGACTTACTGTGCTGTATTCCAAACTCTGCACTCGAACACCTCCTGGAATTCGGAGACTGAGACCATTGTGGTGTGGAGCTTCCAAATTACCATAAAGGCTCTAAAAGAAGCCCCTTTGAAAGTACTGTTTGAGAAATGTTGAGAAGTGAATAACTCGGGAAACACTAATTGGATTTTTGTTGTTTGGTCGTGTTTTAACCATATAAACATTATCTATTTTTCATAACCAGTATTGAGTCCTTTTGTGGCGTTTTGACTGCGTTACTGTAATTTGTGTTGCAAAAATTCTTTACACATTATCTCTTAATTAAAGCCTGACAGCTCTGTGCCAAGTTACCAGAGGGTGAGCACAGGTTGATTTAGGGTGTGTGTCTGACTTACCCAGACTAGAATTGTTGTCCCTAATTGGACAGGGTGCATACCTCTGCCAAAAAAAGACCCAATTTCTAATACCCACCAGTGCTGGTCCACTCTGCAAAATGGTTGGGTTTCACTATTAACCAACATATTACAGTGTTACTTAATATCACAAAGCTTACAGATCCTGTGTGAAAGGGAGAAGTAGCCTAGTGCCTAGAGGTGCTGCCTTTGGAACCTAGTGACCCCGGTTCAACTCCAAGTGTTGGTGTTTGACTCAACATCGTGTGATTCTGGGCACATCACTTAGTCGCATTGTGCCTAAAAACAATTTTCTGTATTTGTATAGTCTCCACTTCATGTACACAATATTATAGATTGTTTCCCAACTGCCATGTAGTGTGCAGCACTTCATAGCTAAATTTGTTTGTGCTTTTGAAATATAAAACTTAATACTTCCAAAACCACCTTCAGAACTGCAGCGCTGGCCTTGGTGGTGGCATGCTGGCTATTACCATGTCTTCCAAAATCCATTTCAGCTCCTCTGTAACCCATTTTCCATGAGGCAGCTGTCATTGTCAACTGTGCAAAAACAAAAATTAGACCACATGAGTCTCATTTCTGAAGGATCCTCCTCAATGCCAGAATTGACTTTATAATGATCTGCCTCACACACAAAGTGCTATATCTTTGCCTTCCCAGCTAAACAAAGAATCAACCTATGATAATTTGCCCTAACTTTACTACAAAGAGACTCCAAAGATGGCTTGTTTTCAAGTTAAATGAATCCCCCATCTGTTCCTTCAGTTATGTTAGTCAAGTGATATGCAGCAGAGTGTTGAATTAATGTCACTCCGTACGATGAGAACGAACAACGATGATTAAGCCTATGTTGCGGCATAGGACATTCAACGTGCTGCTTGCTGTGGTATTCTAAGGACTCCAAGGACCAGCTCATCTGACAGGATCCCACCCACCACTCACAATGTGCCAGGACATCCAGGTGCAAAGTTAGAGTGGCGCTCCTGCACTATGGGACATTCAAAACGCTGCCTGTTTTGGTATTCTAAGGACTCCTAGGACCAGCTCACCTGATGAGATCCCTCCCACCACTCACAGCGTGCCAGAAGGTGCAGGTACAAAGTTGGAGTGGCGCTCCCTCAGCACAGGACATTCAACGCGCTACTTGCTGTGATATTTTAAGGTCTCCAAGGACAAGTTAACGTGACAGGATCCCACCCACCGCTCACAGAGTGCCAGGAGGAGCAAGCACAAAGTTAGAGCGGTGCTCCCACAGCACAGGACACGCGCTGGTTGTGCCCGGCAGTAGACCGGGCCAAGACGGGGCCCATCTGTGCCCATCCGCGGCCAATAGAGGCTGGGCCGGGCCTCTTCTCTCCTCTCGGCTTTGGTATTTGGCTATTGAACTTACAGCCTCACAGTGAGTTTTTGTTCTGAGCTGGCACTTTATCTTGTTGTTGACGTTTGTTGACTTATTAAGCTGATGAGAAAGCACAAAATGGCTGGAAAAGTCCCAAGTGGGCAGGGGGGTCTCTTCTCCTCTCGCCAGGAGAACTCAAATATTTTCTTATTCATCCTCGGCTGTGGGGGCCTTGGAGAAAGAAAGAAATTATGTGGAAGATGAATTGGCACATCAAAGTGGTTCTGATTTACAGTTTGTTTCTCCAGCTGCTCTGCACTGTCATTAATAAAATGGGGGGGGAGTCTGCCTAGAACAGTGTGGTAGAGGAAGCTCAAGTCCATATCGCGATGTAGGCTACAAGTGGCATTTCCCTTGTCGGGAGCACAGACAATGAAAAAGGCAGTGATTACTCTTCGCCGTTTCGAAAACGGAAAAAAAGTGAAGGGCGCAACGAAGGGAGGGAGAAAGATCTGTAAATATCAGAGATGCCCACCTTTAGTGAATCAATATTGGTGGAACTGATTAACAATCAAATTAAACTGTGTATGGATTCTATGTTTGTGAAGCTTGCACTTTTAATCAAGGGACAGTTGGACCCCTTGTTAGCTGATTGTTCTAAACTAGAGCAGACAGTTCTTAGCGTCAATAGAGGCTCAAGTTTGTGACTCTTGGGCCCTCCTATTGGCCAGGAGTCTACTTCCTTAAAGGAGGGTGTTGATGAATCAGGAGGGGTGGGAGTCTACATGTGGTGATCCCAAAAGATATGAAAGGGAAGTCCGGCATATGCTGAGTATATGTACACCTGATAGTTTATACCCGGTTAATAATAAAGCAGTTATTCAAAATGAAGGGGCAAGTAAAAGTCAACCAGTTATAGAGCAGGAGGGGTGTATATAATCTTGTACAAGGCCTTTCCAGCACCAGGTAGAGAGTGAGATAAAAGGAGTGGCCTTGAACTTACCTATTATTAATCCCCCTTCCGAAGCCACTCTGTATGTGATGGTCCCGGCGAATATCCCGGCGGACAACACAAGTGAATCCTTAGTACTAAAAATAAGGTGGTTGGGAAAGGAACGTAGGCAATGGAGGGGTGGAGATTGTATTGTTGTTAACGTTAACAGGGCACATGTGGCAGAACATGTGTTGACCTTGGCTCTCCCACAGAATGGCCAGCTGTTACAAATATTCAGATTTTACGTTTAGATTATTTTATAGGCCATCTCAGGTAATAAGATATAGCCCTCAATGGCCTATGGTTTCTATCAACAGTGCAATGTGCTTTAACATATTTGCACCTCTGAGCCAGTTGGATGAATGCGATTGACATATATATTCAGTAGAGAACCGAGATCCTGGGCCAGTGTCCCCCTTGGAAAGGTTACTGATGATCATTATATATCAGTTTCTGGTTCTCCCTACTTAGTTGGAATATAATATGACCGGTAGTTCTGCTAAATTTAATGATGTTTCATGGTAACAATTTTTGAAAAAGTTCTATGTTATTTGCCTTAAAGAAACCTGAGAGTGTGAAAATAACTTCCATATTGAGGGATACTTAACTTATTTTAACCAGCAATTCAATCATCTGCAGACAGAGCGAAAGGGGGTATGTCACTTATGTGTCCATCAGGTTGGGGAGGGGTAAAATAATTAGGGTCTTACTTCCCTTTTATACAAGCCCTTAAACTCATAATTCCAGAGTTTTTTATTTTGATTTTAATACATTTTTACAATGCCAAGACCTGGTCTTTGGAAACCTCTTGTATTCACAATTTGTCTACATGTATAGCTTCCCTGGTACGTAAGTTGAGAGGGATTGTAACAAATCTGTTGATGGCAGGAAATTTTAAGGTATATTCATGTGGCTGGGGAACATTAATGGGTTGCTCCTGGATAAACAGGTGTTGTACCGCAAACTTCCATTGAAGTGTGCATTTTCTAAAGGGCTGCATTTGGATCAGTCAAGGGAGGATATTGGGCTTACTGCACTTTTGAGTGATCATAATTTGAGGCACACCCTGGATATGATCTTGATTCCCCATAATGGGGTATTGGTCCTGACATTTTTAGGGAAGGGATGTGCTTCCATTATTGATTTTGTGTTAATCTCTAAAGCTTTACAACCTTTGAATAATAGCTTTGATATTGTGCGTCACCCTTATAATGATCATAACCCACTTGTGATAAAGCTATAGGGTCTTAGGGGGATATGCAAAAAATAAACCTAATTATGCCTTTTCCCAGTGCAAGCTTCAGGATCAGTGCAGGAGGATAAGATGGTCTCTATTGGATCATGAAGTTGTCAGAACTTCTTTATTCCGCAGGTGTGCTACCAATTTTGAGGTTTGCCTGGAGACTTCCTGTAGGAAGTTGGCTCTGTATGCACTATTTCAAAGTAAGGAATAGTATGCACAGAGTCCAAGGGTTCCCCTTAGAGGTAAGATAGTGGCAAAAAGAGATAATACTAATTCTCTATTTTGTGGTAGTGTGGTCGAGCAGCAGGCTTATCAAAGGTGTAGAGTTAAGCATTTGTTCTACATACACAAGCAATAAATGAGGAACACACACTCAGAGACAATTCCAGCCCAATAGGTTTTTGTATAGAAAAATATATTTTCTTAGTTTATTTTAAGAACCACAGGTTCAAGATTTACATGTAATACTTTAAATGAAAGGTATTGCAGGTAGGTACTTTAGGAACTTTGAATTAGCAAAATAGCATATACACTTTTCACATAAATCACATATAGCTATTTTAAAACTAGACAGTGCAATTTTCAACAGTTCCTGGGGGGAGTAAGAGTTTGTTAGTTTTTGCAGGTAAGTAAACCACCTATGGGGTCCAAGTTTGGGTCCAAGGTAGCCCACCGTTGGGGGTTCAGAGCAACCCCAAAGTTACCACACCAGCAGCTCAGGGCCGGTCAGGTGCAGAGGTCAAAGTAGTGCCCAAAACGCATAGGCTTCAATGGAGAAGGGGGTGCCCCGGTTCCAGTCTGCCGGCAGGTAAGTACCCGTGTCTTCGGAGGGCAGACCAGGGGGGTTTTGTAGGGCACCGGGGGGGACACAAGTCCACACAGAAAGTACACCCTCAGCAACACGGGGCGGCCGGGTGCAGTGTGCAAACACGCGTCGGGTTTTCAATAGGTTTCAATGGGAGACAAAGGGGTCTCTTCAGCGATGCAGGCAGGCAAGGGGGGGGGCTCCTCGGGATAGCCACCACCTGGGCAAGGGAGAGGGCCTCCTGGGGGGTCACTCCTGCACTGGAGTTCGGATCCGTCAGGTCCTGGGGGCTGCGGGTGCAGAGTCTTTACCAGGCGTCGGGATCTGAGGAGCAGGCAGTCGTGGTCAGGGGGAGCCTCAGGATTCCCTCTGAAGGCGTCGCTGTGGAGGCTCAGGGGGGGGCAACTCTGGCTACTCACGGTCTCGCAGTCGCCGGGGAGTCCTCCCTGAAGTGTTTGTTCTTCACAAGTCGAGCCGGGGGCGTTGGGTGCAGAGTGGCAAGTCTCACGCTTCCGGCGGGAAACGCAAGTTGTTTTAAAGTTTCTCCTTTGTAACAAAGTTGCAGTCTTGGGTGAACAGAGCCGCTGTCCTTGGGAGTTCTTGGTCCTTCTAGAGCAGGGCAGTCCTCTGAGGATTCAGAGGTTGCTGGTCCCTGGGGAAAGCGTCGCTGGAGCATTGTCTTCAGAAGGGGGGAGACAGGCCGGTAGAGCTGGGGCCAAAGCAGTTGGTGTCTCTGTCTTCTCTGCAGGGTTTTTCAGCTTAGCAATCCTCTTCTTCTTAGGTTTCAGGAATCTGAGTTCCTAGGTTCTGGGGAGCCCTTAAATACTAAATTTAAGGGCGTGTTTAGGTCTGGGGGGTTAGTAGCCAATGGCTACTAGCCCTGAGGGTGGGTACACCCACTTTGTGCCTCCTCCCTGAGGGGAGGGGGGCACATCCCTAATCCTATTGGGGCAATCCTCCATCTGCAAGATGGAGGATTTCTAAAAGTCAGAGTCACCTCAGCTCAGGACACCTTAGGAGCTGTCCTGACTGGCCAGTGACTCCTCCTTGTTTTTCTCATTATCTCCTCCGGCCTTGCCGCCAAAAGTGGGGCCGTGGCCGGAGGGGGCGGGCAACTCCACTAGCTGGAGTGCCTTGTGGTGCTGTACCAAAGGGGGTGAGCCTTTGAGGCTCACCGCCAGGTGTTACAGTTACTGCAGGGGGGTGTGAAGCACCTCCACCCAGTACAGGCTTTGTTACTAGCCACAGAGTGGCAAAGGCACTCTCCCCATGTGGCCAGCAACATGTCTCTAGTGTGGCAGGCTGCTAAAACCAGTCAGCCTACACGGATAGTCAATTAAGGTTTCAGGGGGCACCTATAAGGTGCCCTGTGGGGTGTATGTTACAATAAAATGTACACTGGCATCAGTGTGCATTTATTGTGCTGAGAAGTTTGATACCAAACTTCCCAGTTTTCAGTGTAGCCATTATGGTGCTGTGGAGTTCGTGCATGACAGACTCCCAGACCATATACTCTTATGGCTACCCTGCACTTACAATGTCTAAGGTTTTGCTTAGACACTGTAGGGGCATAGTGCTCATGCACTTATGCCCTCACCTATGGTACAGTGCACCCTGCCTTAGGGCTGTAAGGCCTGCTAAAGGGGTGACTTATCTATACTGCATAGGCAGTGTGAGGTTGGCATGGCACCCTGAGGGGAGTGCCATGTCGACTTAGTCTTTTTATCCCCACTAGCACACACAAGCTGGCAAGTAGTGTGTCTGTGCTGAGTGAGGGGTCCCCAGGGTGGCATAAGGTATGCTACAGCCCTTAGAGACCTTCCCTGGCATCAGGGCCCTTGGTACCAGGGGTACCAGTTACAAGGGACTTACCTGGATGCCAGGGTGTGCCAATTGTGGAAACAAAAGTACAGGTCAGGGAAAGAACACTGGTGCTGGGGCCTGGTTAGCAGGCCTCAGCACACTTTCAAATCAGAACTTAGCATCAGCAAAGGCAAAAAGTCAGGGGGTAACCATGCCAAGGAGGCATTTCCTTACACAACCCCTCCCCCCCCCAAACAAAAGAGGATGAGACTAACCTTTCCCAAGAGAGTCTTCATTTTCTAAGTGGAAGAACCTGGAAAGGCCATCTGCATTGGGCAGTCCCAGGTCTGTGTTCCACTATAAAGTCCATTCCCTGTAGGGAGATGGACCACCTCAACAGTTTTGGATTTTCACCTTTCATTTGCATCAGCCATCTGAGAGGTCTGTGGTCAGTTTGAACTACAAAGTGAGTACCAAAGAGGTATGGTCTCAGCTTCTTCAGGGACCAAACCACAGCACAGGCCTCCCTCTCAATGGCACTCCAACGCTGCTCCCTGGGGAGTAACCTCCTGCTAATGAAAGCAACAGGCTGGTCAAGGCCATCATCATTTGTTTGGGACAAAACTGCCCCTATCCCATGTTCAGAGGCATCTGTCTGCACAATGAACTGCTTGGAGTAATCTGGAGCTTTTAGAACTGGTGCTGTGCACATTGCTTGTTTCAGGGTGTCAAAGGCCTGTTGGCATTCTACAGTCCAGTTTACTTTCTTGGGCATTTTCTTGGAGGTAAGTTCTGTGAGGGCTGTCACTATGGATCCATATCCCTTCACAAACCTCCTGTAGTACCCAGTCAAGCCAAGGAATGCCCTGACTTGAGTCTGGGTTTTTGGAGCTGCCCAGTCCAGAATAGTCTGGATCTTAGGCTGGAGTGGCTGAACTTGGCCTCCACCTGCAAGGTGACCCAAGTAAACCACAGTTCCCTGCCCTATCTGGCATTTGGATGCCTTGATAGAGAGGCCTGCTGATTGCAGAGCCTTCAAAACCTTCTTCAGGTGGACCAGGTGATCCTGCCAGCTGGAGCTAAAGACAGCAATATCGTCAAGATAAGCTGCACTAAAGGACTCCAACCCAGCAAGGACTTGATTCACCAACCTTTGGAAGGTGGCAGGGGCATTCTTTAAACCAAAGGGCATAACAGTAAACTGATAATGCCCATCAGGTGTGGAGAATGCTGTCTTTTCTTTTGCTCCTGGTGCCATTTTGATTTGCCAGTACCCTGCTGTTAAGTCAAAGGTAATTAAGAACTTGGCAGCACCCAATTTATCAATCAGTTCATCAGCCCTTGGAATGGGATGGGCATCTGTCTTGGTGACAGAATTAAGTCCTCTGTAGTCCACACAAAACCTCATCTCTCTCTTTCCATCTTTGGTGTGAGGTTTGGGGACTAAGACCACTGGGCTAGCCCAGGGGCTGTCAGAGTGCTCAATTACTCCCAATTCCAGCATCTTGTGGACTTCCACCTTGATGCTTTCCTTAACTTGGTCAGACTGTCTCAATATTTTGTTTTTGACAGGCATGCTGTCTCCTGTGTCCACATCATGGGAACACAGGTGTGTCTGACCAGGGGTTAGGGAAAAGAGCTCAGCAAACTGTTGCTGGACCTTCCTACAGTCAGATTGCTGTTGGCTAGAGAGGGTGTCTGAATAGATCACTCCATTTACTGAGCCATCTTTAGGGTCTGTAGAGAGGAGATCAGGGAGAGGTTCACTCTCAGCTTCCTGGTCCTCATCTGTTACCATCAACAGATTCACATCAGCCCTGTCATGGAAGAGTTTAAAGCGGTTCACATGGATCCCCCTGTTGGGGCTCCTGCTAGTGCCTAGGTCCACCAGGTAGGTGACCTGACTCGTCTTTTCTAGCACTGGGTAAGGGCCACTCCATTTGTCCTGAAGTGCCCTGGGAGCCACAGGCTCCAGAACCCAGACTTTCTGCCCTGGCTGAAATTCAACCATTGCAGCCTTTTGGTCATACCAAAACTTCTGGAGCTGTTGGCTGGCCTCAAGGTTTTTACTTGCCTTTTCCATGTACTCTGCCATCCTTGAACGTAGGCCAAGTACATAGTCCACTATGTCTTGTTTAGGCTCATGAAGAGGTCTCTCCCAGCCTTCTTTCACAAGAGCTAGTGGTCCCCTTACAGGGTGGCCAAACAGAAGTTCAAAGGGTGAGAACCCTACTCCCTTCTGAGGCACCTCTCTGTAAGCGAAAAGCAGACATGGCAAGAGGACATCCCATCTCCTTTTGAGTTTTTCAGGGAGCCCCATGATCATGCCTTTTAATGTCTTGTTGAATCTCTCAACAAGGCCATTAGTTTGTGGATGGTATGGTGTAGTGAATTTGTAAGTCACTCCACACTCATTCCACATGTGTTTCAGGTATGCTGACATGAAGTTGGTACCTCTGTCAGACACCACCTCCTTAGGAAAACCCACTCTGGTAAAAATACCAATGAGGGCCTTGGCTACTGCAGGGGCAGTAGTCGACCTAAGGGGAATTGCTTCAGGGTATCTGGTAGCATGATCCACTACTACTAGTATGTACATGTTCCCTGAGGCTGTGGGAGGTTCAAGTGGACCCACTATGTCCACACCCACTCTTTCAAAGGGGACCCCCACCACTGGAAGTAGAATGAGGGAGGCCTTTGGGTGTCCACCTGTCTTACCACTGGCTTGACAGGTGGTACAGGAGACACAAAACCCCTTGACTTTCTGGGACATGTTGGGCCAATAGAAGTGGTTGACTAGTCTCTCCCACGTCTTGGTTTGTCCCAAATGCCCAGCAAGAGGAATATCATGGGCTAAGGTCAGTATGAACTCCCTAAACTCCTGAGGCACTACCACTCTCCTAGTGGCACCAGGTTTGGGATCTCTTGCCTCAGTGTAAAGGAGTCCATCTTCCCAATAGACCCTATGTGTTCCAGTTTTCTTGCCATTGGACTCTTCAGCAGCTTGCTGCCTAAGGCCTTCAAGAGAGGGACAGGTTTCTTGCCCCTTACACAACTGCTCCCTTGAGGGTCCCCCTGGGCCTAAGACCTCAACCTGATAAGGTTCTAACTCCAGAGGCTCAGTTCCCTCAAAGGGCAGTACTTCTTCCTGGGAAGAGAGGTTCTCTTTTTGTTGTTGTGTTGCAGCTGGTTTCCCAGTTGTCTTTCCTTTTCTCTTGGTAGGCTGGGCCCTTTTTCGAGGCTCCAACCCTACTTTTTCACCCTGATCCTTGCACTGTGCCCTTGTCTTGACACACACCAGTTCAGGGATACCCAGCATGGCTGCATGGGTTTTCAATTCTACCTCAGCCCATGCTAAGGACTCCAGGTCATTTCCAAGCAAACAGTCTACAGGGATATTTGAGGAGACCACCACCTGTTTCAGGCCATTGACCCCTCCCCACTCTAAAGTTACCATAGCCATGGGATGTACTTTAGTCTGATTGTCAGCGTTGGTGACTGGATAAGTTTGTCCAGCCAGGTATTGACCAGGGGAAACCAGTTTCTCTGTCACCATGGGGACACTGGCACCTGTATCCCTCAGGCCTTCTACACTTGTCCCATTAATTAAGAGCTGCTGCCTGTATTTTTGCATGTTAGGAGGCCAGGCAGCCAGTGTGGCTAAATCCACCCCACCCTCAGAGACTAATGTAGCTTCAGTGTGACAACTGATTTGCTCTGGGCACACTGTTGATCCCACTTGGAGACTAGCCATTCCAGTGTTAGCTGGAGTGGAGTTAGAAGTGGTACTTTTCTTGGGACAGGCCTTGTCTCCAGTTTGGTGTCCAGGCTGATTACAGCTATGACACCAGGCCTTTTTGGGATCAAAGTTTTTACCCTTATACCCAAAATTGTTTTGTGAAGAGGCTCTGGGCCCACCCTCCTGTGCAGGTTTTTGGGGGCCTGTAGAAGACTCTTAACTATTTTTGTTTTTGGATGTCTCAACACTCTTCCCCTGGGGAGGCTTTGTGACCCCTTTCTTTTGGTCACCCCCTGTGGAAGTCTTGGTTACCCTAGTCTTGACCCAATGGTCAGCCTTCTTTCCCAATTCTTGGGGAGAAATTGGTCCTAGGTCTACCAGATGCAGTTTATCATTTGAATAATTACTCAATAGGTGTTCTTTCACAAATAAATTGTACAGCCCATCATAATCATTTACACCTCTGCCTTGAATCCAACCATCCAGTGTTTTCACTGAGTAGTCCACAAAATCAACCCAGGTCTGGCTCGAGGATTTTTGAGCCCCCCTGAACCTAATTCTATACTCCTCAGTGGAGAATCCCAAGCCCTCAATCAGGGTACCCTTCATGAGGTCATAGGATTCTGCATCTTTTCCAGAGGGTGTGAGGAGTCAATCCCTACACTTTCCAGTGAACATTTCCCAAAGGAGAGCACCCCAGTGAGATCTGTTTACTTTTCTGGTTGCACAAGCCCTCTCAAAAGCTGTGAACCATTTGGTGATGTCATCACCATCTTCATATTTAGTTACAATCCCTTTAGGGATTTTCAACATGTCAGGAGAATCTCTGACCCTATTTATGTTGCTGCCACCATGGATGGGACGAAAACCCATCTCTTGTCTTTCCCTTTCTATGGCTAGGAGCTGTCTCTCTAAAGCCAATCTTTTGGCCATCCTGGCTAACAGGAGGTCATCTTCACTGAGGCTATCCTCAGTGATTGCAGAGGTGCTGGACCCTCCTGTGAGGGAAGCAGCATCTATGGCTATCACAGTTGGAGTCAGGGCTTGAGGGGCCCTGATCTCCCTAAGTAGGACTGGAGGGGGGTAATTCTCCTTCAAGTCACTAGCTTCATCCTCTGGGAGGTCATCCTCAGAGGGGTTGGCTTTCTCAAACTCTGCCAGCAGCTCCTGGAGCTGTAGTTTGGAAGGTCTTAGGCCAACTGGTATTTTCTTTATTTTGCAGAGAGACCTTAGCTCCCTCATCTTAAGATGGAGGTAAGGGGTGATGTCGAGTTCCATCACATTCTCTTCTGCACTAGACATAATGGGGGTCATTCTGACCCCGGCCGGCGGCGGACGCCGCCGGCCTGGCTGGGACCGCCAGAATACCGCTGCGCGGTCAAAAGACCGCTGCGGTTATTCTGGGTTTCCCGCTGGGCTGGCGGGCGACCACCAAAAGGCCGCCCGCCAGCCCAGCGGGAAACACCCTTCCACGAGGAAGCCGGCTCCGAATGGAGCCGGCGGAGTGGAAGGGGTGCGACGGGTGCAGTAGCACCCGTCGCGAATTTCAGTGTCTGCTAAGCAGACACTGAAATTCACAGTGGGGCTCTCTTACAGGGGCCCCTGCAGTGCCCATGCCCAGGGGCCCCACGACACCCCATACCGCCATCCTGTTCCTGGCGGCCGAAACCGCCAGGAACAGGATGGCGGTATGGGGGTCAGAATCCCCATGGCGGCGCAGCAAGCTGCGCCGCCATGAAGGATTCCCCTTGGCAGCGGAAAGTCGGCGGTACACCGCCGACTTTCCGTTTCTGGCCACGGCTGTACCGCCACGGTCAGAATGCCCAAAGGAGCACCGCCAGCCTGTTGGCGGTGCTCCCGCGGACCACAGCCCTGGCGGTTTTTACCGCCAGGGTCGGAATCAGGCCCTATGTTTCTAAAAGTTGGAATACTTTTTAAGAATCTAAAACTATTTCTAGAACTTAATTCAAACTTTCACAAAACTTTTAAACTCTAAAAGAAATGCTAACATGGACTAACACAAGGCCCTAGCAGGACTTTTAAAAATTTAGAAAAATAGCACAAATTTCTAAAATCTGTTTCTAATGACAATTTTTGGAATTTAGTTGTGTCATCAGGTATTGGCTGAGTAGTCCAGCAAATGCAAAGTCTTGTACCCCACCGCTGATCCACCAATGTAGGAAGTTGGCTCTGTATGCACTATTTCAAAGTAAGGAATAGTATGCATAGAGTCCAAGGGTTCCCCTGAGAGGTAAGATAGTGGCAAAAAGAGATAATACTAATGCTCTATTTTGTGGTAGTGTGGTCGAGCAGTAGGCTTATCAAAGGAGTAGTGTTAAGCATTTGTTGTACATACACAAGCAATAAATGAGGAACACACACTCAGAGACAATTCCAGGCCAATAGGTTTTTGTATAGAAAAATATATTTTCTTAGTTTAAGAACCACAGGTTCAAGATTTATATGTAATACTTTAAATGAAAGGTATTGCAGGTAGGTACTTTAGGAACTTTGAATTAGCAAAATAGCATATACACTTTTCACATAAATCACATATAGCTATTTTAAAACTAGACAGTGCAATTTTCAACAGTTCCTGGGGGGAGTAAGAGTTTGTTCGTTTTTGCAGGTAAGTAAACCACCTACAGGGTTCAAGTTTGGGTCCAAGGTAGCCCACCGTTGGGGGTTCAGAGCAATCCCAAAGTTACCACACCAGCAGCTCAGGGCCGGTCAGGTGCAGAGGTCAAAGTAGTGCCCAAAACGCATAGGCTTCAATGGAGAAAGGGGTGCACCGGTTCCAGTCTGCCAGCAGGTAAGTACCCGCGTCTTCGGAGGGCAGACCAGGGGGGTTTTGTAGGGCACCGGGGGGGACACAAGTCCACACAGAAAGTACACCCTGAGTGACACGGGGGCGGCCGGGTGCAGTGTGCAAACACGCGTCGGGTTTTCAATAGGTTTCAATGGAGACCAAGGGGTCTCTTCAGCGATGCAGGCAGGCAAGGGGGGGCTCCTCGGGGTAGCCACCACCTGGGCAAGGGAGAGGGTCTCCTGGGGGTCACTCCTGCACTGGAGTTCGGATCCGTCAGGTCCTGGGGGCTGCGGGTGCAGAGTCTTTACCAGGTGTCGGGATCTGAGGAGCAGGCAGTCGCGGTCAGGTGGAGCCTCAGGATTCCCTCTGCAGGCGTCGCTGTGGGGGCTCAGGGGGGGGGGCAACTCTGGCTACTCACGGTCTCGCAGTCGCCGGGGAGTCCTCCCTGAAGTGTTTGTTCTCCACAAGTCGAGCCGGGGGCGTCGGGTGCAGAGTGCCAAGTCTCACGCTTCCGGCGGGAAACGCAAGTTGTTTTAAAGTTGCTCCTTTGTAACAAAGTTGCAGTCTTGGGTGAACAGAGCCGCTGTCCTCGGGAGTTCTTGGTCCTTCTAGAGCAGGGCAGTCCTCTGAGGATTCAGAGGTCGCTGGTCCCTGGGGAAAGCGTCGCTGGAGCAGTGTCTTCAGAAGGGGGGAGACAGGCCGGTAGAGCTGGGGCCAAAGCAGTTGGTGTCCCTGTCTTCTCTCCAGGGTTTTTCAGCTTAGAAGTCCTCTTCTTCTTAGGTTTCAGGAATCTGAGTTCCTAGGTTCTGGGGAGCCCTTAAATACTAAATTTAAGGGCGTGTTTAGGTCTGGGGGGGTTAGTAGCCAATGGCTACTAGCCCTGAGGGTGGGTACACCCTCTTTGTGCCTCCTCCCTGAGGGGAGGGGGGCACATCCCTAATCCTATTGGGGGAATCCTCCATCTGCAAGATGGAGGATTTCTAAAAGTCAGAGTCACCTCAGCTCAGGACACCTTAGGGGCTGTCCTGACTGGCCAGTGACTCCTCCTTGTTTTTCTCATTATCTCCTCCGGCCTTGCCGCCAAAAGTGGGGCCGTGGCCGGAGGGGGCGGGCAACTCCACTAGCTGGAGTGCCCTGTGGTGCTGTAACAAAGGGGGTGAGCCTTTGAGGCTCACCGCCAGGTGTTACAGTTCCTGCAGGGGGAGGTGTGAAGCACCTCCACCCAGTACAGGCTTTGTTACTAGCCACAGAGTGACAAAGGCACTCTCCCCATGTGGCCAGCAACATGTCTCTAGTGTGTCAGGCTGCTAAAACCAGTCAGCCTACACGGATAGTCGGTTAAGGTTTCAGGGGGCACCTCTAAGGTGCCCTGTGGGGTGTATGTTACAATAAAATGTACACTGGCATCAGTGTGCATTTATTGTGCTGAGAAGTTTGATACCAAACTTCCCAGTTTTCAGTGTAGCCATTATGGTGCTGTGGAGTTCGTGCATGACAGACTCCCAGACCATATACTCTTATGGCTACCCTGCACTTACAATGTCTAAGGTTTTGCTTAGACACTGTAGGGGCATAGTGCTCATGCACTTATGCCCTCACCTATGGTATAGTGCACCCTGCCTTAGGGCTGTAAGGCCTGCTAGAGGGGTGACTTATCTATACTGCATAGGCAGTGTGAGGTTGGCATGGCACCCTGAGGGGAGTGCCATGTCGACTTAGTCTTTTTATCCCCACTAGCACACACAAGCTGGCAAGCAGTGCGTCTGTGCTGAGTGAGGGGACAACAGGGTGGCATAAGATATGCTACAGCCCTTAGAGACCTTCCCTGGCATCAGAGCCCTTGGTACCAGGGGTACCAGTTACAAGGGACTTACCTGGCTGCCAGGGTGTGCCAATTGTGGAAACAAAAGTACAGGTTAGGGAAAGAACACTGGTGCTGGGGCCTGGTTAGCAGGCCTCGGCACACTTTCAAATCAGAACTTAGCATCAGCAAAGGCAAAAAGTCAGGGGGTAACCATGCCAAGGAGGCATTTCCCTACACTTCCTCTTCGTCTGAGGAGCTCCTGTGTGCCTTTACAGCTGTGTCAGTTCAGATTAACATGCTACTTACCTCCAGTAGGAAGAGACCAATGATTCAGCCTTCCAAATGGTTCCACCCCCCTTGTTCAAAGGTGCTACAGAATTTGAAACTGGCAATTAATGAACCTAAAAACTTGGAGAAAGTGAAACTTTCTCATCGGAATTATAAAGAGGAGTTAAACAGAAGGAAGGGGGAACTAAGCAAGAAAGCCTGGGAGGACCTGACTCTAGCTGGTACTATAAAAAATAGCTCTGTGTTTTGGGGAATAGTTAATCAGCCTAGCTTTGCTCCGGAGAATACCCCCATTATATGCCACTATATATTAGCTGAGGATTCGGTTGCCCACTTTGAGAAGATGTTTATTTGTTCCCTGGTCAATACAAGTGATCAGACAGAAGTCGTCCCTGTGAAACCGATTTGGTTTTTAACCTGGATGAGGCATTAATAGGTATTACGGAGGAAAGTATTAATAGGTATTACGGAGGAAAGTAACGGAGGAAAATAACATCATAGTAGGAAGCCAATATGGGTTCCATGACATGGGCTGTACAGAGAGCTTTAAGATGAGTTGCAGTTTCAGACAAGGATGTATTCTAGCCCCATTTTTATTTTGCTTGTATATAAATGGTTAAGAGAAGGCATCAGTGGATGTCAAGGCCAATTGTCCTCTAATAAGCTCCTGGTCGCTGCCGCTTTTGTTATATGCGGACGATGCAGTCCTGATGGCAAGAACCATAAATGGCTTGCAGAAATTATTGAATACCTTTGATGCCTTCATGGATAAACTAGATCTTTCAACCAATTTGGCCAAATCTTATATTATGACGGTGGGTACTAAGGGGAAGAATTATGAAAAGTTATTTTCTTGTGCTCCTTAGCCTCCCCTAACACCACCATCTGTGCACCTTTTTAAAAAAAAAATATTTTTATTAACATTTTTATTAACATTAACATTTTGCTGTCATACACATACTGTTCATGGCTTGACGGACACCGGCCACCGTTCTGTTCACCCTCAACCTTGTAGACATCTTAACTCTTGCTTGTATATACTATTAATTGTTTTGTTGTACCTTCTAGCCGTGTTTCATGTTTAGTTTTACTACGTACTCGGTCTACTCGGGTCTCCTGATCATATATACATCTTGTGGATGCACCATATTGTCCTTTCTACTGCGAAGTCTACATGACAGACTTTAACTAACAGAGGAAAAAAAAAAAAAAAAAAAGGGAAAACAGTAACTTTACGTGATGGCACCAGTGTTAGCGGGCGAGAGCATCTGCAGGGAAGGATCATATACTTCTCCACCGGTTTGTGGGTTGGGACTCCTATACCTTCCCGGCTGGTTCCAAGGGGGGAGTGTATCCGACCCATTCAGCTCCTACCTATCCCTCATATCCGTTCCATATCCCACATTGTCTATTATTATTATTATTATTTTTTTCCTTTCCCTTTTTTTATATAATTTCGTTTTTTAATTTCCATTTTCCATTTTTGTGGTTTGGGGTGCTCGTCCTCGGGGTATAGTCGCCCCTGTTTTACCCCGCATGTGTAGCCCCAGGTCTTCCCTGTACACCATGTCCCGGCTGATATGACTTTGTTGCCATCTCCCTTATCCTGCACCCGTTCCTGTCTCTTCTACATCCTCCCCTCTTGTTGGGTCAACTACCATCACTATGCGGTTCCATTTCATCAGTACTTCCTCCCAAGCTGGCGAGATATGAGTCTGTCGGAGGCCCCGCGCCTCCTCGCTAATCAGGACCTGCAATTCTGCCCTCGCCCATTTCGTAACATCCTGTCTCCATACTTTCAGTAGAGGGCATCTGGGCAATTTCCAGCCCAATGTGATAAACCTTCTATAAAGGGCCAGGGCTAGGTCCAGGAATCGACCACCCACCTTCCCACGTGGGAGTCCTGCTCCAAGACCCAGGAGGCACAGCGTCGGGGCCAGGGACAGATCCACTTCAAATAATTTATCAGGTCAGTCAGCACCGCTCCCCAACCCCGTTGGAGTTCTGGGCATCTCCACACCATATGGTCGAAGTCTGAGTCCATGTCCTCGCATCTGGGGCATGACCTTGGGGGGCCACCATATATCAGGGACAGTCGGTGTGGGGTAAGGTACGTTCTGTGAATATAATTGTATTGGATGTATCTTAGTTGTGTGTTTCGTGAGACCGTCCGGGGGTACGCCAGTATTCTCTTTCATTCCGTGTCAGTTAGGTCCCTACTCACTGTCCTTTCCCATTTCTCCCTTTGTGTTTGGAGCGGGTCCAGGGCGTGTTCATTTTGGGCCCGGTATAAACTAGTAATTAGGTGGGCCTCGCCCCATGATACCAATATTAGGTGTAATATCTGGTGGGTAGGGGGTTCCGCATTAACTGTTTCCCAGTGTTACCTCAGATTGTGGAGCAACCTCTGGTATAGAAGGAATTGTCCCTGTGGTACCCCATTACTCTCCACCAGGTCGTCAAAGGATCTCAGCACCCCATCCCTAAATAGGTCCCCCACTGTCTCCACGCCTCCCTTTTTCCATGTTCCCAACCCGGGGCCCGTTTGACTTCTCTCAACAGCTCCCAGCATCAGTGCCGAAAGTGGTAGGGCAGGGGAGTAGGGTGGACCCACTCCTACACGTTTCACGCATTTCTTCCAGCACAATGCAGCGACTCTCGTCATGAGGCTGTCAGTATGGTGTGCCACCCGCCGGTTAATCAAGCGTTCAATAATCAGATCCATACCCTTCACCCCGCTGGTAGTGCATCTGTCCAGCTGACCCTCTCCGGTGAACCATCTGGAAACCCACTGCAGCTGGGATGCTAGGTAATAGGACTCAAAGTCTGGGGCTCCTAGGCCCCCCGACTGAGTCGGTCTACAAAGAATGGAAAGCGATGTGCGTCTACGGCCTCCGTCCCATACGAGCTCCCGAAGCAGGGTATTCAACTCACAGAACCATGCCGATGGGATCAATAGCGGCAAGTTAGCGAAATAATAAAGGAGATGGGGTAACATGATCATTTTGGCTAATGATATTCGTGCCATTATAGACAATTTCAGGGAGCGCCAGAATCCGACAGATGCCCTCAAGGAGCGAAATACCCTCCCGATGTTACCGTCCCTGAGGTCCCCCAGCTCATGTTACACCTGGATGCCCAGATACTTAAAGGTGCGGGGTGCCCTCACCATGTTCTCTGGACACGTGGTGGGGCGCTCACACCTTGGCAGAATGGGGAAGATAAATGTCTTGCGCCTATAGAGGTGCAGTCCAGACAGGGTACCAAATTGTTCCAAGTTACACAGGGCCCAAGGGAGACCAGATTCTCCATCCCTGAGATAGATGAGAATGTCGTCAGCGTACAATGAGACGGCGTGCTCTGTTTGCCCCCACTCCACTCCTCTACCAACTCCATCCATCCTCAACCTGGCGGCCAGAGGCTCAATGGCAAGGGTGAACAATAGTGGGGACAGAGGACATCCTTGCCTGGTTCCCCTATAAATGGGGTAGGTATCTGATACTATCCTACCCGTCTTGACCCTTGCCAACGGAGCACCATACAATAGGTCCACCCACTTTACCCAACCCTCCCCCAGGCCCATCCGCAGCATCACCGCCCTGAGGTAGTCCCAGCGGACCGAGTCAAAGGCTTTCTCAAAGTCCACCTCTAGTAATACTCCCGAAGTAGGTTTCTTCTCTATGGGCATGTGTAGTATGGCGAATAACCGCCTGAGATTCAGGGAGGTACTGCAGTTCGGAACAAATCCGTTCTGATCTGTGTGTACTAAAGCTAGTATACACTGGAGCAGGCGGTTGGCCAGAATCTTACCAAGGATTTTGAAATCATTATTCAGCATTGATAAGGGGCGGAAGTCAGTTACCGATGCTTCTTTAGATTTAAGTTTGGGTAGGGGGACCATTAGTGCTCCCCTGAGCGAGTCTGGAAACCTGCCGTGATGCAATGCCTCTGTGTACATCTCCACTAGTTGTGGGGTCAGCAGCGTCGTATATTTTTTGTAAAAGTTCATTGGAAGGCCACCCGTCCCCGGAGTCTTCCCTGAGACTAGCTGCGAGATGGCCTCCTGCACTTCTTCCGCTGTCACCGGCCCTCCCAGTCTGTCACGTTCCTCATGGGTCAGGGTGGTCAGGGGGAGTTGGCGTAAGAAACCGTCAAGCTCCTCTGTGTTGAGCTCGCCTGGGTCCCTATACAAGTGGGTGTAGTATTCTTTAAAGGCGTCATTGATAGGGCCCGGTCTACATCTCCGCTCCCCCTCACTGTCTCTTACAGTTATGATGGGTTCACTATCCCCTCCTGGTCGCACTAACCACGCCAGCATCCTACCCGATCTGCCCTCCTCAGATTGTAAAGAGGCTAGGTATTTTTGCATATTATGGCAGCGTAGTTGTTCCTCAACCTGGGAGTGGGACCTCCTCACTCGTTCATATTCCTCTAATTCCGGCCCCTCCCCACTCCCTCTACGTTCCCACTTGTGTAGATTCTTCTCGAGACTGGTCAACTCCTGCTCCAATGCTCATCTCACACCCACCGTCTGTCCCATACAGTGACCTCTCGTTGCTACTTTAAGCGTTTCCCACTACGTAGATCTAGAGGAGGTGGACCCCTTATTAATTTTAATATGGTCTGTCAGGTATGAGCGGAGGTCATCCCTGTATACTTGATCTTCTAGTGAAGCAGGGGACAGTCTCCACGTTGGGATGGGGGGCCTGTCTTTGGTTACTCTCCATTTGATCAGTAAAGGGCTGTGGTCAGATAGGGTACGACCAAGATATTCAGAGTGGGTCATTCCCCGTACCATGTTTGCTGTGCACACCACTCTGTGTATCCTGGTGTGCACACGGTGGAGACCTGAGTAATATGAGTCGTCTCTATCAGAGGGGTGTTGTTCTCGCCAAGCATCCACCAAGCCCCAGGAGTCCAACCACTCCCTCAATCTGCTGGATACTTTGTGTGTTGCCGACCCTGGCATCGGTGGGGTGGAGCGTCCCCACCTATTATCAGTTCTTCTGTCTGCTGCCGGGTGAGTTGACTCGATAGGTGCGCCATGAAGGTGACCTGATCCTGATTGGGAGCGTAAATACTACCTAGGACAATCGAGGTACCATGCAGCTTCCCACTGACTATCACAAATCGGCCCTCACGGTCTATATTGGTTGAGACTACCTCGAATGGCACCCAGGCCCGGACCCAAATCAGCACACCCCGTGCGTACGCGGAATATTCCGTGGCAAACACCTGCCCTCTCCACCTGCGTCTCAGTTTCTCTGCTTCCCCTGTCTCCAGGTGGGTCTCCTGTAGCATCGCCACCTGGATACCGTTCTTTTTAAATAGGACAATATTCTATGTCTTTTGGCTGGAGACCCCATCACCCGTATGTTCCACGTTATGAAGTTATACTCTGCCATGTTGATATGTCATAAGCATTGCCATTTCCCCATCCCACCCTGGTGGCCCAATCCCCCACAGATCTTATTGCATGCCCTACACCATCACACCCCGCACCACAGGTACCATCTGAACCTGTAAGAATAAAACCCAACTCCCCCTCCCCAGGGCGCCCCTCACACAGTAGGTTGCCCAAAGAACTGTGCAACAGTGCAACATATTCAACAGTTTAGTGCTAGTTCTCGCCAGACTGGTGGATGGTCGAGAATCCGGTGGGGGGGTGGCGTGCTCAGGGGGGCCCTAAGCTCATGTAACTCTCCTCACCTAGAGGCCAACTGTACCGTTCAGTTATCCAAGTTCATATGCCGTCTGTGGAGTCACTTTCGGGGCACGCACCAAGCTCCCCGAGCCCACCATGGAGGACCCCGCTGTGTCATCTGATTCACCTCCTGATCCCTCAGGAGGGGATGCCTCTCCGCTCATGGAAGCCACCGCCTCCAGGGCCGCTTTCTTTCCCAACTCCCTCTGTGCCTGTGTTGGTGCCGTGCGGTTTCTGCACCGCCGCCGCCTCGGGCCACTGCGGGGACTGCCCTCAGCTTGTTCCTTCTTCATGCGCTGCCCAGGCCGACGTCCGCGTGCTTCCAACCATTACCACGCCTCATCGGGGGATTGGAAGAATGTAGTCTTGTCCTCAAGAGCTACCCTCAGCCTCGCCGGGAAGAGGAGTGAGTACTGTATTCCCTCATCTCTGAGGGCCCTTTTAACCGCCAAGAACGAGGCACGTTTGGACTGGACTTCGAGTGTGAAATCCGGGAACAGCGTCACTTCCCCATTCGCCACCTTAAAAGGGCCTGCTTCTCTGGCCCGCTGCAGCAAGGTATCCCTATCCCTGTAGTGAAGCAGTCTGGCAACCACCACACGGGGTGGTCTACCCGGCGCCAGGGGTCTCGAGGGCACCTGGTGCGCCTGTTCCAATGCAAAGAAGGGGGTCAGCCTATCCGGTGCCACAGCTGTGCGCAGCCACTCCTCAAGGAAATCCACCATATTCGAGCCCTCCGCTCCCTCCGGAAGTCCTACGACCCGTACATTGTTCCTACGGTTTCTCCCCTCAGCGTCTTCTGCTCTTTGTTCTAGCCGTGTTACTCTGTCTGTGAAGTTCATCACTGTGGCTGTTAGATCTTTTTGTGCCGGTGCTATTATAGTCAGGGCGGATTCCGTTTCCTTGACTCTGTCGGCTAGCTTCTGGTGATCCGCCCTCAAGAGGCCCACTTCGACTGCGACTTGATTAATGTCATGCTGCAATGCTGTTTTTGTGTCCTCAATTGCACTCAGGATTTTGTCCAGGGTATCCTGCACTTTAGATTGCGGTGGGTCTTGTGGCTCCCCACCACCGCATTCCACAGACAGGGTTCGATCCATAGTTTTACCCTTGTGTCTGTTCTTGGAAGACATCGGGGATAGTGTGGGTCGCGTCCACAGGCTTACAGCGGGGGGCCTGCCAGCTGTTTCAACACCTCTCCAGCGCTTTTGGCGACCTCACCGTTCCCTCTTCCCTTCTGCGTTTATGGGTTGTTCTCCCAAAGAGCGACTATACCATGCTCACCAGATCCCATCTCAAGTAGGATGCGTGCCCAGCAGGGCCATGAAGCTCACACGAGGCTTATCTCTCCTGTCCTCCCAGGCCCGTGGGATGGTCCGTGCCACCGCTTCCCTGTCTCTGCAGGGCGAGAAGCTATGTTCAGCTGGGTCTACCTCTGGTGTTACTAGAGCCGCTCCGTTCCCTCCGTCCGTCTCCGCTCCCGGCAGCCACCCGATTTCTCCATTCTGTGTTCCCCTGGGGGTTGCAGTGGCAGTCTTATGGTGGTTAGGGAGGGACTCGTCCTCCTTTGTATGGGCTAGCGTTATTGCCTCCTTATATTCATTATTCACCTTTTTTTAATTTATTATTTACCTTATTTTTATTTTACCTCCTTTCTTTTCCACACATTCTACTTCAGGCCATGAATAGGGTTATTCCGTCTGCTCCAGTGTGGAGCTACTTCGAGCCTGTGTGCATTGTCCGAGTCATCGCTGTTTGCACCTTCGTCCATATTGCAGTATGGCACAACGCCTTCAGTTTTCGCTTCTCCCGGGCTCCAGGGCTCGACCTTCCTTTACCGGGCCTCGACAGCGTAGCATGCGTGGGTTCTTCTCCCCTCGTGGTGTGCTGCACATGCAGCGCTACTGTCGCGCTGGGACTCTGACCTCACACCGGGACCCCTGCTGTCTGTCTTAGCGGGACCGGAGCACCTTCCCCCCCCGGTAGGCACACCCGGTGGTCAGTCGCACCGCGTCTGGGCGCACACGGCAACTTTGGTCCACGGTCAAGGGGTGGGGTACTAGGCCACTGTTGCCTCGTTCCTGTTTCACCTCCAGCGAGCACCCCGGGCACTCAAGGGAGGCCCGCCGCTTCACACCGACAGCAGCGGCATCCGCGTTAGGGCACGCCTTCAGTTTTCGCTTCTCCCCATCTCTTGGGCTCAGTCTTTCTTTACCAGTCCTCGGCTGCGCCGTGTGTGGGAATTCTTCTTAGTTTCCTCACCTCGTGGGGAGTTGCACTTGCAGTGTTCAGATCGCACCAGACCTCCGACCACACTACGGGTTCCCCACTGTTTATCTTAGTGGGGATGGAGCAACTTCCCCCGTGGTTGGCACGCTCGGCGGTCAGTCGCACCTCGCCCGGGCGCGCACAGTAACTTTGGTCCCCAGTCTCAAGGTGGGGCGCCAGGCCGCCGGCTCCTCGCACCTGTTCCACTTCCAGCGAGCAACCTCAGGCATTCAGGGCAGCGGTGACGTCCGTGTCAAGGCGCAGCACCACGCCTTCAGTTTTTGCATCTCCCGATCTCCTGAGCTCAGTCTTTCTTTATCGGGCCTCGGCTGTGCCGTGTGTGGGAATTCTTCTTAGTTTCCTCACCTCGTGGTGAATTGCACTTGCAGCGTTCAGATCGCGCCAGACCTCCAATTACAGTCTGGGTCCACCACTGTTAATCTTAGCGGGGATGGAGCAGTTTCCCCCCGTGGTTGGTACGCTCGGCGGTCAGTCGCACCCCGCCCGGGCACGCTCAGTAACTTTGGTCCCCGGTCTCAAGGTGGGGCGCCAGGCCGCCGGCTCCTCGCACCTGTTCCACTTCCAGCGAGCACCCTCAGGCGCTCAAGGCAGTGCCTCTGGTTCCCCGACTGGTCAGCTGCTCCCCAACAGCAGCGGCAGAGTGGATGGCCCTTGGGTCGGGGTTATTTTTATCGAATAACTCGTGGGCCCCTTCACAGCAAAAGGTTTATGCGACCGCCATCTTCGGCTGCTCGGCCACACCCCCACCATCTGTGCACCTTAATTAGAATACGTCGCACCATGGTGGAAGTCAGGGGCACTACTGTCATAATTTTTTATGCTAGTCCGGCACTTTGTAGGATTAGCATAAAAAATGTTTTTCCTAATCCTGCAAAGCACCCAGAGGCCCAATGAAAACAATGGGAGCCTCCCTTTAACACCTGCTATTAGCAGGCATTAAAAAAGCTGATAAAAATCATGCAAAGAAATCTCTTAGATATCTTTGTGCCATTTTTCCGGCCCCCCTAGTGCCGGAAAGCCCCCCGCATACATTATGCCTGGGGCAGGCATAATGTGGTGCAACGGGTTACAAAGCGGTGCAATGCAAGCATTGCACCACTTTGATAATATGGTGCAGTGTTTTTGGCCTTTCAAAGCCACATTAGCATAAAGAAATGACGCTAATCTGGTGTTGGAATGGCGCTAGGCCCTCCTAAATCTTGGCCCAGATCTCCCAAATTGAAGACATTTTTCTTAAGGGGTTCCCCACTGGCCAAAACTGAGCCGTTTCTTTAACTTGGGGTCCTGTGTAATGCTAAATTAAGCTGGAAGCCCCTGCTGGAGGCCGAGAGGAGGGATCTTAGGAATACATTTGGGGTTGTCCTTAGTTTTGCTTCTCGAATAGAGTTTCAGTATTGAAGGCTTAAAAGAAAGTATACAAAGCAAAATGTACCTCTAGTACTGTGTACGGGAGTGAGCTGTTGGGCTATTTTTTAGCAAGGGAGTTACAGGTTGAGGAGAATACATTTTTTTAATGGTTTCTTTGCATCCCACACTGTACCGCCAATTTTGTAGTCCATGAGAAACTGGGGGTCAAGTACCTGTGTGATTCGAAAGCCTTGCTGCCATTGTTGTCTTGGGTAAGGGTGTGGAGTAAGAAGGAGTTGGATTTAAATAGAAAGATTGTTTACGGTTATCTAATGTTTTAAAACTTTCCTGGTTTAAGTATCTAAAGGAATCTTGTAGTAAAATGGGCCATAAGGGGATCTTTCTCAAACCTTAGGATATTGTTAATAATGACTTGAAATGGGTGACAGATTCCTACAGGGAGAGAGCTTGAGTACTCAGAGAAGAAGATGGGTTGTCTAAACCTTCTGTTCATCAATATCTTTTGATCAACACCAAATGGGACATTGAGCCGTATCTAACAATGTTGGAGAATAACAAGGAAAGATGTCTTTTAACCCAGTTTAGGTTGACTATGCTTCACATGACGCTAGTCTTCCCCGAGGATGTTATGTTTCTTTGAGTCTAGTTCCTCGTAGCTCTGACGGAATCTCACTGCAGGATTCACTACATTTTATGTTCTTTTGTAAACATTATTATGTCCCAAGAACTCCTTTTATTGTTCCCCTGTTTAAGGGGAGAGGCCTTAGGCAGGTGAGCCCTACCTTGTCACATTTACAAATGTAACGGGGGCTGGGTTATTATTAAAGTGGGCAAATTGTTGTGTGCTGCTTCCTCTATTTGGTGTACACTGGAGGATGTTTTTTTAATTGGGTTTTTATACCTTTTTAAGATTTTTTAATAATGGTATTTATTGTGATGTTTTTATATTGCTATGTATTTCTGCAGTTTTTTACAATTTTTGTAATCGCAATAAAAAAAAGAAAGAACTTGAATACAGATATTGAAAATGTTTTAAAACAAATAATAATGTAAATTCATTATATATATGTGTTTATTTTAAATGTAGAACAAAAGAAAAAAAATGTTACAGCACTTTTAACTTAAACTTGAAGTAATTTTTAATTCATGGAAACACATTAAATTAACTTACAATTTTGTTTCTACAATTTAAATTAGAAAATAAATTACCATATAAAGAAAAAATATGTTTCAATATGTATTAATAAATGTTAAAAGTGATGCATACAACTAATTAAAATGAATTTAGTTGCATTTTATAAACGCATTGTAACATCAATCTTCATATTCAAAATAGGGTATTAAAATATTTTATAATTAAATAAATATGTACTATTCTTATATCTTTCAATATTAAGAAACATGTATTCATATTTTGAACTATTTTCCGTGGGAGGGTGTTGCAATAATAGTGGTTGGCCATGGTCTGTGCTAGACTTACTGCTGTTTTTAAGTAGTGACTTACACTCACATTTTGTGAATGAGCAAAAAGTAATACATTTACTCAAAAGTGTGAATTACTCCAAAGTGTAAGTTACCTTTGTGAATTAGTCTTTTAATTATGAATCAAGATTGGAGGACACAAGTCAATAATGTTCCAAGACAAACTAAGCTTTCAAACAAACTATCGCAGTATCGGTATGCAATAACTACATGCCTTACAAACCACTTGTTACTCGTCAGTGAAATGCTATATTAGAAATGCCACTTTTAGAAACTGAGCATTTCTTTGCACTTAAAATCCAACTGTGCCTTACAGCCTGTCTCCAATCCATATCTGGGCTGGGTTGGTTGAAAGACAATCACAAACACAGGATACTAAGTCATCCTGCACTCACCTGCATACTGAATGGGTCCTCCTGGCCTGGGAGGGTGAAGGGCCTGACACTTACATTTCAAAGGCTAGTGGCCTGCCCTCACAAAATGGCCCGCCAAAATCCCTACTGGGACCATGGCAGATAGACCTGTACTGAAAGGTGAACTTGTGCACTGCAAAACCACTCTTTGAAGTCTCCCACACCTCAAAGGCATCTTTGGGTATATAAACTGGGTCCCTGACCCCACCAACTCTGACACTTTTAGATCTGAACCTGCAACCTGTCTAGAGGAACTGCCTGGCTTCCCAAAGGACTCTTTTGGATCACTTTGCTGAGAAGGACTGCTGCCCTGCTGTTGCCCTGCTGCCCTCTGACTTTGCTGAGAAGTGCTCTCCAAGGGCTTGGATTGAGCTTGCCTCCTGTTTTCTAAAGTCTCAGGGCCAAAAAGACTTAGGCCCTCATTACAACCCTGGTGGTAAATCCCGCTTACCACCGTGCAGAAGACCGCCAACATCTCGCTGCGGCTGCGGAATTCCGCTACAGCTATTAAGACACACAACTCGGTATCCACCATAATACAGACACCCACACAAGTCCGCCACACCAAAGGTCAGTGATAAACTGGCGACAACAAAAATGACAACGTCGCGCCAACAGGAATACGTCCACACTATCACGACCCATGAATCAACGCAGCGATCTTTCAACCGTGGTATTCCATTGGCGGTACACACCGCCGCGCTGAAAATACACACACATTTACAAAACACAACCACATTGGACAAATCGAAATACCCACACCTGATACACTTACACACACCTCACCAACACACCCAATCAAATATAAAACACACCCACATCACCCACAAACCCATACTACCAGAATTCTGAAACCACGCCAGAGAGAGACACCACCATAAACAACACCAGCATCCACAGACACACAACACCATCACATACATAACATCCACGCACCTCAAACAACACAGACCAATACATCCCCTCACACATCACAACACACACCACCTTACACATCACCCACACCACTTTATGGCACCTCAACGACACCCCAGGTTCTCTGAGGAGGAGCTCAGGGTCATGGTGGAGGAAATGGTCCAGGTAGAGCCACAGCTATTCGGATCACAGGTGCAGCACACCTCCATTGCAAGGAAGATGGAGCTATGGCGAAGAATTGTTGACAGGGTCAATGCAGTGGGACAGCATCCAAGAACTAGGGATGACATCAGGAAGAGGTGGAACGACCTACGGGGGAAGGTGCGTTCCGTGGTCTCCAGACACCAGATTGCTGTACAGAGGTCTGACGGTGGACCCCCACCTCCTCCCCCACAACTAATAACATGGGAGGAGCAGGTCTTGGCAATACTGCATCCTGAGGGCCTTGCAGGAGCAGCAGTAGGACTGGACTCTGGTAAGTCAACTTTTTACTACCTTATCCCCCCCACCCTACCTGCATGCCATCACATACTCCCAACCTCACCATCACCCCATCACTCCAACACCTCACATATGCCCCACTATCACAACCCACCCATCCCAATACCAAGCCCTGCATGCAACACCAAAGCATGGACACCCATCACCAAAGCATGTCCACTACAGATACCCACACAGACCCCAAACCAAATATCACACAAGGACCAAGCCAAGAATGCAAGCACTGGAGTACAGGGTCACTCACCCATCGAACACGATGGCACACACAGATCCAATAATCATGCCTTTACACCCCTGCAGGACCCCTACCCAACATCATCATACAGGAGGTACCAGACATATCCAGTCCCCCCACAGAAGAGACCCACAGTGATGACAGCAGCTCTGCACAACTGGATCAAGATGACCAGCCAGGCCCATCAGGGACCTCGGGACAGTCGGTTCCCCTGACACTGGCACAAGCCACGACAGAGCCTCCCCCTCAGGAAACACCACCACAGCACCTACCCAGCGGGCCCATCCCTCTGTTCCCAGGACACGTCAATCAGCAGTGTGTCCACCACTACAAGGAACCCAGGCAAACCCACCAACCCAAGAAAATCAGGGACCTGGGGGCAGTGGCAGTGGGCACACGGTTCAGCGGACAGAGGCACAGGATAACAGGGAAGCTGGGAGGACTGCTGTGTGACAGGGGGAGGACAGGCCCAGGGAACCCACTCTCCACGAGGCAGTCTTCAACATCATGGGAGCTTACCATCATTCCCAGAAGACGATGGCAACGGTACTGGCCAAGTTTCAGGAGACCCAGCGGCTGCAGGAGGAACACTATCTGGGGATCAGGGAAGACCTGAAGTACATTAACAACACCCTGGTCACCATTGCAGAGGTGCTCTAAGACCTTGTCAACACCAGGAGGGACACTGTGGCACAACAAGGGGCCCCTGACACTAGCCTGGACGATGAACAGGCCTCCACCTCTGCCGGCGCTAGTGGACAAGAGGCACCGCCACAGGAACACGACACCAGCACCCCACCCCCTGCAGATGGAGAACCACTCCGCAAACGGTCCGTGAGATCCAGGAACAAGACAGAGAACATTGCCAAGACCCCCGCCAGGAAATGAGACCCCCCTGAATGTCTCCCTTCTGTCCCACTTGGTCACCCTGTCCATCCTTCAACTGCCATTGCTCCACTTCCTATGCCCCTTTGGACAATGCACCTGTGAAACAAATAGATTGGATTCTGCCATGGACATTCCTCCACCATACCCCCTGCCCATTTTACATACCCCTCCACTTAATTGCACAGAAATAAACACATTTCAATCACAAAACAATCTGGAGTCAGTCTGTGCTTTCACAAACGTGTAATTGCAATAACCATGGAATATAGCAATGTCAATTTACTTGTGCACATACCGATGTAACACAGCTGTATGCCTGGAGGAAATAAAGCAGAGGGCCCAAAGTGGGACCCACATCTGTGAAATGGAAAGCCGGAGTGACACGTCAGGGTCCATAGATTGAGTGTAAAAGACAAACTTATGCTAGCTCCAATAATAGTATGAGATATGGGAGGCAGTGACATCGTCTTACCTGTGACTCACTGGAAGTATTGCATGATTATGTTGTTTCTGTTGTCGATATCCTCTTCTTCTGCCTCCTCTTCTTCACTGTCCACAGGCTCCACAGCTGCCACAAGTCCACCATCTGGCCCATCCTCCTGTAGAAAAGGCACCTGGCATCGCAAAGCCAGGTTGTGCAGCATACAGCAGGCCACGATCATCTGGCACACCTTCTTTGGTGAGTTGTAGAGAGAAAACCACCTGTCATATAGAGGCACTGGAATCTGGCCTTCAGGAGGCCGAAGGTTCGTTCAATCACCCTCCTAGTTCGCCCATGTGCCTCATTGTAGCGTTCCTCTGCCCTCGTCCTGGGATTCCTCGCTGGGGTCAGTAGCCATGACAGGTTGGGGTAACCAGAGTCACCTGTTAGACATACACTAACCCTTAGGGACAACCCCATACCCAGACACCTATTCACACTGTATAGGGTCCTTTTCCTCGCCTATAAGACACACACTGTGCCTCTGGAGTTGCCCCATCACATAAGGGATACTGCTATTTCTCAAAATGTAAGCCTTTATGCACTGAGCCAGGAAACTTGGCATTCACATGGGAGATGTACTGGTCTGCCAAACACACCATCTGCACATTCATAGAATGGTAGCTCTTCCGGTTTCTGTACACCTGTTCACTCCTGCGTGGGGGTACCAATGCCACATGTGTCCCATCAATGGCACCAATGATGTTGGGGATATGTCCCAGGGCATAGAAGTCACCTTTCACTGCACGTGTGTTTCAGCAGGGCAGACAACACTCTGGACAACACGTTAGAGAACATTGGCTGGGACATCCCTGATGCAATGGCCACTGTTGTTTGAAAGGAACCACTTGCCAGGAAATTGAGTACAGACAGGACCTGCACTAGAGGGGGTATCCCTGTGGGATGGCGGATAGCTGACATCAGGTCTGGTTCCAACTGAGCACACAGTTCCTGGACTGTTGCACGATCAAGTCTGTAGGTGACTGTGATGTGTCTCTCTTCCATTGTCGGCAGGTCCACAAGCGGTCTGTACACCGGAGGATGCCGCCATCTCATCACCTGCCCCAGCAGACGTGCCCTATGGAGAACAGTGAGCAGAGAGTCAGCCAACACTGAGGAATCACAAAATGTAATTTGCACACTTTTATTAATCCGCAATGTGCCTGTAACTGTGTGTAGTCAAGGCCTACATTGGTGTGATGCTGTTATTATTAATGCCATGTGGCCCCCTGAAATGGCGGCTGCCTGACCTGTAAGGTGGGACAAGGGGATATGAGGTAACTGCGCTGGCGTTGTACACCAGCGCAGTGGGCAGTCGAAGACCGCAGCGCAATTCTGCATTGGTTAACATTGGACCCTATGGGTCCGAGGAGCCAATGACGATGTAAGCTGGAGGTGACGGTACACACCGCCGCGGACGTGACCGCCGTTTCCTGTCTGTTCACTCACTTGCTACCTAACCTTCAACAGGAAAGGACCTACACTGCAAGTGCTGCTGTGACCTGTGTCTGGAAGCGACGATGGCTCATGTGTCTGGGGAAAGGGCCCCTGCCTTCACTTCGGAGGAGTTGGAGAAATTAGTGGATGGGGTCCTCCCCAGTACACACAACTGTAGCGTCCTCCAGACAAACAGGTGAGTACACTGTGAGCATGCTGCATGGGCAATGCCTGTTTGGAGTGGTGTGGATGGAAGATACATGGGGGGGGCTGAGGCCTGCATGTGCGGACAATGAGTGCATGTGAGTCAGGGCAAGGGTGGGAACGGGGGCCAATGAGTATGACGGTCTGGACGGGTAAAGAATTTCCTTTCCCCCGTACCATTCCTCTAGGTCAGTGCCCACCAGAAGAAGGCTATTTGGCGTGCCATCGCCAAGGACGTCCGGACCCTGGGGGTCCACCACAGACGGAGCACCCACTGCCAGAAAAGATGGGAGGACCTGCGCCGCTGGAGCAAGAAGACGGCGGAGGCCCAGCTGGGGATGGCCTCCCAACGTGGGAGGGGTGCCCGTCGCACCATGACCCCCCTGATGTTCCGGATCCTGGTGGTGGCATATCCAGAGTTGGATGGGCGCTTAAGGGCATCACAGCAGCCACAAGGGGGTGAGTACACTCTAATTCAGCTGACTCTGCGCACATTACAAGGTGTCTGGGTGGGGGAGGTGGGCAGTGGGTTCCCCTAGGCCAGGGTGAGCTTGTGAGGCAGGCTATGTGGCACCCCAACCCCACTAGTGGTTAGTGCCATCTACACCTAGTCAGTCTCCTGTGACTTCCAGGTGTGCAGCAATCGGGCTTAGGCCTTGTACCCCATGGGCATGTGATTAATCTAGGAACTACAAGTGCATGGCATAGTGCAGAGGGCTGATGTGTCCGCCAACGGTAGTGGTGTTGCATGCACTGAACATGTCTTTCTCCTGTCTTTCCCCCCCCTTTTTGTGGTCTCCCTGTTCTTGTGTGCATGAGCATCATCAGGCGGAGGAGCATTGAGGAGCAGGAGGGAGCTGCATCCCACTTGGCCCTGGGGGGCGACACAACAGAGTCTGAAGCCACCAGTGGGACGGAGGGTGAGGGGAGCTCCACGGTGGGGACAGGAGCTGACACCAGTGATACGGACTCGTCCTCTGATGGGAGCTCCCTTGTGGTGGCAGGCCCCTCTGTGCCCACCGTATCAACAGGTACAGCTGCCACCCCCCACCAGCACCGCCCTCCCAGCAGCCCCTCAGTGTGTGACCCATGCCCGCTCACCCAGGAGGGTGGGCATCTCCTTTGCCCCAGGCACCTCAGGCCCTGCCCCAGTTAGCCCTGCTGCCCTCAGTGAGGAGGCTATTGACCTCCTGCGATCCCTCACTGTTGGGCAGTCTACCATTCTGAATGCCATCCAGGGTGTTGAGAGGCATTTTCAACAAACAAATGCATACCTGGAGGGCATTCATTCTGGGCAGGCAGCCCAACAGAGAGCCTTTCAGGCTCTGGCCTCAGCACTGATGGCAGCCATTGTCCCTGTGTCTAGCATCCCCTCTCCAACCTCCTCCACCCAGTCCCAATCCCCAGTACCTCAGCCTATCTCAAGCACACCATCAGACCAGCATGCACACACATCAACACACAAGAGTGGCTCAGGCAAACATAAGCACCACACATCCCACAGGCACTCACACAAGCATCATACCCGTGCACACATACCAACATCCACTCCCCCCACTGTGTCCCCCTCCTCCATGTCTCCCTCCTCCCTCTCAGTCTCGTCTCCACTCACACCTTCATGCAGTACATCCTCAGCCGCTACCTCTATCACCACCACGCCCACCACCACATGTGCACTCACCACCCCCACTACCATTCGCACATCCCCAGTGTCCTCTCCCAGTGTGTCAGTGAGCCCTCCTCCCAAAGTACACAAATGCAGGCACACACCCACCCAACAGCCATCCACCTCACAACAGCCTCCAGCCCATGCACCTTCACCCAAATTCAGCAGACGCACATCTCCTACAACCACTACCTCTTCCTCCACTCCCAAACCCCCTCCATCTACCTTTCCCAGTGTGTCTAAAAAACTTTTCATGGCTAACATTGGCCTCTTCCCGACACCTCCCCCCGTCCTTCCTATAGGGCCAGGCTTTCCAGGCCCTAGCCCAGCACTTCAGCCACCACATCCCCAGGCATAGTGGTGCCAGCAACTGTGGGGTCATAGAGTGCGCCAACCATCAGGGCTGCCAGTGTGCCACGGAGCGAGGGTAAGGACATTCCGCCACCTGCCAAGGTTAAAAAGGTGCCCACATCCCGGAGGGAGAAGCCGAAAACACCTGCCACCAAGGGGTCAGCGAAAACGAAAGGGGATAGTGGCAAGACAACTGAGCCACCATCAAAGGTGGGGAAGGGCCAAAAACAGAAGGGCAGGTCAGGCGCGGGCATGGTGGCACAGACGGAGGGACCAGTGTCACACCTTCTGTCCACGTCCACGCCAACCTGTATGGTGGCGAACATCGCCACCTGCACCGCCACCAGCACCGCCACCAGCACCGCTACCTGCACCGCCTCTGGCACGTCTACAGCTGCTGCGACAGTCCCCAGCCTCTTTCCCGGTGGGCAGCCATCTGAGGCTGCAGGAGACATCCTGCTCTCTCACTCAGCTGATGCTGACACATTCTCTGCCGCCACAGACCCCGTCGCCAGCACCGCCGCCAGCACCGCTGCCAGCACCGCCGCCACAGACCCCGCTGCCAGCACCGCCACCACAGACCCCGCAGCAAGCACCGCCGCCACAGACCCCGCCGCATGCACCGCCACGACTGACACCGCCGCAAGCACCGCCATGACCGACACCGCCGCAATCACCGCCAGCGGCCCCGCGACGTCCTCAGACAGTTGCTCCACCGCAGACATGGCTACCATCCCCAGTGGTCAGTCGTCCTACGCTAGTGGTGAGTTCAAGGACCCTGGGCAGCTTCCATGAAGCATCACTGTCATCACAGTTGTCACCTGCATATGGAATGCGAAGCAGCAGCAGTGTGGGATATGTCTCTGCCTCCATGGCATATCATGCAACCTGTACCTCGACAATCTCCTGGCACACACACCCAGGAGAGTATATTGTTATAGCCACACTACAGGTGGAGCACTCTGGGCACCATGCCCCCTCCAGAACCAGTGGAGAGATACATCCACTACCTCAGTCCTTGGCAGGATGAAGCACTCTGGGCACAAAAACCCCTCCAGAACCAGTGGAGAGATTCAGCCACTACCTCAGTCCTTGGCAGGATGAAGCACTCTGGGCATAAAGCCCCCTCCAGAACCAGTGGAAACTGTTATCCACTTGAGAGACTGTGGCTTTGCACTCCCCAGGATATAGCAGTGGGCAAACCACCTACTGGAGAGACTTGAGAGTCTGTGGCTTTGCACTCCCCAGGATACAGCAGTGGGCAAACCACCCACTGGAAAGACTTGAGAGACTGTGGCTTTGCACTCCCCAGGAAAAAACAGTGGGCAAAACACCCACTGGAAAGACTTGAGAGACTGTGGCACTCTCCAGGATACAGCAGTGGGCAAACCACCCACTGGAAAGACTTGAGAGACTGTGGCTTTGCACTCCCCAGGATACAGCAGTGGGCAAACCACCCACTGGAAAGACTTGAGAGACTGTGGCTTTGCACTCCCCAGGACCAAACTGTGGGCATGGAGCCCCCTCGTGGAGCAGTGGCATTGTGCGTTCATCAGGCTGAGGTGCCCCCCGAAAACCCTCCCCCTGTGGTGCCTGTATATTTTCTACCTGATGCTCCTCCAGTGTTCTCTCCGTTTGGAGTCAGGTATCATGTGTGGGCCTCGCCCATGCATTTTGGGCCCAGTGGTCCACGGACAATGATTGGTGCACTATCCGGACTTGTGTATTTGGTGTACATAATTGTTTATACTGGATTTTGAATTTTGATAATGATATTTCACATGATTACATTTGTTCAAATCAAACCCTTTAGTCCTTGTGTTCTTCCAGGGGGGGGTGTATATGTAATGTTGCAGCATGTATTTGTGTGTATGGTGTTGTGGGTGATGGTGGTGGTGTTGTGTGTTGCATGTGTGTGTCACTCTCTTTTCCCTCCCCCCGTGTTGAAGGTGCAGTACTCACCGTGGTCGTCGCCGCCGTTGTTGGAGCTCCTGATAGAGGAGCAGGAAGAACATCATCGGCAGTATCTGCGATTCAGGCTCCATGGCGTCCTGGTTCCTTGTAGGGTGTGGAAAGTTGAGTGTTTTCCCTTCTGTGTACTGTTTCTGCCATGTTTTTGTTCGCGTTGGTTCCGCCCCGGAAAATGTGGCGGATAGGCCTGTTGTGATACGGTGGGCGGTACATTGTCTTCTGCCTATCTGTTGGCGGTGTCCGCTGTTTGTTTGTACCGCTGTGGCGGTCAGAGTGTTAAAGTGGCTGGCTATGTTGGCGGTTTCCGCCACGGTCCTAATCGCATTTTTTTCTCCGCCGGAGTGTTTGCAGTATTACCGCTGCTTTAACACCAACCGCCAGGGTTGTAATGAGGTCCTTAATCTCTTCAAGGAACTCCTTGTGTGCAAATATCGATGCGCAGCCTGCCGAAAACAACGCACAGCCTGTTTTGTGACAAGAAAATCATCGCACAGCCGAACTGGAATGAAGCAGCCCAACTGCCAAGTGAAGAATCAACACAGTGTCTGCCTTTGGCCAGAAATTCGACGCACAGCCCTACTGGTTGAACGCACAGGTGAACCAGAACGATGCAGCCCGACTTCCTGAGTGAAGAATCAAAGCAGCGCCTGCTGTGCAACAGAAAATGTTATGCATCACCCACCGGATGAATGCAACTCTTGTGACTTCATTCCACGTGCCCAGGATTTCCACAAATCATCACTGGGCATCAAAAAGATCCACGCATCGCAGTGAGGAACCATGCCTTTGTGCTGGAAATCGACGCAAGACCCTTGCAGCATGGAAAGGAACAATGCATTGTCTGTGCCGCACTGGAAAATCTGACCTCCTCTGTAGTCTCTCCTCCTCTGTAGTCTCTGTGCATGTTATTTTTGACGCAAACCAGGTACTTTGTGCTAACAAGAGATAACTGTTGATTTCTAAGCTTTAAGACTCTTTTTAATATTGCAAAAGTGATATCTCAACTTGTCCTTATTGAATCTTTATCGTTTTGACTTTAATTTGACCAGATAAATATCTTAGATTTTTCTAAACCTGTGTGGTGTATTTTTGTGGTGTTTTCACTGTGTTACTGTATGATTTATTGCACAAATTCTTCACACATTGCCTTCTGCCTGACAGCTCAGTGCCAGGCTACCATAGGGTGGGCACAGGATAATTTGGATTGTGTGTGACTTACCCTGACTAGGATTGTGGTCCTTATTTGGACAAGGGTATACCTCTGCCAACTAGAGATCCCATTTCTAACATGCCTCCTATAAAGTGATAATGCAAAACATGATTGCAGGCCTGCCACCATTAGCCTGGCTGCACGGGTTTCAACTGCACATTGAACTGTCAAAACAACCCATTTGATGGCCAAAAACCTCTCTGTAAATATTAATAAGCCACACCTAGGTAAGCTTAAGAGGCATTTTTCACTGTAGTAGGGTTAGCTGTTCCATAGGAAAGCATTGTAAGTTATTGTTTAAATTAAATGATGTTATATCAAACTTAGAACAAGATACAAAGTTAATTCTTGGGCTTTTTTAGAACATTTACTACATGTCAAATTAATTGGTAAAGTCGGATTTACAGCAATTTTTTGTTACAAAATATACTTTTAAAAGTTACCTTTAGCCTGCCTCAAAGCTTCTATGAACCCATTTGTCTGAGCATCCAACTGCCACCTCGGAGTTAAATATGTCCTCGATTAGGAGTGAATTGCCTCCTAGACTGGTGCTGTGTGACCAAACAATGACATGAGCCATGACATTAGCTGGCAGTATGGCTCAAAGAGTCAACGCTTAACACTAAGGGGGTTATTCCAACTTTGGAGGAGGTGGTAATCCGTCCCAAATGTGACGGATTTACCACCAGCCGTATTACGAGTTCCATAGGATATAATGGACTCGTAATACGGCTGGTGGTATATCCGTCACTTTACCGTCACTTTTGGGACGGATTACCACTTCCTCCAAAGTTGGAATAACCCCCTAAGACCTCCTTTAACACAAAGGTCACAAGTTCAAAACTTGCCAGGGCGAACTCAGTTTATCTTCATTCTGCGGTAATTATATTGAGTATTGTTCCTTTGGGAAGAAAAGCAACACTTTCTACTTATATTGCATCAAAATAGATCGACTGCAACAAGAAGTGCTATATGACGTATGACCTATTATTATTGCCCATATTCTTGGCACTCCAATGCAGAAAGAAGGTGTGATGTTGACGCAATATAAAACAAAGAAGTAAAATAATAAATAGAAACCAGCATTTTGTCACATGAGGGACTACCTTGACCATTAGGTAGATTTGAGATTGGGATATAACTTTGGATGGACTGCCATTAAGGTGTTAGACTTGCCACACTGTCACTGGCCAATTGACCCATTTATACTTTTTACTGTACTGAAATTAATAGGAGTGTTATGATCTCCTAAGATTATCGCCCTGTTTTAGTAATGAAGAGTACCTCAAATCATTGATTTGTATGAAATGTTATGAGATGTTGCCCTCTTTTTAAATAAGAACTGTTACCTGTGTTGTTGAATGCCAGGGTTGCAGAATACCATAGTTGTCTATTATTGCTTCCATGTTCTGCCTCTTTCCTCTATGATCATACACTTCCTAACTTTTATATAACTCTTGCAAGTCCTTTTCAGCCCTGTTATTTCCATTTGTCTCTGTTTTACTAACTTCCTCTTCTTTCCCCCTTTTCTATCTTTGCCTAAAACATGTAGTGCCAGTACCAACCAGCACCAGCAGAAATTCGGCTATGGGTATCTCCAACTGAAGAACTATGAAAACAGATAAATTGCACCGCAGGAAGCAGGACCCCATTCCCTTCCTTTTGCACTCATAATGAGTGCCTTTAACGTTAAGCAAATGTCTGACTGACAGACATTCATCATGTCCCGGTCAGGCAACCAGGACTTTTAAATGGGCTAATGCTCAGGCATCTGAACGCCTGAGACAAGATTTGCTGGGCTGAAAGTTCACAGCCTAGAGGGTGTGACATCTTCAGCCCAGTAAAGCATCTGATGTCCTCCTCATGAAAAAGGGGGAGCATCACTGATAGAAACAGACTTGGGCATTTCAGGATAAAGCCTTGAAATGCCCAGGCAGAATACCTATTAGTGATGCCTTGTGACAGTGTGAGCTGAAGTCAGCAACTCTCACTGACCCCATCCACTCTGAGGGCAGGTAGGGAAGGTCCTCCTTTCATTGGCTTACCCATGACAAGGTCAGCCAATGAGAGGAGGCGGTGGGATTATCCCTTCCTTCTTCATAGCCTCCAGGAACCACTGAAGTCTTTCTGCTTCTCCGTCCCACCACCTGATGTGAATGCTGTAGCCCTAGGCTTCTTGAATGTTGTATGCACGTGTGTATGTTTGAAAGTTTGTGTACCTGTGTGTGGGTACGGCATGTGTGTGTGCATGTGTATGTGCTTGTGAATGGTCGGTGTATGGTGTATACCACTTGTGAATGGATGGGGTGAGTGGGTGTGCATATTGATGGGTGTGGTATGTGTATCTGTTTGCACTTGGGTGAAGAGTTTGTGCCTGTGTGCCCACCCCACTGCTCAGCCACAACACGGGCAGCAACTGTGTATAACATCATGACAAATTGCATTATGTTTATATGCTATTGAAATTCATTAAACACATAATTACACGGTATCGCTTTTAGAAATACATTTACATCGTTTTTATTGAGAAACTAAAGTCCAGTGTGTCAACGTGTTGCTCTGCCGGTTGTTCCCGGTTTACATTGACCACTCTAAAAAAATACATATATTCAGGAGACAATCGCTATTTTCTTCCAGGGGATTTTGAAGCTTCTTAAATGTTGGTTCGATGGCACAGAAATAAAACAAAAAAAAATATAAAGTGAAATTGCCCTCTGTTCTTTTTTCAATAGATTTGTGCTCCTGCAAAAGGATCTGAACAATGCATGAAGCTTCCTGACAGCCGTCTCCTCTCACAAAAACACATCTGCCAGCCGATTGCTCATCACTGCTTTGCTTTGACTGTCATGTGCTGTTGCCTGGGCTCCTCCCTAACCTCAAACACAATTATGCTGAACAAATACACCTGTTCTCCTTGGTGGTACATGAAAGATCCAAAGTAACGAGCTGCTTGTGTATTTTTGGACAGCACATACGATGCGCGAGTAGCGTTCAAACACAAGCAACTGTCTGTGGGGCTTTTTGTATTTGTTTTGAGGTTTATTATAGCCGCAAAACAAATACCTCCTAGTGAGCGGGAGCAGGGTGATCAGATGCTGCAATTGACTCACGGAGTGTCATTATCATCTGCCAACTAGACGTCTGGCAGCACGTCAGCATGCTGCTGCCACTAGGGTTGTGCATTTTAAGGTTTGCTGAAGAGCAGAAGGATATTTGGGAATATTTTCGTCGATAAAGGGATGGTGTGGCCAATAAGATGTGGTAAAGCCTAGTACTAAGCAGGTGGAAATAATGATTGCGTCTTTGTCATGAAAATCCTGCTCATCAATGTTAATAATCGTGCCAATTCATTTACACCATAGATAGTGTTTTCAAAACAGCAGACATTTCAAGTGGGCCTTCACAATCCAGAAAATTCCACAAAAAAGTATTTTTCTTTTTTGAAACAAAGTAGGATCACAGAAAAAAGAGGCAGGTCTTTTATTACACGAAGAAGAGTGTAGGTGCCGGCTTAATTTAGGCTGACTTCAAGGTTGTACGTTTTGCACAAAATGTTGTACAGTGGGAGTTAGAGGGATAGTGTTAATAAGATAGTTTTCCCCTGATTCCATACATGACTAAATGATTATTTTTCTGATACATAAGATTTTTAATAGGATCTGGTAAAGTTGCATACTCTCCTTTCTCTATATTTAGGCATATCTTTAAGATTCCTTTTGCCAGTGTGTGTTAAAATGACACAATAGAGAGATCATTTTATTTTGCTTTTCTTTTAAATTAGAGAAAACGCCCTGATTTTTCAAGTTGCAAGGAGAGCTCAATGGGGAGGAGATTGCTAAGATTTTTGCTTCAGTGTTATGCAAATTTAAATACACTGGCCACGACACAACAGCACAGCAAAAATCAAGAACAGAGTGCTGTAGCGTTTTGTAGCAGCCAGCTTGTTAATTCCACCAGTCATGGACATTCTGAAGCGACATTTGCACCGATGAACAGTGAAAACACCAATTTTGAGCTGACTGGCCAAGGAAATGGCATTTCGAGTTGATCCGTAACTGAGAAATGCTGGTGCAAATGTAACACAAAATCGTTCACCCTGGTGAAAAATTGCTCGGCACTATTACACCATGGACAGCACTCGTGCAAATCACAGGATCAGGCTTCTTGCCTCTCAGTGTGGGATTTAAGACAGAAGCCCGAATAATTTGTGTGCTGAAGGGCGGATCTACATGAATAGGTAGCTTGCCACACCCCACAGCACCAATCGATTTATAATTACGATCCATTTGTAATCAGGGCAAGAGCAGGAGCACAGCAGTTATTTTCAATTTGATCTTTATCCAAATATCTACTTGCATGTGTTGCCCTAAGAGAGTCTCCTAAAAACACAGGAGCTCTCATCAAGTGGACTTTACTTGACTCTTTACCTGTATTTGAAAGGTCAATTTCATTGCATCAATTGATTTTACAAATCAATCAATCAGAGTTTAGAGTGCGCAGATAGTCACCCGTTAGGGTCTCAAGGTGCTGGGGGGTGTAGCGTGTACCAGAGGTGGATTAGAAAACCCATGCCTTCAGTTCCTTAGTGAAGCTGGGGAGGGAGGTGGTTTGTCTGATGTGTTTGTGTAGGGTGTTCCAGGTGGTGGTGGCGAGGTAGGAGAAGGAGCGTCCTCCTGTTCTTGTTTTCCTGCTGGGGGGTACTTCTGCAAGAGAGAGCTGGGCTGAGCGCAGGGTCCTGTGGGGTACGTGGAAGTTGAATCGCTGGTTAAGGTAGGCAGGTCCGGTGTTGTGGAGGGCTTTGTGTGCATAGGTAAGGATTCTGAAAGCGATTCTTTTTTCAATATGGAGCCAGTGCAGTGTGCGTAGGTGTTTTGAGATATGGCAGTGTTGGGGTAGGCCGAGGATCAATCTGGCAGCGGCATTCTGTATGTTTTGTAATTTGCAGGTGAGTTTTTTTGTTGATTCTGGCATAGAGTGCATTGCCGTAGTCCAGTCTGCTGGTGATGAGGGCGTGTGAAGGCCTTTCTCTGCTCGAGGGGGATCCATTTGAAGGTCTTGCGTAGGAGGCGGAGGGTGCAAAAGCAGGTGGAGGTGACTGCGTAGATTTGATGGTTCATGCTGAGGTCGGGGTCCAGGATGATTGCAAGGATGCAGGCATGGCTGGCGGGGGGGGGCAGGGTTTCCGACGGTAGGTTGCCACCAGGAGTCGCTCCATGCATTGGGTTGGGGGCCCAGGATGAGTACCTCGGTCTTGTTTGTGTTGAGTTGAAGGTAGCTATCTCTCATCCAGTTGGGGACTGCTTTCATGCCCTCATGAAAATTGAGTCTGGCCTTGTCTGGTTCGCTGGAGAGGGAGAGGATGAGTTGGGTGTTGTCGGCGTAGGAGATGATGTTTATTCTGTAGCTTCTGTTGTTGGTGGCTAGCGGGTCCATGTAGACGTTGAACAGCGTGGGTCTGAGGGAGGATCCTTGGGGCACTCCGCAGGTGGTGGGTGTGGGTTCTGTGAGGAAGGGCGTGAGTCTCACATATTGCGGTCTGCCGGAGAGGAAGGATTGGATCCAGTCGAGGGCCTTGTCTCTAATGCCAGCTTCATGGAGTCTTCTTATCAGGGTGTGATGGGAGACTGTGTCAAACGCTGCTGAGAGATCAAGTAGGATGAGTGCGCCATCTCTCCCTTGTCCAGTAGGGAGCGGATGTCATCTGTTGCGGACAGGAGGGCTGTTTAGGTGCTGTGGTTTGACCTGAATCCAGATTGGGAGATGTCGAGGATGTTGTGGCTTTCTAAAAACGTGGTGAGTTGGCTGATTTTTCAATGACTTTCACAGGAAATGCAAGTAGGTCCTTGCATTACGTAAATGCCATAAAGTATGTTTTATTATTTGGGTTTTAGTTCAAATTGAAACAGCCACCATCTTTGTAAACCCTCTCTAAGGGTACTGGATAGTGTCCTCAACAGGTGTACATTTATTTACTATTGTGCCAACATAGACAAAAAAAGACAAACTATTGCAGCCCCTTAAGCGACTCAAAAAGTATAAATCTTGGCGTTAGATGGCCGAAGAGACAGCCAAGGAACACAGGGATGGCATAGGTGGTGCCTTTTGCCTTTGAAGCATCAGGCCCCATATCCTCTTGTGAATGAAACAACTGCACATGCCAGTATGTACATTCCAGACATCAATCAAACACAGAACCCCTGTGAACCGTAGTTAACAAACACTGCCGTCCCAGGCAGACAATCCACTGCACCAGTGCCTAGAAGATCTGTCGCTTGAGGTAGTTGACAGGTTTAAAAGATACCTTAAATCAGGTGTTTAAGACCCCTTTTCAGCAAGAATACACAAGAACAGTGGTGATCTATGTGTAAGCAAGGCCATAGGTGTCATTTAACACGATTTCAAAGGATCTAGTAACTACTGCACTGTTCTTTAGGGAAGCATAGCCCTTATCTTGAAAACACTGCGGAGAAGTAAATGTCTGGGTAACTCTGGTGATGCTTATAAGCACCCATCACTAAGGTGCCTCCAGTGCTCCTAATCTTGAAGGGTCATCAGAGTGTGCAGCATGACATTTTTCTTCTTCTGCTTGCCCAATAGCATGCACATCCTCTCCCCAACACATTAGCTCGCCTGCTACTACGATGCTCACAACTCCAGATGAGTTGACCAACCCATTTTCTGCTGACTTTTATTGCTGTATTTACACACTGCATACTGGGAACTGTTGTCCAAAGTAGTGTACATGCTCTGACCCCTAAACCATGTAGAAATCGATTAATGTCCTTATTTGTGTAGTTAACTCTCCTAAAAGACCATACTATATGGCAAAGAAACTGCACCCCTTTACATGGAAAGCTAAATGTGACCTTTGAACCGCAGAACTGGTGTGACAATAAAAACATGGTTCCAAACCTATGACTGTAGCCAGAGTTGTGCAGTGTAAACCTGGAGTGCTACCTGTGTTAAAATAACCCTTTTTGGCAGGTAAAATATTATCTTTTAAATATTAGCAGTTCAATCCTACATAGGCCTTGTAGCCCACAAGTTAGGATTAATGTTATTCAAAAAGTGGGAGATGTGAAGAATGAATGTTAACGCATCCCTTACAGTGGCAATTCCCTAAAAGCTATTTTCACTGAAGCAGGGCTATCTGGCTGTTGGACTTTACCCTATCTGCAGGGTCACCTTCAAAAATGTTACCTTCACCCTTCTTATTTTTGCTCAATTTGTTTGTGGTGCCTTACGACTATGTGTCTTTTACCACTGCTTACCAGTGTTAAAGTGCTTGTGCTCTCCTCCTTAAACCTGGTTAAATTGGCTTACATCTGATTGGCATACTCAATTTACTTATAAGTTCCTTTTAGAGCAGTATACAATATACCCATGGCCTGTAAATTAAATGCTAATAGTGAGCCTGCAACAAATATTGTGCCACCCAATTAACTAGTCCCTTAAAACATGTCCCAGGTATCCACTGTAGCCTGAATGTAGTTTTAAACTGCCAACTCGTCTTGGCAATATAACCTTGTTAGAAATTGGTTTACTGGTTTACTAGGGTGTGAACCCTTGTCAAGAGGCAACCACAATCCTAGTCAGGGTAAAGCACAAGCAAATCCCAAATTAACCTGTGCTCAACCCACTGGTAGCTTGACACAGAGCATTCAGGCTTAACATAGAGGCAATGTGTAAAGTATTTGCTCAACACTTCAAGAAGTACTGCAATGTAAACACCATACAAAATGATCCCACACCAAGTTAGAAAAACAGAGCAAAAATTAATAAATGAAACAAGATAAATGACAAAATCCAACCAGTAGAACCAAAGTTATGATTTTTTAAAGAATAAACTGTAAAATAGAACCTAGAAGCATGAAGCGTCAACACAGCTATCTGGTCTTGCTGGACCTGGTCAAAGCCAAAACATCAGGATGCCCACGATGGACAGTGGGTCAGATACAGTTCTAGATTAGCCCTGGGGAAGTTTTGCCTTCTCATGTTTTGGGCTAAGAGTCTCACTCGCACTTTCAAGAGTCTCGGGGAGCAAGGAGAGTGCCATGAGCAGTGGTCGGCACCACACAAAGAGCAGACTGGGTGTCATGGTCAGATGGGCTCTTGATTCACGTTGGAGGTCTTCTAGTAGTAAATGATGCTTGCTGTGCTAAGAGATGGACTGGAGGCAGCTTGAGCTGAATTTCGGTGCAAGCAGCATAGTTCTGGCACAAACAGGCCCATTCGCGAAGAGCCCAAAGCTTGATTTCAAGATCTTGTGAGCCTCACCAAGGTTCCAGGACCTGAGAGTCACCACTTGGGAATCAGGAACTTGCTGCATCTGAGTCCAGAAACTGGCTGAGCGTTTTATGTCCTTGAGGTGCAGATCAGATCACGAGGCCAGCAGACTAGTGCTTTGAATTGCTCTCCGGTCCTGGATTCAAGTTGAAGTTGCAGGTCCAGTACTTATTCCCCGGGCAAGAGGGCGGCAGATCAGCGGAGCAGGGCAGCAGTTCCTTTTTAGCAACAGTCTAGCAGAGTGACAGTCCTTGTAGCAGCACAGCAGTCCTTTCTGGCAGGACATCTACAGGTCTAGAAATGTACTGAAGTGGTGGTGACTGAGGTCCTTCTATTATACAAAGTTATGCCTTTGAAGTGGGGAGAGGTGGCCCTTTGAACTGCACAGATGCCCTGCCTTTGTGGCCCTGGCTCCTGAATAACTACAGGGGAATGCAGCCCTTTGTGTAGAGACAGGACACAGCCTATCCAAGTGTAAGTAGGGCTGTGCCCAGCTCCTCATTCCTATCCTGACAGTGACGGCCCATCCAGTCCCTCTTAAACTCCCATTTTATGTGGCTACCTAGGAGGAATAGACAAAGTCCAACAGTCACCCACACCCAGTCATGTGACCCAGAGACAGGCTGTAGGCACGCTACGGCTAAGACAAGAAAATCCAACTTTCTAAAAGTGGCATTTTCAGAATTGCAGTTTAAACTCCAACTTCACTATAAATGACCATTGTAAATTGTGATGCCAGAGATACCAAACATGAACTGATAATCTCTTCACATTTGGAAATTGCACTTATAAACTGTAAAAAGGCAACTACAATGTCATTTTAAGGGTGGGATAGGCCTTGCAGTAGTGAAAAACACATTTAAGAGTTTTTCACTACAAGGACATGTAAAACCTAAAAGTTCATGTCTCACTTTTTAATAAATAAATTGCACTATGCCCTCAGAGCTGTCCATGTATAAAAGAAGGGGGTTTACCCTAATAACTCTACGATATCTCGGTTGATTAGGACATAATACAAAAAGTGGTGCAATAGTAGAAAAGATGTAATCATCAATACACCAGTCAAACTGTAAATCAATCACTGAAAAACAGTTACTTTCCATATTTCATTTAATATTATTTAATTGAACAATAAAATAGCCTAAAGCAAACATATTAGACATGTCACAATCCATCAAGACAAAAGTTACATATCATACTGAACATATAAGACAAAAAATAATTATATATAAATCAACAAAAACAATTGTGCAACCGTTTCAATTCATTAAGAATGTAGTCCAATAATCCTTTTGCTTTAAAAAAAAAATGTGGTTATTAACTATGCTTTAAATGTTAATCCCCATGAGAGATGGCTGCATCATGGTCACATCACAACAACTGCTATTTTTTATTTTTAGAGAAAGATGTGTACCATAGACATTCCTTATATGTTTGATTTAATATTTCTAATAACCTCTTACTAAAGGAAAAGGTCCTCACATTTCAGCCCCTTCTAATTGTGGACCTCTTCAGGACCATAGGAGAAGGAAGTGCCTATTTGGGGCAGGGTATGCCAAAAATGCCAGATATCTGAAATTTAATTAGTTGTACTTAGATAAAGCACAGATGTGTGCACTCATGTGAATCCTTATCGCGGCTCGCTGGTGGCTTATTTTGTACTTCTGCATAAAAAGCTACAGAAGAAAGATTGCTGTGCTGCTTTGCTGCCAGAAGGACTGCCACTCTGCTGCCAGGGTTTGCAGTTGCTTTGCTGCCTGCTGGCCTGCTTGCTGAGAAGAAAGACTGGACCTGCACCTTTCATCCCAAGCTGAAGTGATTACAAGGATCAGCTGACTGACCTTGTGTTTCGAGCTACAGGGACAAAACAAGCTCCAGAGGCTACCTGCAACTGCCAAGCTGACCTGCAGCCTGTACCTGCAACTGGACCTGCCTGGGCCCTGCTGGCCTCTGTTGGAATGAGTTCCTGACACCCAAGAGGTACCCCTCAGGTCCAGGACCCTTGGTGTGGCATCAGTTGAGTTCCACTCCAAAGGAAAGGAGAAATCCTGAAATGTTGAACTCTTCACAAGTTCAATCGGGCTGCCAATGACATCTGGCACTGCAAGATCTGCACTTCACACTGCAGCATAGACAGCTTGTGGTGGCCATCTACGTGAGCTCCAGCAAAAACCATCCTCGGTGCCTGACAGTATTTCCATGCTATAGCAACAACCATCCATGATGCCCGACCTGCTCTTCGTGCTACCTCAATATCAATCCGTGAAGCTCTCACTGATCCTCAAGGCCCCCTTCCACCATGAATGGAACAACTTGCGCTGAACTTTGAGGGTGACACTTTCAGTGGGCCTACCGTGGTCAGTGTTTCTGGCTCACATTCCTACAGTGTTGGCCTAAACCTGTGACTTTCACCCAATCTTGCACCAGATAAGCAAGAGTGGCGCTTTTTGCTTTTAGGAGGTTTTACTTATCTGGAACCTTTAAAATTGCATATCTCCAATTGGTATGGGATTTTTCTTGTGTTGTGTTCCATGGAATTACTGTTTAAAGTGCTGCATTAATACTCTACACGTTTCTTTTAAGTTAAGCTTGACTGCTTTTTGTGCCAAGCTTCCAGAGGATTAAGCACAGGTTAATTTGGGGTTGCTTGTGATTTCACCCTGACAAAAAATGTGGTTTCTGCTTGAGTAGGGTTTCACCCCACTTAACCAGTAACCCAATGTCTCACTCTGTCCTATGTAGAAAACCAGAGTACAGATTAAAATACTAGCAATGCTAACTTTGGAACGAATTCAGCTAGAAAAATATTTAGACCACTATTTTAATAAAGTGAATGGACGGGGTTCTTATTTGAATCCTTAATGCACATTACCGTGTGGGTGAATGATTGTATTTTCCAGAAGCAATATAGGGTATGGTCTTCATTGGGATTTAATTAGTTTCTCAAGTGTTAAGTAAGAGCTGAGTAAAGAAGGTACTATCACCCTCTACCACATAATGGGGTTCGGAATACCTGTACTTCCACTGTGTTGATTAATATTTAAACGGGCAGTCGGGTGGTTTTAGTCCTTTGTTTATTTTTAGCAGATTACCAGGGGATTAGTCCTTCATTTGTTATAATGCCGGATAAGTCTTTAATGGAGGGCGAGGGAGTACGCCGTACACAGCGGCTCTCTGTGTGAGTGTGCAACACCTCTAGAGGAGCGCGAACGGGATGCAATCGGCTCAACTGCTTTTGAGGAACGTGGATAGCAGCTAAGGATTTCGGAGAAGAGTTCCGTAACGGGTTATGGTTCTTTTGGTTCTACGTCCTGAGGAATGTTAACAAGGTACCAGTAAACGAGGAGTGATTTGAATCTCTCGGCTAACACTAGGATAATAGGAGTCGCGTTATGAACGCAATATTTATTTTGGCTTAAAGCTTGGTTGGGGGGCGGTGAATTGAAATATATTTGTTAAATAATTCCTGTTGAACATACACGCTGGCAAAAGTACAATGAGGAAGGTTTAAATATACTGTTTACATTACAGGACGAACTCTGGTGAATTCTAATTGAGCCAAGGAAAGGAAAGGCTAGAGTACAAGTGTGATAGCGGGAGTGTTAATGAACTGGAATATGACTTGATATAGCGTGTTTTTTGGATTATCTGAGGTAATGTGTGACCGGGCATTTCTCTCTCGGGTTACTTTAGATCATTGGTGGAGTTTGCTTCTATTTATTTGGGTTGTGACAACAAACGGGTGTTTCTCTATTATATGGCTGTTATAGTGCATGCATTTCGGACTTTTTCTTTCCACTTTCAGATGGCATAATTATTAGTGCATGATGAGGGCATCACAGATTGGGTGTTTATATGGATTAATATTGGAATTTACTTATATTAATCTGGACATGTGATACTAATCCAATCACGAAATTTTGGATATGGATCCTCACGTTTCTACTAGTGCTCCACAATTTTGCCTAATGTGTTATTATTACTCTATTAAGTGTATTTAATTCTTCTACAATGACTCTTGGGTTCCAGATTTATTAACTTAATGAAGCGACTAGATTCCAGCCCTGAGGAAGTCAAGTGACGAAACACGTGTTGGCTGTAAGGTCGTTACAAAGAACTTGGATAATTTTTTGTTTCACTATGGATTCTTACCTGAACTTAAGGTGATGATAAGGACTTTGGGAACATTTGTGTTTAAACAGAACGGATTGTGGACTTTGATGGAACGACTCTCACATATCTAATTTATTTGGAAAGAGATGGACTGATAAAATTGGATTTGTATGATCATGATATTGACATGTAAGGGCTAATTAGGTTCCCAAAATATAAAGAACACAAGACTTTTTGATTAATATTTTTTGTGTATATCAATATAACCACTGTCACCAGTAAGTGGCTGCGCATGCATAAATAAGAGTACTGTATTCGTTTAAAACATTTGAAGCATTACACCAGGGTATGTACTTGAGAACAACGTGTGCCACAGAATGTACATGTATAGTCTGACTGGTTGCACAGCCAGCATTTGGGGTTAGGGTGTATTCCCCATAGTAGTGCACCGTTATATGTAGACTAGTTAGTGTATAAACCTTTGAGCTAATTCCCTTGGTGCACCGTATTTCCCCTTTTAATACACCTAGTAGAGTACAAATCACTATTTTAATAGTTTTTACAAATCCAATCAATGATGAACTCATATTTTGAATATATAATAAATAAGTAACTTTTAGAAAGGTACCCTTTCCCCTCTGAGGCTTTACAAGGCTAATTAGCATTTGCCCCTAACAACACTCAGCCTTGAATGAGTGTGAGATGCCTCCCTGGAGCTGCAGAATAGTTTGACCACAATGGAAAGAGATGACTATTCTAAGCTCTTCGGGGTGGGGACTGTGGGTATCCTTTAGACACCACAGTGTCAAACCCTCCTGACAGATGTAACCAGTTCTACCTGAGCCACATGTAACCCTTCCGTACGCTTGAAAGGGAAGCAACAGAATGGCAGGACAATTCTTGTGTATCTCCTGTGTAGGTGTGGTAGGAGCATGCTTTTTTTCTACCAGCCTTCCAACTCTTAGCTTGTTGTGAGTGCAATGCCTGCTTCAAAGTTAGTTGTTGTAGGACACTGATAGAGTGCTCTCCACTACATACCCACAACCCCCAGATCCTAAGTTTAGTGTGGCCGAGTATTTTGTCACCTTGAAAGTGCACTAGCACATGGCATGTTGGGTATGATTGCAGTAACAAAATGCGGAAACTACTGAAAACAGGGTAGGGAGGCCTTTGCGAACTTCTACCCATTGGTTATGAAGCACCTAGGATTCATTCCCTCCCATTAGCTAGTGCCAAGTATAAATGTGACAGCTTGAAGCACCCTCAACAGAACACTTTCTGGATCTGCAAAATAACAGAAGATGACTGAATCTGCTGTCTGTGACCTGAGGGCAGTCTCAAAGTACTGGACCTGCTCCCTCTTGTTCCCAGAATAAAGAGGTGGAGTCCAAGGGTGAGTTGGCTGACCACCTGGTTCCTCCAGGGACACATCAAGCTTCAAGAGGCCTGTTTTATAAAGTGTTCATCTGACCAGTGGCAACAGGACTTGGCTTTACTAGTTGCCTCTGCCTGACACTCTGAGAGTCTCTATGTGCCCCAGATGATCTAGGAGGCTTAGATGTGTATCCCTGTGGTTGTTTGGGTACCAAGGAAAAATCTGTAAACTTTTGAAAGGCTGTAGCACCTCTGTAAAAACAACAAAGGAACATTTTTTTGACCTGAAATCTAAAAAGCTTTGGAGAGTCAGCAGGGCCAATCTGCTTTGAGCATCCAGCCTTCAGTTTAATGGCAGCCGATACAATTAGAGCCTCAGGAAAGCTTTTTCAAGCTTTTTGCATTTCAGAGTTTCATCAGGACCAATCTAGTTGGTGTACCAGAGCAGAGTGCAATCTCAGTCAGCCCCATATCCTAATCCATGGCACTCTCTTACGCGTACTACTGATCCAGGTGTCAGGCCTCATTGCACTTCCTATTAACATGGTTTGTTCTTCTTTTCAGCACATCACTGTGTATTGCAAAATTTGTTAGCTGAACATTTTCTTTTACAGCTGTGGAGTCATCCTAATTAGTGCTATCCCCATGCTATTCTGCGAGGTGTCCTATGTTACCCTGCCTTTGGGTGGTTTGGCGTTCGTCTGGGAGATGGTTTTGGACTCAGCTTCTTTGGGTTCTTGGGTCCTAAAATGGTGGGAGGTGTGGCCCTAAAATGGTGGGGTGGCATTCGAAGCAGAATATGTGGGTCTATACAGTAGCACCTGTTCTGTCATTCAGTGAGCCTGGATGTGTATTGTGAGGAAGTTGTTTATTAGTTGGGGTGGATGAGTTTCCATCACAAGTAGTACGTTCACTATCTTGTTAGGTCCAATCAAAGGTTTCAGCTCAACCCCAGGTAGCTAAGGCACAGAGCAGACATTCTAAATAATGAACATGTGTAAAATTTAGAAGTACCAAACCAGTTAAAAAGTATAAAAAAATACAACCCAATATAAATCTCTAATTTATAAAAAAAAAGAGCAACATTTAATTAACAAAATGACACCCTAATGACAAAAATCCAACAAAGGTGTATCAGAGATATGATTTTTTAAAGATTTAAGAGTAAATAGTGCCAAGAACCTTAAAACACCAATTGTGGTCAATATTTACATAGATTGGGAAATTATGCTACATGGAATTACGCAATTTATGCCCACCCCTAATGTAAGTGTGCTCATTTCATCAGCTTGACTAATTATTGACAGCTCAGTTTTCCTTTGGCTTCTTTGGTTTGTTGTAATTGGGCCACAGGCAAAAAGGACCTGATGCTTCAAAGGGCTGGGACCAACTACCAAAGATAGATCCTAACCTATACAGAACGCATGGTTCCAGTGAACCAATCAAATGCAGACTGTGGTTGGTTTTGGGACTTTTCCCCTTTTCCTAGCGAGGACACTGGATGCCCTAAACACACAGGCCCTCATTCTGACCTTGGCGGGCGGCGGAGGCCGCCCGCCAAAGTCCCGCCGTCAGATTACCGTTCCGCGGTCGAAAGACCGCGGTGGTAATTCTGACTTTCCCGCTGGGCTGGCGGGCGGTCGCCTTCAGACCGCCCGCCAGCCCAGCGGGAAAGAGGCTTCCACTATGAAGCCGGCTCGGAATCGAGCCGGCGGAGTGGAAGCTGTGCGACGGGTGCAGTTGCACCCGTCGCGTATTTCACTGTCTGCGCGGCAGACAGTGAAATACATGTAGGGGCCCTCTTACGGGGGCCCCTGCAATGCCCATGCCAGTGGCATGGGCACTGCAGGGGCCCCCAGGGGCCCCGCGACCCCCCCTACCGCCATCCGGATCCAGGTGGTCGGACCGCCGGGATCTGGATGGCGGTAGGGGGGGTCAGAATCCCTGCGGCGGTGCAGCAAGCTGCGCCGCCGTGGAGGATTCTATGGGGCGGCGGTACACTGGCGGGAGCCCGCCAGTGGTGCCGGTCCGACCGCGGCTTTACCGCCGCGGTCGGAATCCCCATTGGAGCACCGCCGGCCTGTCGGCGGTGCTCCCGCGGTCCTCCGCCCTGGCGGTCAAAGACCGCCAGGGTCAGAATGACCACCACAATGTCCTAGCACTGGAAGGCTGGGGATACATCTTTGTGCTTTCCCTTATTTAATCATAAAACACACAAACAACAATTGTGAAACATCCTCTAGTTGGCCACTTTCCCATACAGTTGAATGAAACGTTCTCATACATGACAACTCACAGCAGAGTCACAATAGTTCTTGGTGTGATTTATGACACTGGATGTCAGCCTGCCAAATGATTCCTTGCTGGTCTGTATATAGAGTAGCCAAGGTCTTGCTGTGGTTGCAAAAGGCTACATTGAATCTTTCCAGGAGAATTCATATTACAATTAAACATTTGAAGTCTGGTAATGCCCTATGTTTGGAATTGACCATAATGTGTGTTGCTGTAATTGGCCCATAGTTAAGGAAAATATACTTAGGTATTTTGAGGCAAGTTAATATACTTCAGTCTATGGTGGTGGTCAAGTTTAAATTACACCTATGGAAAGCAGTATAAAAGATGTATTATTGTGCAAACTGTAAACTACACTCCTTTGTAAATGTTGACCAACAGGTACGGTCAGCTGGTAATTGCACATGATTATGCTGAGGAAAACAAGCTTTGTCAAAGCCAATAGGTCTTGTTTCTAAAAGGATGAGCTATTGGCTCTGCCAATGCTTGTGTACTGGTAGTCACATGCGACTGCATGCATCATGACGCATGTGCAAGTATGCGGATACATATCTGGAATTTTTATAAGAAAGTACTAACCTGGTACTCTCGATCCAACAAGAGCAGTGCACTTTTCTGCTTTGCACAGCAATCACTACTAGTGATACACAAGAACAATACATGGGCTAGTAGTAGAAACAAGGGCACAGGAATTGAGTAAGAGGAAAAACAGGGAAACTGGTTATCTCACCTCTAAAACGTCACTCTGCTGGGCACTGATGTCAGAAGATCAAAGTGGATATCTAAATGTAAGATGAGGCATCATAATAATCTGTTATTAAGATGCTGCATCTAACCATAACAGTGAAAAGCTCATATTTTAGAAGTATCTCTATGTAACAGACTCTCTGTGATCTGGTGGATCTCATAACAGGATATTTTTATCTTGTGCTAATTTCTTCACTTCTCTTAACTCTTCAAAGTGTACCTGTACCAAATAAGTGATGTAGATAAAAAGAAAATTCCGAACTTGGTATTTGGGGATGATAGCCCTACAAACAAAAGAAAGGTGACATTCCAACAGATAAATGCTCTGTATTCTTATATGTTGACTCTGCTACCCACAACATATTACTGTTCTAAATGTGTTGCAACATTTGATATCTAGGATTTTGTTCAACAGATCACTCTTTTAGTCTGTCCAACTGTCTAAGCGTGATTACTGGTAGACAGGCGGACTTTCCTATCTAGTTCTTTAGACAATGCAGACCAACATTCTCTAGTAATGATCTGTACTGCCAGAGTACATTGTAATTGAATAATGTGTTGTACAAAAACCTGTGCCAACTCTTTGGAAGAGGTCTGCCCTGGCAAAAAATGTTCCATCTTAAATAATCCCCCACTACCAGAATACTGTGCAATGTTGACATTTGGTTTCTCTGTATGCCAATAACTCCACGGGTTTACTATGAAACCTCTTATCATGACTAAAGATGGAAAACATCTGTACAGAACATTTAAAATCAGTGAATGTAATTGCTCACCACAAATGAATCTAGAAAACTGATTTTCTCATAAATGATTCCACATCAATTAAATCAATAAAATTATTACTCAAAATCTCTGGATACAGAAAAAAATGTTGATCGTTGTCTAATTTGTTCTCATTTTTAGATTGACTCTGTTGAGATTAAATATCTGCTTTATCGTTATTTGAACCTGGTCCAGCTACGTTTTCTAGAAGATAGTGATGTAGCTAATTTTAAAACTTGGTAATTCAAATGTTCTGTAAACACTTCTATAAAGTCTGTGACTCCCCAACAAATAATGTCTCCACTCTTTCAAAGACCTCTTAATAGCCAAAAGTTTCATATCTGTGATGGTTTACTACTATTTTGCTGGTGACATTTTTTAAATGAACCTGTCCGGTGTTTTGGTTTCCCTTAGATAAAACACAAACCCACAGCTTTGTAGGAAGCATCTTTCATGATCACTGCAAGTTATAGGCTATGGCCCTTGAGATCAAAGACTGCCTGAGATGCAAAGATGGCATGAAGTATGTGTCGACTGTGGACATAAGTGTGATGACAGGCTGATACATTTGCAATCGCTTCAGGTTGGCTATTAGCAATTTCATCTGTACTGCATAACGTCTGTCAAACTAGGGATTAATCTACTGAAATTGGGTAAATTCCTCTGCTTAAGAAGGATTGTTGAGATAAAGTCACAGAAAGTTTTCCGTGAGGAAATGTCAGGAGATGGAGAGCTATATACAAAAGGAAAAGAAAGAGTTTGTGGTTGGGTTGCACCTTGTGAGAGGAGATTCATGTTTAGCAGTACAGAAACGGAGACCTATTCAGATGCAAAGCACCTAACAAAGTGCGCAAAGAAGTAATAGAGAGAGGTAGATAAGAGGTACTCAGGCACAAAGGCCCATATTTATACTTTTTTAATGCAAAACTGTGCAAACGCAGTTTTGCGTCAAAAAGTATAGCGTAGGCTTGTGTTATTCTAGAGAGCCAGCCGGGCGCCAAATTTATGGAATGCCGCAAGCCAGCACAAAGGGTGGGCTAGCATTTTAAAAAATGACGTTAGCCAGGTGGGGGTATGGAAGAAGGGGGTTTTGCACCAAAAAATGACGTTAGGCTGGTTAGAGGCAAAAAAATGCCTCTAACCAGCCTAGCATCATTTTCTGGTGCAAAACCATCCATACCACATGACTCCTGTCTTAGAAAAGACAGGTGTCATGCTCACCACACCAATGGCCAGCACAGGGGACCAGTGTCCCCTGGGCATGGCCACAGCAGCATGTGCCATGCAGGGGCCCCCAAGGGCATTTTTTAATTAAAAACAATTACTTACCTATACTTACCCTACTTACCTGGGATGGGATCCCTCATCCTCCGGTGTCCCTCTGGTGTGGGTGGGAGTGTCCCTGGGGCTTGAGGAGGGCACCTGTGGGCCCTTTCCATGGTGTTCAACCGTGGAAATGGGTCCACAGGTCCCCTAACGCCTGGTTTTAACCAGGCATTAAATAATGGTGTAAAGCAAGCTTTGCATCATTATTTAGCCCCTCCTCCCACCCATGCGTCATTTTAGCACGGGGGTAAATATGGGGCTTTGGGGTTGCGGTTGAGGCAATCCAGCTCGAGTTGCCACGGCTGGTCAGTCCCTTTTTTGAGCCTTTTTCCAAAAGTTCTCCAAACTTCTCCAAACTTCTGGATCTTCTTCCAGATGTTCCTTTAAGGATCTTTTGGTGTCCACGCCTCAGCCCAAGGTTTCAGAAGATCTGAGATGCTCCTTGAGGGTGTGGACTACAACTCCCAGAATGCACCTCGTGCAAACTTCAAAAGGGCCACTAGGCAGTGGTCAGCTGGTAAATTTCTTCAGGAGTTGGTGCAGGGGACTCTGGTCAGCAATTTCTTCACCTGTAGCAAACATGGAGTCCCTCCTTGAACCAGTTGAAGCCAGGCAAAGTCCTTCTTGTGGTGAAGCCCAAGTGTGCAGCTGGTGCAGTCCTCATGAGTACAGTGTCCAGGTGCAGGTCAGGGGTCCAGAAGGGCAGTCCTTCTTTTTCTGTAGTTCTTCCTTGTTGGAATCTGGTAGGGATCTGAGGTGTGGGTGCAGGTCTGCCAGTTTTAGCCTTGCTCCTGGGTGAAAAACTGGGGGGTCCTGGCTCTCCAATCAGGTGCAGGGTCATTTCCCATGTGATGACCACTTCCTGGGAAGTGTGGCAAAAATCAATCCCAGGGAGCAACATTCCTCAAAAATCCATCATGGCTGAAAGTGATGTTTGGAAGTTACATGTGGCTGAGCCCACCCACTGGTGTGATTAAAAATCTTAAACACATCCCTCTCCTGCCCTCTCCTAATCTAATCATGGGAGCACCTAATTGTCTGAGTTTGCAGGATGTGAGGGAGGTTCTGGGTTGCTCCTAATGTCATTCCCTGCATTTGAATACCAGTTTGGCAGCCCTCCTCCCTTACTGCTTCTCCATCTGCTGAGGGAAGATCTCCTCCCACAGGCACATTCCTTTGTGTTGTTCAGCCCAGGCTACTTCACACCTCATCACAGCAGCCTGGCCAGGCTGCCAGAGGCTGGCCAATCAGAGCAGAACACTATGGGGCTGAAGTTGGCAACGTTTTAGGTAGAGTTTAAAACTCTTTACCTGAACAAGTTATATTAAATCCAACAAATGAAAGTTGTGGGATTTATTTTAACAATTAATTTGATACCATACCAGAGATATCTGTCACTTAAGGGGACTTTAAAAATTAAAATAAAGTCTCCACATTCTAGCCTATGGAGGCCATTCACTACAATGAGGGAAAAAATAATTTGGCTGTTTTACCTCACCAGAGTCAGGAAAACACTAGCAAAAAGTGAAAAATGGGGGCAAAAAGTCAGGGGGCCTCTGCAATGAGCCCTGTTTTCTCACATGGTCTCATGTTATTTATTTTTGGCCCAGTGAGGACCTGGCCTGGCAGTTCAGGCTGGACTATTCCCATAAGGTACAGGGTCAATACTGATTTACATATGGCTGGGTCCAAACTGGGATGGCATGGTGAGCAAACGAATGACAGATTTAACCCAGATCTGTGACTGGGGAGGTGTGTTTGAAAATGTTCAGGATTCCATCCATCATCTTATTGTGTTGCTATATTTGTCCTTAGTGGCAAAGGTATGCCCAGACGTGGATCCCTTGCTCACTGTGCCACTGGATTCAAGCTAGCCTGGCTGGTGAGGGGTGATACCCCGAAACTGGTCCCAGGATGTGGGCGCGGCTCCTCCGCTAGGATGGAAGAGTGTGGCCCCCTGCCAGTAGCTGCAAACTTTATACTACAAAGCGATAATGATCTATGTTTATTATCATTTTGTAGTAAAAGGGGTGGGGCCAGAGGCTGTGATGAGCACTGAGGGAGAGTACACAGCACTCCCCCTTATTGCGCATGTATGTTTGGCCAGCCGTCTTGGCCCGGCCAAACACACATGCGCACTGTGCTCTCTCCAGCCTGGCACTGTGTTGCCAGGCTGGAGAGAGCAGGCATAGGCTCCCACTCTTCCTGGGAGCACCCTGGCTGGGCACTCCCAGCCAATTCTAGCGCTGCTCTGAGCAGTGTCAGGATTGGCCGCAGTGCAGGCCTGTGCCTGCAGCCTGCAGCAGGGGAGCGGTGCGGTGGTGGCAGTGTCAGCGGCGGTGGCAGCAGTGACAATGCAGGTAAAGTGTTTTTTTTTTAATTATTTTCCCTAATCTCCCCCATTACGGGCTGCCCCGCCCCTACAAAGCACCGCGAGCCACTGTTGTCACTGGTAGACACTTAAAACCAACAGACAGTGGTACATTCATGAAGACAGTGTTTGCCAGGGTTTAAACGTTCTTGTGACAGGACTATAACTTGCCAGAATGGAAGCCTGTCTGTTGCTAGCAGGAAGCATGCAAATGTTATGAGTCATTTCAGTTCCTGTACTTGTGGCTCTTTTTAGTTTGGCAGGTCGACAACAATGTTGTTATTGTAGCAGAGAAGGTGAGGTATTCTTCACTCGCGTTGTTGAATATTTGTGCCAGAGCACAGAAAAATATTAGTAGCCGGTCATATTTATAAATACCATACCTAGTGTTTAAAACTGTACTTTCTTCAATGTCAATTTTTTATTTCTTTTACATAATGTCTCCAATACACTTGCATTCAGTGATTAATTGCTTTTAAAAGTACAATTATTTACATTTACGTTTATTTGTGTCATCACTGCCCACTTTCATGGTACTTCTGTGATAAATACGACAGTGGAATTCCCTCCCAATGCTCTGCAATCCACGCACTTTAAAACTTTGAAGTCCAGCACGTCAGAGCAATTTTCATTACTGGTACTGCTATTGTCATTTCCAGTTATGTAGCCACGATTGTCCATTAGCGATCCGGGGAGACAATGCAGCACAACTGCAACTCTCTCTCTCTCTCTTTCTCTCTCTCTCTATTGTTAGTCGTTGACATTGTTCTCTCTTTCATCGAGTCATGAATTTTTATGTAGCTCAAAATTGCCCCTTCATGGATTATTTTATCACTTTTTAATCTCGTCTGTTTCAAAATCTGCATAATAACATGATGTGGCTCAAATAATTCAACCGGTTCGACTTCAAGTGGCAGAATAACTCTGCTGACTGCAATCAACCAGCAACGACCCTGGCAAACAGTGATCAGGGGCCCTATTGCAAGCCGTGCTCCGGGGGCGCAATGTGTGTGTGTGTGCGCCCTTTTTCAGTGCCCGAGAGGTGCTTGGTGAACATCACGGGACAGCAACCAATTACATCTTCACAAATGACTTTGACAGTGAAAAGTCCAAAAACATCAGTACACGCGGAAATAGACACAAATGATTAATTTCATCATGCCATGATATGGGGACATGGAACCAGGTTACGCATTTTGGTCTCAAACTGACTGGTCGCTCCACCACCTTTATCTGGGATCCAATGTGTGCCCCCCCCCCAACTTCACTTCTATGGAGGCCACTTCCAACCACCTTCTGTCTCGATGTACTCAGTCACCTCCTTAATCTGCCCAGCCCTCAGCTGCTGGTTTTACACCAGGCATTGACTTGTGCCATATTACCTCCTGCCAGTTTGTGCAAAGCCATCTTCTCATCTTCTGTGAATGTATGCAAAGCCACCCAGTACCTCAGTGTGCTACGCCACACCCTGTCCTGTGACGACCAGCCACCTATTGCTCCATTTCTGTAACCATGTTTTGCCTCTCCCTTCCCACTTGTTCCACCTGTTTCTTCTTGCTCCTTGACTCAGTCACTGTTTTCTACCAGTTCAGCCCTTCTCATCAAGCTTTCTGTTCCTTACCCTACCTCATCATGCCACCAAACGCCTCTAAATCAGTTGCTATTCCAAGCACATAGACAATGGTAATCTTCTTGTCCTCTTGCCAACCTGCAGATTCAGGCCCCTCTACCTGCCATCTTCTGCGCCCAACTACTATATTTATTCTAGTCAGTCCTTCTTGTGCTTGAGGCTACACAGACCCCCCCTCTTAGTTCTATCAGCTGCATCATTTGCATGTTTCCACTGTGTTAGGGTCACCTTATTGGTGTCGGCTGGGAATATCGAGTCCCGAATCTCTGTGGGACAACATTTCTATACAACGGTATAGAGAGACAAATCATCAAAAGATAAAATTCTATACATTTTCTATTGTTAACTCTACATATGCGTACCTTGGTAATACATATTTCTTCAAGGTAAGTAGATATGTAGTTAGGAATAGTAAATTCTTAAATCCATAGCCCACTCCGCGCACTTACCTTTCGATATTTGGTTCTTCAATATTGTTGTAATGCTATTTTGTCCCACTGGTATTCGGGATTCGATATTCCCTACTACAATCTACCTGAAGTCTTTGTATCAGTAACTCCTTTCACTTGACGTCCTCCTCTTTTTTTATAAGAAATTCTTTGTTTCACGTTGGCAAGCATAGTCTCTTTTTCACTGTGCCCAATAGTCCAAAACTACATACTCAGGCGCCTTTTATCCCTACCCTGTGTTTACCAGTACCTTGATTTTCCCACAGCATCCTGGCTGCATGCTTCCCTTCTAAAAGCAAACGCCTGGTATGGGTCAGCATTCTCCCTCTTGTCTTGTTTTAAAGTTTGCCGTTTGCTCAGCCCATTTAAATTGCTTTATCTTTTCCTCTGTGCGTCGGATTTTATGGCACTTCTAGTACTAATTCCCAAGGCTTGTTAACAGTAGCCATGTCTTCAGTTGCTGGGAGCTCGCCAGCTGCTTTACAAGCAGGGTAGTTAGGTCGTGTGGGCAATGTACCATGGAGCAAATTGCTCCTGGGGTGTGTATTTCACCCTTGAAATTGCTGAGGTCATTTTCGATAGCGCTTCACAAAGCACACTAGGATATTAGGCGCAAAACAGCCACGGGATTGAAAATTTGTACCCGTGCCCTTCTGCGAGCCAGGGATTGGCTTGCACGCACTTTGTGAAAGCAACATACTTGCTTGGTAAGTTCGAGACGGTTCTGTAAAGAAAATGTTCATTCGGTAAGCAAACTTTTAACTGGAGTGTACCATAAACAAGGCTTAAAACACAGGATTTAAGGAATGAGTCAATGCTGGTAGTGTGAAAGTCTAGTGAGATCTAGTTAAGATTGGCAGAACACTTTACCAATACATTGCCCTTAGCTGCTAGCATAGGCAATTTATGTTTCAGGAATGGAGGGAACTCACTGCCTTGTATTTTTAGTAAAAAGACAGTGTTTGTAAGTCAACATGATACATTTTTATGTGTACTTGAATCAGAAATTACTGACTCAAGCCAATGAGTCCATTACAATCAGAAATTATCCTATTGTGTCCATGGTTTAGGGGGCAGAGCGTATATGGTGCATCAAACTAAACATCAAGTATGTCCCATTCGGCAATTTATGCACCCCAAACCATACCTGCTTCAAGGCACTGCTAATGGGTGAATTTTAATAATGTCAAGGAGGATTTTAAACATGTCAAAATTGTGTTCTTTAACTGTTGGCTGATGCGGCATCGCATTTAGCACTTGGGAGCTGCAACGGCAGCACTGAATTACATTTTCAAGTCACTCAGGTAAGTGGTATGTAAATATGCACTGCAGCACACATGTGACATTTTGCCATTTTGCCACTGGGGTATTTTCATGAAGTTTATAACTTTTAAAAGGTAAGTAAGCCAATTGGGGCTAACCTATCCTTTCATCATGTAGATGCATTGAGAGGATGAATAGTAGCCTCTGAGTGCCTGGAGAACGCAAATACATGCAGTCAAATAAAAGCAAAGAATGCTGGGAAAAAAACACTAAAAAAGATGCCATACATTTATAAAGGAATGTGGCAAAGAAAAAGTTTGAAATGAGAATGCGTTAAACTGTACTACATATCTCCCTTACTCTGGGACTCATACCCTGATTACAGTTGCCCCAGAGTACATTGCCCCAGGATGTTGTCGCTCTTCACCCACAGCACTACAAAGCACCTGATGACATCCTGCGGCATGGGATGCACCCCTGGCAAAGCCCAGACTAAAGACAGACCCATCTGCGCTAGTCCCATCCGAACGAGGCTGGGCTGGGCCACCCACCTAATATCAGCAACTCCTGTTAAGTATCACCATCCAGTGTGCTTGGACTATAGTTGGCAGAATTTGTACATCTTCCTCTTGTCTCTGGGGAGGAGCCGTCTGCACTAGGCTGATTAGAGGCCATGAGAGGGTCTGGCCATTGGACCATGCTTGAACAGGCCATTGGAGCTGCCTCATGTGAAATAGCCTTGACAGATCGAAGACGGGGGTCAGGGAAAGGAGTAGGAGGGTTAAGGGGGGGGGGCAGAGAGAGATAGTTCCTGATTACGCTGTCCCTTCTTGAACTTTGTAAAGCAGTGTGTGTTGAACTGCGCTGGTTCGATCACGAGTGTTCAGTAGCGAAACAACAATTGCGCAAGGGCCTCAATAGTATTCTGAGGGATTCTGGGTTAGTAGCTAACCTCTGGAAGTGCTACAAATTAGTCACCTCTAGGCGATGGATGGAAGTTATCACCCACCAGTGGGACACATTAGCTGATGCTGCTCTGACTTTGGGAAGAGGTGCCAAGATTGAAATCTTTAAATTGACATATGTCCCAAACTAGCTGCCATATTTCTTGGTGAGACTTGGGTGGCTCATTTTGCCCAGATTTATGTGGCTGTTGAGGCTGACCTCCTAACTATGGATATTGCAGGCATGGCCATACAAGTAACCTTGCAGGACGTTACTGCTGCTATACAGCAAAGTGCAAGTGGCAAGTCCCCTGTCCCAGATGGAGTCTCGATTGAGTTTTTTAAACTTAAATTGCATCTATGGGCCCCATTGCTGGCACATGTTTTTAATAGTTTGACCGACTGGAATATACCAACCCTGAAGGCTTTTTCTACCATTGTTCCAATATTAAAGAAGGAGGACTGGTCCTCACCAGGTTGCTACCAGCCATTCTCATTTATTGATATACCAAATAGAATTTGGGTAGGGTTATATACAACAGGGTGCTGGAATGGGCAGAAGATAACAGAATCCTAAATCACTGTCAATGCAGCTCTAGGAGTTGGGTGGGCACCATAGAACAGTGTTTGGTTTTAAAGATAATCCTGGGGAAACATACAGCGGAAAAAACAAACAAACGCCACTTCACTGTGCCTTTGTGGACCTGTCCATGGCTTTTGTTTGTGTCAACTGATCAAAGCTTTGGCAAATCCTATTGGGTATGGTTCTGGACATAACACTTGTCCACCTGCTAGATACTCTGCATGCTAACACAAAGGCCAGGCTCAGATTTGGCCAGAATGAGGAACTGTCTGACAAGATCATCATTAAGCAGGGGTACGACAGGGGTGCATTCTTGCATTTTTGTTATTTATTTTATATATAAAGGATATCACTTCTGCACTGGTATCTTGCACCAGGGATGGTCCGATGATAAAAGTGGGTCCTTCTCCAGCATTGTTGTATGGCGACGATGCAGTGTTAATTGCCTGCACACCACTGGCCTTACATCTGCTTTTCTTTTCCTTTGTACAATTTATGGGCAGTCTTATTTTAACATCACATTTCTTTTATAATGCCAAGTGGTCCAAAGTGTTAGCACCCTTCAAGGATTTCAGTAGGCCCAAAGCATCTTTTAGGCACTCATACTTTTCCTTACCTGGGGGACATCTTTAGCGCAGCGGGTTCTTGGGCACCAAAAAAGCACAGCGAAGGGAAAAGCTATCACGGGCGGTCAGGTCATTGCTTAGTCTCCCTTTCCCACCAAGAGGTAGGCCGCTCGGCCGGTTGATGAAGATAAATACCTCCCAGTGTGTACCAGTGTTTTCATATGGGGCAGAAATTTGGGGTACAGGAAAGGGCGTGGCTATCCAAGTAGAAGAAAACCAATTTTTCTGGAAGCTACTGTCTGCACCCCATATATTCCTCACTTTGTCACAATGAATTGGGTCTAGAGTACTTGATTGACAGAGTACACACTTGCCCGACTTTTCTTTGGTTGCCTGTATGGAAAACGGAAGAGGCTGCCCTTACAAGGGATATAATTAATGATTGCCTAGTATGTGATGAAGGCTTATCCATGCCATGTCTGACCTACGTAAAGAAAGCATTTAATGAAATCGACCTAAGCCATGTCATTTTATATGCCACACAGTGCATTTTTCCTGGGAAAAAGAAAGTTCAAGCCCTCCTACTGGTGTAGGCCCAAGCTCATGAGTTAGGGGTAGAATCCCTCAAACCCAAGGTTGTGACCTATGTGTGACTGGGCCCAGAGAAGCCTCTTTCTAGCTACTTGTGGACTGTTGAAGGGAGATGGCAATGGTTGTTACTTTTACAGTGAGAGAGCATAGTTTAAATATTACCTATTCTAGATGTGAAATGCTTATATTTAGCAATGCTGCACTAATAATATTATTCATTGAAACGTATTTTAAACGTGGAGAATATTTCACATGCATAAACTAATGTCGACTGTAAGCAATAATTGTTTGTATTATGATTAATTGAATATGTTAACACGTACGAAGACTGCATTTATTAGAATCCATAAGCCTTAAGTTAGCGTGAGTCGAAAACTGGCTGTGTAGATCTCATATTAAAGCATATTTTTCTGTTTCTCCAGTGTACTGATTTGCAAAAGGCCATGAACCAGCAATTGTTCTTTTCTTCACTTATTTGCAACAATGCTACATTTTCTCATCCGCATGCTAGTAGCTTTAGTATAAAAATTATGGACTTTGCAACAAATATGGACACTTTCAAGGACATTAAATCGCGGAGAAGAGAACTCTTGACCCGAAGTGTGTGCCAGAAAATGAAGTAACCCCGGATGTGCCACCTACGAAAAACGTCAATTATAAAGACCAATTAGAAGCACAAGAAATATCATAGAATGACAAATGTATTACTTAATGTATAAATTGATAGGTTACAGATAGTGGGGGTGTAGTGACTGACCAATAGGATTTTGGGGGAATGTATTGCGAAAAAGGGATAAAAACTCATGACACAAGGAACAAACAGCATTAGGTAGGGAATGATATCGATTGCATCCAGAAACTCTGTCACTCTATTTGGTGATTTGAGACTTAGACAAAACCATCCTCGCCCATAGACTGCCCCATTACACTTTCTTCCTTATGAGGGAGGTGTCCCCTGACCTTAGCTTAGATAGACTGACGGCGATTTAACTGATGTCCTGAAGACGAAGACTGACCCTGTATGCTGACCTATTCCGAGGAGGGTAATTATACCATTGCTAATGGAAATTCATTTATTCTGCCTTTCCTTTCTAGGTACCAACTGCTGTGTTTGGATTAGAGACCTTAGTTAGACGTTTTCCAAATTGATGTTCTAAATTGTTTTGCATGAAGCCCAACATGCTGATGCTAATTGTGGTTAGATGAGGCATTTCATCTTGACTGACGTAACTGACGTGACTGACATGGTGCTATGCTGAACGAAGACCTTTAGGAGGTTCTCTGTATTTTGATTTGTTATCTTCATATGATTATCTTGTATTTGTGATCTTTGCATTGATGAAAACTGACCATAGTCGCCGCTTTGTGATAATGTTCTTTGCTTCTTGGTTTTGAGATTAATACATTTGCTATTAGATTGTAATCAATAGGGAATAAAATTCACAAAACTTCAATAAGGTGTGGTTATTCATGACTGAAAGGTCATGGTTGCGTCGAAGAATTATTAATGTCTAAAGTGAAATATATTGTGGTGATATATGTTAACAATATTATTGACATATGGTTTGATGTATTGATCAGTTGTCTCGTCTTATGGTGTCTCACCACTGGGTCCAAAGATTCATCGACCTAAAACGAGTCCTGATGTGTATAAATTAACATAGACAGACGCGTTAACAGTTCTGGTAGCAGAGCGACGGTTTGGCCCTTGGGGGCCCTAGGAAGGAGTTACATTGTTTAATTTGTTTTTCTGTAATAATGCAATTTGGAGAGATGATGGGTTGCTAGGTTCGCCATGGCTTTCCCGGGATCTCGGAGCCTGCCTAAATGAGTTGGGAATGTTCTCGGCGCCATAGTATGTGTGGTTAGGGTCTTTGCACTTACCTAAGCTTATGCATCTTGCAGGTGGTTGTGAAAATTTGCATGTATTTAGGCCAAATTAAGTGTTGTTTAGCAGGAGTGGGCATACTCCACAGTATGATAGTAGGGAAGTTGGTGTACTTCATGTGAATGTAGCGCTTATTGCTCAAAATTATCCACGTGGTTGGTTGTTGTGTACGGACCTGTTGAGGTCTAAGACTCCGGAGTATGATGATAAATGTGGTTTATGTTGTGATCTGTGCGGTTTAATAGGTCAATCGGGCATGGTTGACAATTCGAGTTTGAGTTACGATGTATGTGTGAAACCTTCGACGGAGATTTGACAAATTCTAAAGTGCACTAGAAGGAGTCATTGACAAGTCGAGAGTAGGATTTGCAGGTCGAATTCTGCTTGCGTATGCGGGAACTGAGAAGGAGAAAGTAGCGGCCGAGGCTTCAAGTGAAATCTCTGTAAAGTTCTGAAGCGAATGTGTTACCCTTCCTGTAGTAAACCAACAGATTTGTGTTGTCATTTTAAGGTGCTCGCAATAATTCGCATTAGTTTGTATGAGTTGAAAGGGATCAGTGAAGAGCGGACGAGCCGCAAGACTTTGTCAGCTTCAGTGTGTGTGAGTGTGACGTCAGTGGTGCCGCGCTGAGATAGGTCAGATTTCGAGAAGGGTCGCGCACGGATTGGCTGCTGTCCGTGAGAGGCAATAGGTTTGAGAAAGGGCAGGTGAAGAGCGTTCTGGGAACTAAGCCATTTTTGATTAAATACGAAATAAAGAATTGCAAAAATGAATTTTGTCAAGGCATTCAAAAGCGCTTTAAAAGGAGATGTATATATTGTTGCAACTGACGGGGAACCTACACCACCTGAGGGTACTCCAGCTTATACAGTTATGGAAGAAAAGGGTGTTGCACCTTGTTTATGGATGAAACAATGGCGCAAATTAACAGAGAAAGAGGGGTGTCTAGCGTTTCCAGAACATGGGACATTTAATCCAAAGGTGCTAGAAAATTTGAGGTGGATGTTAAGTACGCAGAAACCACTTCCGAGACCGGCACAATACGAGGCTTTGGCAATCTGGGACTTGATGGCTAGTAAACATAGACAAGAAAGATTTCAGAGAAGACTGAAAAGGGCGGAAAAATCCTATGCAGAAGCTAGATGGGACAATGAGAACAAAATGTGGAGACGGGGAATTGTAGATGGGCTGAAGTTATTCCCAGCAATAACACAGGGAGAAGAGACACAGGGGAGGAAAGCCTCCTGCAAAACCGACAAAGATTCAGGCAAAACTAAAGAAAATAAAAGGTCCTGGGAAGAGGAAGATGATTCAGATGATGAGGAATTTATGGATAGGTTGTTACATGATCGTCCGCCACCGTATGCGGTGAGTGACAGTGCTCCAAGTACTAGCTTGGATCCTGGGAACCAGACGCAGGAGAAGGGAGTTACTGATACGGTACAGACTAGCGATACAATCTCGATACAGAATGGTATCAGTGTACCCACTGCACCAGACTTGCCGACACAGTTGCAGCCTCCACCGCAGATAAAAAGAATTTACCCTGATGTCCCAGTGCTTGAGACTACTACGAACTTGGTAGTGCCGCCAGACCCGATATATACAAAGCCAAGGTTAATACAGATTGAGTCGACTCCGAAGCTAGTGTCTCAACCACCACAGCTGATACCTGGGTATAACCCTGTAGCAGGACCACCATTAGTACCTGTACCGGATACACTGGAGCAGACCTATGGTGTTGCAGCTCCAAGAAGCTTAGGGTCAGGTCAGACACCTGCCGCTATATCGCTACCTATTACTGTTGGTCCCCCAGTGCCGTTGTATGCACAGGATAAAACAGGGACATGTGAACAGGGAGTTATGACTCAGGAAGCGATAAGAGGAGTGCCTATGAGAACTCCACAGATAATGGCCCCGGGAGAACAAGTATATGAACAACCGAGACCCTTGATGGACCTTAGTCCAGTAGGAGCATCTCTCGAAGCAATGCGTCAAGCAGGGTTGGGAGTCTTGACTCCCCAAACTATGAGTACGAATACCTCACATTCTCCAATGATACATGCAGGAAACATTTCACTGCAGGGTTTTTCAGTACAACAGCTAAATGAGTGGTTAGAGAAAACTTGTACCTCACAGAAGACTACAGTGACCACAGTTGAACCTGAGAAAGAAAAACAAAATGAGTACTTGAATTTTGTACGACTAGGGGCAGAAGCTGCCGAGTTAGTGGAAGGAACAATTGGAGTAAATAGGTTGGAATCATACACTGAGGCAGAATTGAGGTACTTGTGCCCCAAGATTACCAAAGAGGTGAGCAAAGTACATCAGAAATTAGCGAATTTGGCAGACAAATACAATATCGATATCGGAAACACTAAACATTTAAAAAGAAGCTACAGATTAGATTTTGATTCTAAAGATTTTGAACACATGAGATTTGCAGGCATGAAGGCACACCTGAAAGAACTGTTGCAAAGTGCACAGATTTGGGGTGCATTAGAGAAATGGGAAGGCCGATGGGCAAAGAAAAGAGATAAGGGAAAAGGAGATAGCCCAGGGTCAAATAAAGTTGGGACCACACCTAATCTAGATACAGTAAAAATCTTACCTATGAGAGAGACAGCTGGTGGTCTTTTAGTGCATGTGCCATGGACTAGAGGAGACACTTTATCCTTTACAAATGATTACCCTAGGTTAAGAGAAAAACCGATCGAGTGGTATCAACAGACAGATAGGTTTGTGAAACTTGCAAAGTGTCTCTGGGAAGACTTGAATACTTTGTTTGAGATTATTGTTCTGCCAGATTTGTGGCTTGAGTACAAAAGAGGGGTAGATTGGCCCACGAAGGAGCCGGCAAGAGATAAGGCGACTGGAGCACCTTCAGAAGAGGTGATGAAATATTATCATAAAGTAATTGAGTTTTTGAAACAAAAGGTGTCGCCGAAGGTGACCGATTGGCAGAAAATCGACCGGACCTCTCAAGAGGTTAAGGAATCAATACATGCGTATTACGAGAGATTATTAAAGGCGTTCAAACATTACAGTGGTACTGAGACTATCGAACCGAAGGACATGAATCATCTTGTGTTTAGGTTCGTTGAAGGGCTGAGACCGGAGGTCAGCCAGATGATTAAGAATCATTTGATTTGTTGGCAAGCTAAACCGATTGTTGAAGTATTGCAGTATGTGAAATACTGTAGTGATGAGATTGAGTTGAAGCAGAAAAAGTTGAAGGAGAAAGTGATGGTGATGCAGATAAGGGCTGCACAAGCTGGAATACAGGGGAATGGAGTTCAGCAAATGATACAGCAACAACCGCAAATGAATGGTGTGTTTCAGGCACAGCCGAGAGGTAGAGGTTGAGGATTTGTGAACCGTGGTTCGGACATGAATAATGTTATTATTCAAAATGACGGTCAGGCAGTGAAAAAGATGTCACCATGTCATGCATGCGGGGGCATTGGAAACGGGATTGTCCGAATATGGTGCAGGATGGTGCAGTTCAGTAAAGCATTAATGTCGGTACATTACAAAATCCACGAGGTCCAAAAATGAGACATCAAAACCCGAATTTTCAGAATAATTTGGTACAAATGCCAGGGGTACAACCCATGCAGCAGATGCAAATGCCGCGTTTCCAGTCAGTATCAGTGCAACCAATGCAGCAGCAGATTCCAATGGTGCCTAGACAGAAAATGCAATTACCCATGGCTCCGATGGGACAGCAACAGGTGATGCTTCCTCAGCAGGTCACAGGTCAGGTAACCAACCAAAACAACACTGTACAACAATTCCCATTGCGAGGTGAAAGTGACATGAATGGAGATTGGTCAGATGACAGTTCAGATAGAGAAGAGTGCAGGCTTGCAGCATCTTTAGAGGTGGATCAGAGAGGCCCATGTGTAGAGGGGAAAGTAATGGGCTATAGGGTTTCATTTTTGGTCGACACAGGAGCTACACGCTCTGCAGTTCGAAGTGCAGAAGTACCGAGATTACCTCTCTCAGGGCGTACCATACGAGTGGTTGGTGTGGCAAACCAATATCTGACTAATCCGATTACTGATCCAGTGCAGGTTAAAATTGGTAGTTTCCAAGGCCTGCATAGATTCGTTGTATGCGATTCAAGCCCAGTATCCTTACTAGGAAGAGACTTACTATGTAAAACAAAATGTTCGATTACCTGTTCCAATGATGGAATAGAGGTACAGACAAACAGTGACGATGAGGGAGATGAGAGTCAATTCATGGAGGAAGGAGGAGAGACTAATGAAGATTACCCTTTAATTACTTTATTCCCAATGCATACTTTGATCGACCTACCTGTCGATTTACAAAGAACTGAAACAGAGAAAGTGTGGGATTTGACTGGGAAAGAAGTAGGGTTAATCAAGGGAGTAGACCCAATCAAGGTACGGATAAAGCCGAATGCAGTGTTCCCTCAAGTGCCACAATACCACATGACCCAAGATGTCCTCATTGAGGTATAACAAATAATTGCAGGTTTCTCAGAAAGGGAGTCCTGAAAGAAGTTTTGAGTAGTCTGTGCAACTCTCCCATTATGGGTTTGAAGAAGCCCTGTGGAAAAGTTCGAATTGTGCAGGATTTGAGAAAAATAAACGAAATTGTGATAAAATGCTGCCCTGTGGTACCTAACCCAGCAGTAATAATGTTCCAGGTTCTATGTGATGCTCAATGGTTTACTGTAGTAGACCTATCACAAGCATTCTTCTCGATACCTCTTCATGAAGACAGTCAATTTTTGTTCAGTTTCAAATTCCTGGATAAGGTGTACAGTTGGTGCAGAATTCCTCAGGGGTTTTCTGAGTCACCGTCCATCTTCAATCAGATATTAAAAAAGGATTTGGAACCTCTTGTGCTGCCTTTTAATTCGACTCTTGTGCAGTACATTGACGACTTGCTGATTGCATCTAAAACCAGAGACAGTTGTAAATATGATACCATTGCATTATTGAATCATCTGGGAAAGAATGGACACAAGGTGTCACCCAGAAAGTTGCAATACTGCTAAAAAGAAGTGAAATACTTGGGACATCTGATTGAGAAAGGGTCCCGAAGAATATCAAAGAAACAAATAACAGCTGTTTTGCAGATGAATCCCCCAACAACAAAAAGAGATGTCAGGATGTTTTTGGGAATGGTGGGCTACTGTCGCCAGTGGATACCCAACTTCTCGATCATCTCAAAACCTTTAATACAATTGACAGGAAAGGAAGTCAAGGACGAACCATACACAATCACTTTGACAAAAGAGGAGCTTGAATCATTTCTAGAATTGAAGGAATGCATGTGCAGGGCTCCAGCATTAGGAATGCCTGATTATGAAAAACATTTTCTGTTGTTCTGCCATGAACGTGATGCTTGTTCTTTGTCTGTTTTAACATAGGTCCACGGAGATGCAAATCGCCCTGTAGCATATTTTTCAGCTACTTTGGACCCCGTCGCAGCAGCCTTACCGGGTTGTTTGCGAACAGTTGCAGCAGTTGGTCAAAGCCTTTCACAATGTGAAGGCATAGTCATGGGATACCCCCTGACAGTAATGGTTCCACATTCAGTTGAAATTCTGTTGACACGAACTAAGACACAACACATGACAAATGCACGACTCACTAAATATGAGATGATTATACTGGGGTCACCAAATGTCACACTAAAGAGATGTACTGTGCTGAACCCGGCAACCTTACTTCCCAATGAAAATACAGAAATCAAAGATGGGGAAGAGTTTGAGCATGATTGTCTTGAGGTGACTGAGCTCTGTACCAAACCTCGCCCAGACATACAGGATATCCAGTTAAAAGAAAGTGATTGCATTATGTTTGTTGATGGGTCCTGTCTAAGAGATTCAGCAGGAACATTGAGAGCCGGTTACGCAGTATGTACCATAACTGGCATTGTCGAAGCCTCCTGGCTCGAGAAAGTGTTTTCTGCACAGGTGGCAGAATTAATAGCTCTTGCAAAAGCATGCCACGCAGCTGTAAATTTGAAAGTCACTATCTATACTGAGAGCAGATATGGATTTGGAATAGTGCATGATTTTGGCCAACTCTGGTCACAGAGGGGTTTCATGACCTCCTCTGGTTCTCCTGTGAAAAATGGTGAACAAATAAGAGATTTGTTACATGCGATTCAGTTACCTCTTGAAATTGCTGTGGTAAAGTGCAGTGCCCACACCAGATCACAAGACTTTGGGGGTCATTCCGACTCCCGCCGGCGGTGGTAACCGCACGCCCGGCGGGAGCCGCCGAATGACCGCACCGCGGTCAAATGACCGCAGCGGCCATTCTGGCTTTCCCGCTGGGCTGGCGGGCGACTGCCAGAAGGCCGCCCGCCGGCCCAGCGGGATAGCGCCTTCAACGAGGAAGCCGGCTCCGAATGGAGCCGGCGGAGTTGAAGGCGTGCGACGGGTGCAGTGGCACCCGTAGCGATTTTCAGTGTCTGCTTGGCAGATACTGAAAATCAATGTGGGGCCCTGTTAGGGGGCCCCTACAACACCCGTTACCGCCATCCTGTTCCTGGCGGTGAAAACCGCCAGGAACAGGATGGCGGTAAGGGGGTCGGAATCCCCATGGCGGTGCTGCAAGCAGCGCCGCCGTGGAGGATTCCCTGGGGCAGCGGGAAACCGGCGGGACACCGCCGGTTTCCCGTTTCTGACCGCGGCTGTACCGCCGTGGTCAGAATACCCATAGAAGCACCGCCAGCCTGTTGGCGGTGCTTCCGCGGTCGTTGGCCCTGGCGGTCAATGGGAAATGGCTATGCAGATCAAGTTGCAAGATTTTGTGCATTAAACTGTATATCATTTAAGGAGCAGTGGGAATTATTACCACAACCTGAAAACAACACTAGTTTAAGTCTAGCATTACGAGTGGTTGATACCTTTAGATGAACTAAAGACATTACAAAGTCGTGCTAGCAAAGAAGAAAAACGTTCCTGGCAGAAAATGCAGTGTGTACAAAGGGCAGATGATCTGTGGGTTTCAGAAGAGGGAAAACTGGTTCTACCAAATGGTCTTTTGTCTCAGTTTGCATGGTTATACCATGGGCAGGCCCATTTAGGAAGAGCTGCCATGATCAGATCCTTTAAGATTAATTGGTTTAATCCAAAATTCAGACATGCCGCAGAAATCACTTGCCACAGGTGCGTCATCTGTCAACAGATGAATGCTGGAAAAGGAACTGTGGTAACTTTGAGCCACATTGGGAGAGCTGGAGGTCCATTCAACAAAATGCAAATGGATTTTATCGAAATGCCTGTTTGTGGAGGATTGAAGTACGTGTTGGTGATTGTGTGTGTTTTCAGTCATTGGATTGAGGCATATCCCACACGTAGGAATGACAGTCTTACAGTTGCAAAACTACTACTCAGAGAACTAATACCAAGGTTCGAGTTTCCGGTTTCTATAGAATCAGATAGGGGGAGACACTTCGACAATGAGGTGATTAAACTTCTGTGTGCCGCACTCAACATTGAACAAAAGCTGCATTGTAGCTATCGCCCTGAAGCATCAGGACTAGTTGAACAGATGAATGGTACCTTAAAATCAAGGATAGCAAAAATGTGTGCTGCAACAAACATGAAGTGGCCAGATGCTTTACCTCTAGTACTGATGTCTATGAGAAACACCCCAGATAACAAAACGGGACTGTCCCCCCATGAAATCCTCATGGGCAGAGCAATGAGATTACCAGCGGTCCCTGCAAATGCGTTAGTGAATATTACAGATGATATGGTGTTGGATTACTGCAAAGGTTTGGCTGACGTGATCCGCTCTTTCTCTCACCAGGTGGAAGCTAATACGTTGCCACCAATCGGCGAACCAGGACACTCTCTGCAAGCTGGAGATTGGGTGGTTGTCAAGAAGCACGTGAGAAAATCGTGTCTTGAGCCACGCCGGAAGGGGCCGTATCAAGTAATATTGATGACCACCACTGCTGTGAAGTGTGCCGGGGTTCCCAACTGGATACATGCCAGTCACACGAAAAAGATAACGAGTCCTGTTGAAGAGGAAATTGAAGTCTCCGGTACACCAACTTCAGGAAGAGAACTCTCAGAGTCAGAGATCAGTCAAGAAGAAACTGAGACTTCCAGAGAGCCCACTGAGAACAGCCTTGTCCCTCAAACTGTCAATGAGTTCGAGAGAGGTGACAGAGTGCCAATCTCAGTTGAGGCAGCAGGAGAACTAAGTCAAGGAGAGGTTCTCCCAGAAGTAGACGAATACGATTTAGAGCCCGAACTCAGCAGAGAGCAGGAAGACGAAAGAGACAGAGAAATTGTGGGTACAAATCAAAACGAGTCGGAATCTCCTGAACCAGTTGCAGGTCCGTCAAGAGAAAACACCATATCACAAGAGGAGGGTGCTGTCCAACGTCCTGAAGGGAAACATTTAACCAAGACACACAGAGGCGATAATTGGCCAGACAAGTCACATTTTAAAATAAGAGAGGTATCAAACGAGACAATAACAGAAGAAAGTGATACTTCACAAGCAGATGATCTGAGTGAAGGAGAACAACAAGGTGAACGAAGGCTAAAAAGGAAGAGAATAGCAAACAGAAGATATACAGGTCCTGAATGGGCATATGCTACAACTTCTGAATGGCAACAAGAATTTTTAGCTTTCTGCTTTGATCGAGAAATACCAGGCCAATACTACGGTAACTGAAGATATTCAAAGGGAAAGTTCGGATAAAATTGAATCGTGAAAGCTGAAAAGAGAAAGAGTCTTTAGAAACTACCGGAAAGTGACACTAAACCTGGATTTGACTGGAAAAGAAACCTGATTGTGACAAGCTGCTAACCTCAATTGACGACAAGGTCCTGGAGTGAGTGAAGACGCTGTAATATACGCAAAAAGAGTTTGCTTCTCAGAGTTGATTGTTGATCTACTATTCTGATTCTATACAAAGATGGCTTACAGTAGCAAAGGAAGTAAGGTGTGTGGTTGGTTAGGTCTTATAATAGGTGTTGTATGTGCAGTAATGATTGTGGGAGTGATTGTGGGAATGCCATGGAGAGAGAGAGAAACTATTAATGCAACTACGAAACCTGAAACTACCACTACTAAACTATCACCGTGGGAGAGATTTGAGCAAGACGCAAGACATATGCATGAGGGAACTAATGCAAAAGGGGAACTTTCTACTAACGTCTTCTATCGCTTGTTAAATGAGTATGTGGAAACTATGGATGCGAAAGATTGTTATGTATGTACTAAAATTCCTTCGTCTGTGCAGGAGGGAGTTACTTATCATAGCCTCCCTCTTACTTATGGAATTAGTTACAGCTTGCTATTAACAAGATTCTATAATCAAGAGCATGTGCAATACTTTTATTCAAATTTGGATGTTGTGTTTTCTTTTGTGCCTGTGATTGAATTCCTAAATGAATTAGCTAAAGAGCATGATATTAAAATAGTTAGAGGATTCTTTGAGCCAACACTTACATTTGGAACTGCTTATGCACATCGCAATAATTTGACTTGCTTATTGTCTCCTGTAGAGAAAAGCTTTTTAGATCACACAGATGATAGACGCAAAGCACTGAAAGAAAGGTTAGAAAAAGGCCTAGAGAAACGTACTTATGCAAATGATTATGCTTATACTGCAATTAAAACACGAGGCAAATTAGCTATAGATGCATTACAAGTAGGTAGACTTTGTATATATAGGCCAAAAACTGAACAGGATAATTTGTTTGTGGGAACGAGTGAATGCAGACATGTGTTTTTGTTTCAGAGTAAATGGACCTTTATGTTAAATGGACAAGACCCAGCGATTCCTGGAATCTATTACATCGGTGGGTTAAATGCATATTACCGTCTTCTTAAGGGATGGTATGGGACATGTTATTTGGGAATAGTATTTCCAAAGATATACCAGATTGATGACTTAAAACAAATACCTAAAACGTCTGAATTACAACATCCCAGACAAAAACGAGAATCAGTGGCGGCTGTCATTGGTGATATATTTGGAGCCATAATCCCATCAGTAGGGGTTATCTTGAATTCTATGAAAATTCAAAAGTTGTCTACTATGGTGGATAACATGCTGATAAATTTTACAGGAGCCATACTCCTGATGGATACTGAACTTGCTGCAGAAAGAGCTATGACTCTTCAAAATCGGCTTGCTTTAGACATTCTTTTAGCAAAGAGTGGAGGTGTTTGTAAAATGCTTAATGAGCGTCATTGTTGTTCATTTATTCCAGATAACAGTAAGAAAATTAGAAACATGCTTACTAACCTTACCAAAGATAGTGCAGATTTGAAGGATCTGAAAGAACTTGGTGTTTGGGAAACCTTTGGAAAAGGAATTGCCCGAGTGGGAAGCTGGTTTACCAACATTTGGAATGGGGTACTTGCAAAAATTATGATGGGTCTATTAATTGTTTTAATTTGTTTATTAGGATTATGGGGAGCATGTAGAATCAATGACAAGGTAAAAAGAAATTGGACTAAAAGAACCAAAAGAAATGAAGAAAGTGAAAGAGAGAAAATGTTCAATGAAATATGGGAAAGTTCACATAAAGGGCAAGATGTTGAAATGCGTATTATGCGCAAGGTGAAAAATTAAGATCAAAAGATTGTGTGATGACGAGCGTCATCAGAGGAGGGACTGAGAGAGCGTAGTTTAAATATTACCTATTCTAGATGTGAAATGCTTATATTTAACAATGCTGCACTAATAATATTATTCATTGAAACGTATTTTAAATGTGGAGAATATTTCACATGCATAAACTAATGTCGACTGTAAGCAATAATTGTTTGTATTATGATTAATTGAATATGTTAACACGTACGAAGACTGCATTTATTAGAATCCATAAGCCTTAAGTTAGCGTGAGTCGAAAACTGGCTGTGTAGATCTCATATTAAAGCGTATTTTTCTGTTTCTCCAGTGTACTGATATGCAAAAGGCCATGAACCAGCAATTGTTCTTTTCTTCACTTATTTGCAACAATGCTAAATTTTCTCATCCGCATGCTAGTAGCTTTAGTATAAAAATTATGGACTTCGCAACAAACATGGACACTTTCAAGGACATTAAATCGCGGAGAAGAGAACTCTTGACCCAAAGTGTGTGCCAGAAAATGAAGTAACCCCGGATGTGCCACCTACGAAAAACGTCAATTATAAAGACCAATTAGAAGCACAAGAAATATCATAGAATGACAAATGTATTACTTAATGTATAAATTGATAGGTTACAGATAGTGGGGGTGTAGTGACTGACCAATAGGATTTTGGGGGAATGTATTTCGAAAAAGGGATAAAAACTCATGACACAAGGAACAAACATCATTAGGTAGGGAATGATATCGATTGCATCCAGAAACTCTGTCACTCTATTTGGTGATTTGAGACTTAGACAAAACCATCCTCGCCCATAGACTGCCCCATTACACTTTCTTCCTTATGAGGGAGGTGTCCCCTGCCCTTAGCTTAGATAGACTGACGGCGATTTAACTGATGTCCTGACGACGAAGACTGACCCTGTATGCTGACCTATTCCGAGGAGGGTAATTATACCATTGCTAATGGAAATTCATTTATTCTGCCTTTCCTTTCTAGGTACCAACTGCTGTGTTTTGATTAGAGACCTTAGTTAGACGTTTTCCAAATTGATGTTCTAAATTGTTTTGCATGAAGCCCAACATGCTGATGCTAATTGTGGTTAGATGAGGCATTTCATCTTGACTGACGTAACTGACGTGACTGACATGGTGCTATGCTGAACGAAGACCTTTAGGAGGTTCTCTGTATTTTGATTTGTTATCTTCATATGATTATCTTGTATTTGTGATCTTTGCATTGATTAAAACTTACCATAGTCGCCGCTTTGTGATAATGTTCTTTGCTTCTTGGTTTTGAGATTAATACATTTGCTATTAGATTGTAATCAATAGGGAATAAAATTCACAAAACTTCAATAAGGTGTGGTTATTCATGACTGAAAGGTCATGGTTGCGTCGAAGAATTATTAATGTCTAAAGTGAAATATATTGTGGTGATATATGTTAACAATATTATTGACATATGGTTTGATGTATTGATCAGTTGTCTCGTCTTATGGTGTCTCACCATTGGGTCCAAAGATTCATCGACCTAAAACGAGTCCTGATGTGTATAAATTAACATAGACGGACGCGTTAACAACAGCTTAGGGCTGATAGAGTTAAGTATTTGCTCCTTTTTCCTTTAGGTTTCCAGCACAACCTTTATTCACAAACTTCTCCCTGTAGTGGACATTCCGGTCAGTCCATGATGCACTTCATTTTCTTCTGTGGTTTTTATTTAAAATTCACGAAACAATTTTTAGTGCCCGTACTTAAAGCTAGAAACCAGAGACAATGTTTGCAAGCATATAAATATCTTAAGTAGCTGCCTGATGCCAATACTTGCTTCTGTGGTAGCTCATTTTTTTGTTCTGCAGTTCGTTCAAGGGGTTCCATGTACCCAGATTAACCAAGTCTCTTAGGGGAATGTTTTTTATTGCACTTTTGCTAATGTTCTGGAGCATGAGTTTTTTTGGCTTGGAGCAGGCAGGTTCAATACATGGTACGGTTATGATGAATATGTCGCCACCGGTCACATAAATCATGTCTATAGGAAATAGGCAGCCTACATTCAGGAGCTAGGAGATGTCGGGTTTGCATGTTCATTTGATATGTATGTACTGGTTTCTATTGATTCTATGCACTTCGTTGTCCTTATATTTGATTGACATATGGACTGTATGATGGACTCAAGTTTTTAGTTTTAGGTTTTTTAGTTTTGATATATGAATTTTATGACGTATTATACTTGCATTGACTTGCCAGGTCAAAATGTTGTTTCTACTGTACGCATGCACTTTTATGGCTGCGTTTGCAACCAAATATAGGTTCTTGACTTGACTTGAATAGTTTATTTCTGGACGACTTGTAACAAAAACCTTAATCTTCATCATCACATTCCATACAACACTCTATCCTTCCCTTCTTCTGAGTGGGCTTCAACTATCCTTAATAAGTTCTGCTTTGCTTATTCAATAATAGAACTCTGCTAAGCTGGTGGTAGTTTACCGGGTCAAAGGAGTCTATGCTGGAAACAAGTGCATCTAACAAGAAGTGCTGACTGGTAGATTAACACCGCATTGGCCCTAGGGTTTATTCACATGACTTTGAGCATGGAATGTGCTTGGGGAGGGTACGTAAGTCCCCCTTTGCGCCTACCAATGTGCCACAATGCTACACCAGATTCGCCCAGCTTTGGAAGCATATCATAAATCAAACATCACGCATCGGGCAATAATAATCGAGACAACCCTTTCCATGATATAACATTGGATCAAATCCAGAGCCGTGATCTGCCTTGATCTGTCTTGACTCCGTAACGGAATTGTAGCCCATTTATGCCAAGTTTCACTAGCAAGAGCACCATGTCAACATAGGAATAACTTAGAAAGTGCAATAAAACTGTATATTTAAAAAAAAAAAAGATGATGCAGCTAATATTTTCCCCAACGCCTCAAAGTTTTCAGATAAATGAAGAACCACACATCTGAGAAGGAGGGAAAGAACCGGCAGAACTGGGCCTCAAACCACAATTCAAGTATATTTGTCTTTGTAATATTATCCTTGTAAAGGAAGGTCATGCAACTTTAATAGGTTTGCTAAGTCTAGTTAATTTAATATTACATGCTTCACTGCATGGTTCCTAATAAAATAAATACAATTCTACAGCAATACAGAGCAGACAAAATCACTCACTTTCGGTTTACATCACTTGTCCATACGCCTATTACTTTAACAAAAACATAACGAGGAGGACACATAAAAAGTTATCAATAACAAATGTCGATTTCAATTTCATTCGAGCAAATACAAGGATTCCACGACAGAACGAAAAACTGATCTAAATGCTTTTTCAAATGCCCAATGCTATACTGAAACATTTAAGAAAATATGTTTACCTCAGTTTCCCAGTTTTTTATTTAAATAATAACCTCTAAAAGCATTTCTCGCTACCTATGTGTGACAATGCGTCATCCATAAAGAGACTAACCTTCCAGCAATACCATTTACTTTAGAACAGATCCAACAAGAAGATCAATTGCTGTCAGCACCACAGTAAGTCAATAAGTAATTTAAAAATGATTGATTCATATTTACTATTCAGCAACAGGCGTTTACAGTAACTGAGAAAATCCCTGACATGGCTCTCAAGTTCAGACAGTCAGTAAGTATAACCAGGATGGAAATATAGGACAATTATGAGTATTTGGTCTTGGTCAATATCTCCCCGCCGCCACCAAGGAGGGGTCTGCAAGGAAGACTCTTCCACTTGTGTGCACCATTATCTAGTAGAAGTGGTTCACCAACATGCTGTTAACTGGTATGCCAAAGTGAGCATTCTGAGAGAGGTGCACTGTTCAATCTTCTCTAAAATGGAAACATGTGAAGATATAATGGTGTATGAAAAGCATCCTCTTTTAAAAAATGTAACGAATTCCTAAGCAGTCACAATCCTCTTTTCAAGGAACATATTATGAATGTGGAGACAACTAATAGCTCATGTTTGCCCTAGAATAAACAGATAAGTATAATGGTAAAATAAATAAAAGCTTGAACCATGCTGTACATTCGGTTGCAAGTGTGTCTTGTTGAAATTTCCAAAATGAAACTATACTCTTATTTTTTCAAACATAAATTTAGTGAAGAATTATTTAATTATAGTGGAATGTGTAATTTATAAGAAAGACAGTAGAAGACATCAGAAGATTTAGTAAACACCTAAGAAGATTTTGATGTAAAATAAACCTATAATTGTGGCTATACTGAGGAAATACACTTTACGACTTGTAAATTCCCAGACATGTACAGAACAGGCAGACAGATGTATTGTTAGCAGTACAATCTCATGATTTTGAAGTTCCATTCGCAAAGCCTATTCACAAATTGCATTTTGTAGTATTGTAGTAAAATAGTACTACACACTTTTGTGAAGGAGTATCCCATCCACCAAACTCTAAATCAGGCCCTTTTGGGTAGACTGAACATTTGTTTGAAAAGCATTTACACTGGATATGCCTCTTGGGTGGTTGTTGAAAATTACCAGCCTACTTAACAGTTTATGTTTTGAGCTGAGACCTAATTGCATTAGGAACTGACTGGCACCTTTCAGGATAAAGGAACGGATGGGTGTCTGGTGGAGAACCCGTAGGGCTGAAGCAGAAGGTAGATTTTGTATGTCACTTGAGGTCAGTTGACCATGTTGTGCATACTTCAGAGGAAAAAGAGTATTACATAATGATGAAATCATTGCTATAAAGAAAATCTATTCTTTTGCAAAATATTTTCCTGATTTCAGACGCAAAGAATGTAATTAAACTAATATGCAAATTTCAGGAGGCTTTATTGGTGTGGTTATTACTACTGTTGTGAAATACTTTCAATGTAATTTTTTTTGATGATGCAAACATTTATATGTTTTCAAATTGACTGCAAACAAACTATTAATACCTCTGTATTTTTGAATAAGTATAAGGTCATAAAAAAGTTAGGGGCTCCATTTTGTCCAACTTCCGATGTCTGTTTATTGATCAGTAAGAGTAGTCACCTTTGCAAAGCCACCTGCAAAGAGCTACAGGAAAATATGATATTGACTGACTGAGTCAAATAGCTCCTGCTCAGTTAACATGCAATCCAAGTTCCACAAATTTGACCTAGTAGAATTAGGAAGTTGCCGTGTTAACTCTGTCATATTCCAGAATAAGGGTTTTATTAATAAGCTGTCAGGTTTCAATTTGAGGCCTCTGCCCGCTCATTAAATAATCATTGATAGTCCATGCGCCAAAAGGGATGGAAGCAAACTAGCTCTAATAGTGTAGGCACTTCTACACAAATTTAACTTTGAAGTTCTTTAAGGTTTTATACATACTAACAAATACGCTGCAGACAACCTACACTATATAGTTATTAACATTTCCTCTTGCTACACTGCCCACTTCATTAATTCTGATTGTCCCTGTGACTGGCATAATTTTGTTAGATATTTTAGCAGAGTTACCCTCCTCACTGAAAGCTTGTATATTGTAGTGCACAGTAAAAACATACTTCTATATGTCAGCCACTTTAAACAACAAAGCATAGTGTCTACATGTCCAGTTATTTAGTGTCAGGAAAGCTGTGGTGCCGAATGTTTCTCAAAATCATTTGACTGGATAGCAATTCATAGGTGCTCCGTAGGAACAAAATAGCAGTGAATGATGTGTGGACTTTCAGATGATGTGGACTAGAAGCAGCGCTGATGAGTCCATCCTAACATACATAGAGCTCTGTGTCTGTAATTATTGTTGTTGAGTCATGCGGACATGCGGATTTTGGTACAAACAGTTGGCATAGGCCATAGTTATTGTATCCAATATATTCTGAACACCTCAGTGTCAGACTTTATCAAGTGCCACAATTATCATATCTGAGACTAGGGAGTCCATGAAAGCACTTTGGGAGAGGACAAGCATCTTAGGTAATCTTAGATTGACCCCCTGTTTGTCCACTGAACAGTGGACATTACATAAGAGGGTACTCCGTATAACAGGTATTCTGCTCTCAAATTTGTAGGAAATGATCTTTTGTGTGCTTACACAAAGTACTGTTGAGTGCCTAAAGTGATTTAAGAGTTTTTTGCATTAATGTGTTTTATTAAGCAATCAAATTATGATACACAGTATTGCGACTTTATACCATGTCATATATAGATCCACGTGCAGTGCTTTATATATCTCCCCACACCTATTGGCAAGTTGAAATAAACAAATAAATAAAGTGATAATGCAGTTGTTAAAAGTTCTAGTTCACAAGATCACTCAATACCTTGTGTATATTTTCTGGCAGTAGTTTCACGCTTTTTACAAAGTTAATAATAATACACATTCAAGTACTCATGGAGAAGGTTTCCAAACAAAATTCAAAGTTATTAGTTCAGAATAATAAACAATTAGAAGCAGAATCGAGTGTGGTGAGTACAATTTACATAGCATTACTTCAAACAAGCTGAATTAATAGTAACCCTAGAGTTTGGTCCCTCACACTCCCATGAATCTTGAGTCTATTCAATGTACGCGTCTGTTCATTCTCATTCATGAGCTAGAAGAAGCATTTTACCAATGGTTGGCTAGTCCCATCACCTCTGCTTCATTCTATTTTGGACAATGGGGCTCTATTTCTTCATTTTAAGAATTAACTGATTAATCTTATGGATGCCGTTGGTGGTGGATGCAAAGCTAACTACCTATAAAACATGTTGGTTGATTTGTGTAGGTTCAGTGACATTCCGGTTCATGCAGGGACATTGTATCAGTAGTGTGACTGACATCTGCAATCAAATAATTTCCCCAACCCATTTCAAATGTGTCAATTTGGTAATTTATTCAGTAGGTCACCCTTTCATATGTAGCTGTTCTGTGTATTTCTTGTTCCCATCTATTGGGGTCTGGTTTCCATAAAGAGAGTATGCAGAGTTTCGCTATGGCTAATGTTGTGTGAACCATTTCATTTTCTGGTGCTTTACTTTCAGATAGTTTGCGCTATCATGCAGTAGGTTTGTGTGACTAGTCAACTGACCTTGGTTCTCCAGTGTCCTTTTCAGTTCTTTCCATATTTCATTTCAGTAGTGTAGTCTAGTGTGTCTGGGTGGGGCATTCCCACAATATGTGTACTATATCACTCTAGGGAGTAGGGCATCTCCAGGATGAGGCACCTGGCAAGAGTTCCATATCATGTAGGCACTACGGGGTCCAACCTGAGCAAAACTTTATAGGAGCTCATCTTTAGTCTCTTAGTGCCTAATGATGTCCTGTATTTGTCTGTATTGTCCCCTTGAAGTCGTTGGGACAACCAGTCATTCAGATGTTGTGATGTGGGGGTCGAGAAAGTGTGATTACTAAGGATTTATTAAATAAAAACATTGTCTTACCTTAGAACTCTACACTCTGAAATAGCACTTATATTGGAGACACACTTATCAGATGCAGAGAGCTTGAAACTATGCTGAGACCGGGTCAGCAGGGAATACCATGCCCACAAGACTGCCCCTGCAGATGAGACACAATAACAAAGAAAAGCTTATCCTAAGGGGAGAGTTGCTATTTTAGTAAGATGGTGACTCTGTATGACCACAGGGACACTACAATATTATCAAAATAACCATACAAAAGTAGACCCTCCTTCTTGGATCAATATACGGCCATGTAAACTACAAGGGAGACACCTTCCAAACCCTAATCTAGTACCTTGACCCACTGCCCTGCACAAAACCATTACTGACTGGACAATAAGACCTATGCATAGACATATCGAAGTATTCACAAACATACAACCAGACTGACAAAGTTGTGCTGCATAATTTACAAAATTATTTCTCTCTTCATGACACATGTAGGTTCTTTGACCCAAATACAAGGGACTACACATTTTTCTTCTGTGTACACAGTACATGTTCCAGCATCAACTACTTTCTCACTTGAACGCATCTCCTCAGTAGGATCATTGGCACTAACATACAACAAAACAGGGCATCAAACCATGCAACAATTCATATCAAACTAGAAAGGGGATTAGTATAATCCTCCCCTCAAGGCAATGGTGGCTCGCTAATATCACCTACTGCCTGATAGAAAATGTTCATCTCCATGTTACATACATATCTGGAGGACAATGAACATTCCATACTGCTAGATATGGGGCCTTTGGTTGGCAGTCAGGTTGCCCCCTGTCCAAGCAAGGACCCTCACTCTAGTCAGGGCAATGAAAAAACACACTTAGACAACTCCCGCTTATCCCCTTGGTAGCTTGGCAGCAGCAGTCAGGCTTATCTCAGAAGCAATGTGTAAAGTATTTGTACCAACGCACACAATAATACAGTGAAAATACTACAAAATGAACACCACAACAGTTTAGAAAAGTAGATAATATTTATCTAAATCAAACCAGACCGAAATGACAAAAATCCAACATACCCAAGTTAAAATATGAATTTTCAAAAGAATAAGAGTCTGACTCCATAGAAAACAAAGGAAATGATGATTTTGCACCAAGTACCCGGTTAGCGTCAAAAAGAAAGCTGCACAGGTGAGCGTGGATCAGAAAAAGCAGCAATGCGTTGATTCTTTCCTCGCAAGGGAGGCAGTGCATTGTTTCCTCTCCAGTTGGGTCAGCAATGCGTTGGTTTTCTCCCTCGCAAAAGAGAGATGCATTGATTTACAGACGGGGCACAATGGATCTGCGCAGAGTAGGGTTGACTTTGACGCCCAGGGACGATGCATGGAAAATTGTGTCGCACGGTGATAGAAAACCATGCTGCGTGGGGTTTGCGTCGGTGTTAGCAGCCGCAAGCAGGTGTTGCGTGTCGTTTCTCCAGCTGTGATACAGGGGATCATCGATTTTAGCTGCGAAGCCGGTGGCACATTTTTTATCAGCCACGTTGCAGATGGTGCAATGTAAATTTCCGCACACAGTATTTTGTGCGTGGATTTTCAGCTCTTGTCCGCCAACTTCACCTTTTAAGTGTCTAGGGACTGGATAGGACTCCACTTGGCATGGCAGGAGTCTCAGCAGAGAGTCCAGATGTTAGCAGAGGAAGTCTTTGATGGCCCTGGGACTTCAAAACAGGAGGCAAGCTCAACTCTAGCCCTTGGAGATTCTTCACAAGCAGGAATGCACAACAAAGTACAGTCTTTTTCCCTTTTCACAGGAAGAAGCAGCAACTGCAGGATAGCCCAATAACGCTGAGTCACAGACAATGGCAGCACTTCTCCTCAGCTCTTTAGCTCTTCTCCTTGGCAGAGATTCCTCTTGGTTCCAGATGTGATCTAATTTTCAGGAATTTGGGGTCCAATACTTATTACCCTTTCTGCCTTAGAAGTAGGCATACTTCAAAGGAAAGTCTCTGTTGTTCACAAGATCCTTCCTTGCCCAGGCCAGGCCCCAGACACACACCGGGGGGGTTGGGAACTGCATTGCGAGATGGCAGGCACAGCCCATTCAGGTGTAAGTGACCACTCCTCCCTCTACTCTAGCACAGATGGCTCATCAGGATATGCAGGCTACACCCCAGCTCCCTTTGTCCTACTGTCAAATTATCCACTCTGTCATTCAACCATCCCTCCATCCACCCTGCCATCCATCCATTCTGCCATCCACCCATTCATCAACTCTGCCATCCATCATCCACTCTGCCATCCATCCACTCTGCTATTCATCCACCCACTCATCCATGACCACTCACTCCTCTTTTCACCCGCTCATCAATACATTCCTTTCATTGGCCATCATTTCACCTGTCCATCTACCTATCCACCCACTCTTTTACTCTGCCATTCTTTCACCTAGCTATCTGCCTAGCCCATTCACATCCATCCACCCATCCATCCATCAATCCAGCCATCCATCATTTTACTCTGCCATCCTTTCCCCTGTCCATCCACTATCCTTCCATCCATCCATCCATCCTTCCATCCAGTATTCTGCCACCCTTATACTTGTACATCCATCTATCTATCCACCCCCTTGACTCTGCCAGCCTTTCATCTGTTCATCCATCTATCCATTCACTCATCCATCGCTTTACTATGCCATCCTTTCATCTGTCCATCCACCTAACCATTCACTAATGCATCCATCCACCCATCCATTTATTTTGCCATCCCTTCACCTGTCCATCCACCTATCATTCACTCATCCTTTCACCCACTCATTAATCCACATACTCATTTGTCCATGCACTCATTCATTCGTGGTTCATTCTTTTTACCTTTCCTTCAAATATTCCTTCTTTATTTTCCTTCACCCAGCTGTTGTTTTTCCTTGTCCTGCTTGATCCTCTGTTGACGCTGTATTCCAGCGTTAATGATGAGCTTTTGTCTGCTGAGTTGTAGACAGAAGGCGTCCAAAAAGAACCCTACCCCAGCTGCAGCTGCTAAAGTGGGGAGTTCACGACGCCCCTGTACTTACCCATCCGATAGACATTCCTAACACCTTCAGGGAGTACTATAACAAACTGTATACAACAGACCAGACAAATATAGGACCAGAGACGGACAAATTCCCTCTGGTATCCTAGGTATGGTAGAATACAGTGGGATGTGGGATTCTAGAATGGAGGGAGGAGAAGGAGCGGTGGTGACAATATGTAGAAGAGATGCATGTCGTGCCTGCTCTCCAATAAATCGGTACTTAACAATCTGAGTGAAGTGAACTGCTTCTACAATTTGGCGATGAGCAGAGCACTACAGACCCATCACGAAGCTGTGCCTCTTTCCAGCTATCAATCGGAGCTGTTCAGACGGTGCTGTTCAGACGGTGGAGCGAAGGCGGAGCAAGACAGAGTGTCAAGGTGAAAGACGTTTTTACATTCAAGAGTCCCAGGTGATATTTGTGGGGTTGATATATTTGTGACGGCTATAATTGAAAGAACTCACCCTCAGATGTACTTGTGCGGGATGGTTGGCAATCGAACTGTTGCTCGTGCGCGAGCATAGCATGTGGGAGACAACTGTTACAAGTATCGTTGAGCACAGGAACAGGAAGAACGTGAGTGTACAGCACTAGTACGTGAGACGTGAGCGTGATCTGTATCGATCGCCTTTGAGTGAGTCACGCTTCAAAATTATTTATTTTCTAATTACGGAGCGCAATCAAAATTGGTATTGGAGCACGTTTCGGTGATGCGTACACCATGTTAATAAGAGTGTAAATTACATGTACTTTTAATGTACAATTTGTACATATACAATTGGAATATATGCAGATATAGCCACAAATAATCTTCAGGATGGCATTCCAAAATTACGGTCTTACACCACCAGTACCTTTCCTCCTACGACCAGGTGAACCATCATTAAAATGGGTGGACTGGAAAGATTATTTTACTAATTATATTTCAGCATTGGAGGAAGAAAACAAGGAAACATTTACGCCTTCCAGGAAGAAGAAAATATTAATACATAGTTTGGGTCCAGAAGGATTACGCTTTTATAACCAAATGTAAAAAAAGATCAGACAACCAGATGATAGAAATGTATTTGAAAATGCATTGGAGGATCTGGATTCATGTTACCAATAGCTATAGATATGTTCTCACTTTTTAAAAGGAAACAAGGAACATAAGAACCTGTGGAAGGCTATGTAGCTGCACTGAAGAAGTTGGCTATAAATTGCAAATTTGGAATACTACATGATGATTTGATTAGAGATCAATTAGTTATGCATTCCAATAATTCAAGCATTCAAGAGAAGTTGTGGGTTTTTGGGGAATCCCCAATTAATTACATTGTTGCCATAATTAAAAAGGAAGAAATGACAAAAAGATGTGCAAAAGCAGCATTAAAGGAAGACAACCAAGAAAAATTAGTTTGTAAAATGTTAAACAACAAGGAGTTGTAAAAGAAAAACCTGGAAAAGCCACACAAGAGTTCAGAGACAAAAGACCTATGTGTTTTAGATGTGGAAATAAAGGTCACATAGCTTGGGATAAGGAGTGTCCTGCTAGCAAGATGATATGTGCTTATTGTGGTATAACAGGCCATTTTGCAAAAGTATGTAGGAGAAAGAATTACAACAAGAAGGCAGTTAAATATGTCATGGAAAAGGGAGACATGCATGAAGAGGATGTTTCGAGCGATGAGGGCATACTTAGTATTGATAATGCAATTTTGGGAGTTAACTGTAACTTAAAAAAGAAACCTAAATGTGATGTAATGTGATGTAAAAATCAATGGTGTTCCCATTCAAGCTACAGCAGATTCTGGTTTGCCTTATACAATTATACAGCGATCTGTGTGGATAGAAGATATTGTTGCAAAATTGGGGGAACAACGGAATCCTACGGATATTCATCCAGTTACATATAAAGGAGAAGAAATTCCAGTGGTAGGATTTGGGATGGTTGACTTTGGGTTTAAAAACAGGGTTGCCAAAGGAAAGTTGTATGTAGCAGAAAAAGGGCTCTCAGTTTTGGGATGGGTAGAACAAGGTGCATTAGGAATTATTTTGGATCCTAATAGTGGGGATCAAGTAATGTCAGAAGATGAGCAGAGTTCTATAATTGAAAGAGAGATGGAAAGAAACTTTCCTACAGTATTTTCCGGAGAAGTTGTCAAAATGTTAGGATTTGTACACAAAATTATCCTAAAGGGAGGGGCCATGCCAGTGACTCATAAAGTCAGGAATATACCCATAGAATTAGAGAGGATATAATGAAAGGGTTAGATGTCTTAGAGAAGAAAGGCATCATAGAACCTATTGAAAGCACAGAGTGGTTGTCTCCCCTTGTGGTTGTTCGGAAACCTAGTGGCCGGTTAAGATTGTGCACTGATTTCAGAGATCTGAACAAGAATATAGTATTTGACAAATTTCCTCTACCAAGAATTGAAGAATCATTAGCGAAAACAAAAAATATTAACCGGTTCTGTGCCGAGGACGTAATGGTTACGTCCTGCAGCACAGTGCTGCTGTGCCCAGGACGTAACCATTACGTCACAATGCCTCCTCCATTGCGCTGTAAGCTCAGCTGGAAGCTCAGCTTCCAGCGCGATGATCGGAAGCGAAATGCAAAGCATTTCCCTTCCGATCACGTGGAGGAGGCAGAGAGGCTTCAAAGGGAAGGAAATGTGTTTCCTTCCCTTTGAAGTCTCTCTCTACGTTTTGGCAGCCGGATTAAAAGCAATCCGGCTGTCAAAACGCCCACTAGACACCAGGGATGTCTTTTGTAAAAATGAAAGTGGCATGAGGGAGCGTCCCCTTGGGCAAGGGTCACTCCCAGGGGGGGGCTTTTTTTTCTAAGGCCTTTTCTGCTCCCCCGGGGGCAGAAACCTCTAGGCACCAGGGATTAAATAAAATTGTTTGTTTTGTTTTGTTTATTTTTTTGTTTTAGGTGTGGGTAGCGACCCCTTAGGCAAGGGTCACTCCCATAGGGGGAAAATGATATTTAGGCCATTTCGAGATTGGACTATTTTTATGAGGCCAATCTGCCCACAAGGGGGCAGAAACCACTAGACACCAGGGAGTTTTTCTTTTGTTCGTGAATTTCACGTAAGGGGAGCGACCCCTTAGGCAAGGGTCATTCCCCTGGGGGGCACATTTATTTTAGGCCATTTCTGCCCCCACTGGGGGCAGATCGGCCTATTGGTATTAGGCCGATCTGCCCCCAGGGGGAGCACAAACCTCTAGGCGCCAGGGCAATTTTTTTTTGTTTTTTTGTTTTTTTAGAGATGGGGAGCGACCCCTTAGGCAAGGGTCACTCCCCTGGAGGGGCAAATTGTATTTAGCCCATTTCTGCCCGTTTTTTGGGCAGATCGGCCGATTTTAGGTCAATCTGCAGAAACCATCGTGGATTCCCCTAGGTGTCTACTTTTCAGAAATGTGCTGGTTTGCTAGGTTTCCCCAGGTGTCGGCTGAGCTAGAGGCCAAAATCCACAGGTAGGCACTGTTTTCTGTGAAAAAATGTGATGTGTCCACGTTGTGTTTTGGGCCATTTCCTTCCAGAACTTTTCGTCACCGAAATGTGAGGAAAATGTGTTTTTTAGCCAAATTTGGAGGTTTGCAAAGGATTCTGGGTAACAGAACCTGGTCAGAGTCCTACAAGTCACCCCATCTTGGATTCCCCTAGGTCTCTAGTTTTCAAAAATGCACAGGTTTGGTAGGTTTCCCTAGGTGCCGGCTGAGCTAGAGGCCAAAATCTACAGGTAGGCACTTTGCAAAAAACACCTCTGTTTTCTGTAAAAAAAAAAATGGGATGTGTCCACGCTGTGTTTTGGGCCATTTCCATTTGTGGGCGCTAGGCCTACCCACACAAGTGAGGTACCATTTTTATCGGGAGACTTGGGGGAATGCTGGGTGGGAGGAAATTTGTGGCTCCTCTCAGATTCCAGAACTTTCTGTCACCGAAATGTGAGGAAAATTTGTTTTTTTAGCCAAATTTTGAGGTTTGCAAAGGATTCTGGGTAACAGAACCTGGTCAGAGCCCCACAAGTCACCCCATCTTGCATTCCCCTAGGTCTCTAGTTTTCACAAATGTGCTGGTTTGGTAGGTTTCCCTAGGTGCCGGCTGAGCTAGGGGCCAAAATCTACAGGTAGGCACTTTGCAAAAAACACTTCTGTTTTCTGTAAAAAAATGGGATGTGTCCACGTTGTGTTTTGGGCCATTTCCTTTCGTGGGCGCTAGTCCTACCCACACAAGTGAGGTACCATTTTTATCGGGAGACTTGGGGGAACATAGAATAGCAAAACAAGTGTTATTGCCCCTTGTCTTTCTCTACATTTTTTCCTTCCAAATGTAAGAGAGTGTGTAAAAAAGACGTCTATTTCAGAAATGCCCTGTAATTCACATGCTAGTATGGGCACCCCAGAATTCAGAGATGTGCAAATAACCACTGCTCCTCAACACCTTATCTTGTGCCCATTTCGGAAATACAAAGGTTTTCTTGATAGCTATTTTTTATATTTCAGCAAATTAATTGCTGTATACCCGGTATAGAATGAAAGCCCACTGCAGGGTGCAGGTCATTTATTGGCTCTGGTACCTGGAGTTCTTCATGAACCTACAAGCCCTATATATCCCCGCAACCAGAAGAGTCCAGCAGACGTAACAGTATATTGCTTTCAAAAATCTGACATTGCAGGAAAAAGTTACAGAGTAAAACTTAGAGAAAAATTGCAGATTTTTTCACCTTAATTTCAATAAAAAAAAATTTAGTTGTTATTTTCTGTAGGAAACCCTTGTAGGATCTACACAAATTACCCCTTTCTGAAGTCAGAATTTTGTCTACTTTTCAGATATGTTGCGGTTTCTGGGATCCAGCATTGGTTTCATGCCCATTTCTGTCACTGACTGGAAGGAGGCTGAAAGCACAAAAAAACGTAAAAATGGGGTATGTCCCAGTAAAATGCCAAAATTGTGTTGAAAAATTGGGTTTTCTGATTCAAGTCTGCCTGTTCCTGAAAGCTGGGAAGCTGGTGATTTTAGCACCGCAAACCCTTTGTTGATGCCATTTTCAGGGAAAAAACACAAGCCTTCTTCTGCAGCCTCTTTTTCCCATTTTTTTTAAAAAAAACGAAATTTTCACAGTATTTTGGCTAATTTCTTGGCCTCCTTCTGGGGAACCCAAAGTCTGGGTACCTCGAGAATTCCTAGGATGTTGGAAAAAAAGGACGCAAATTTGGCATGGGTAGCTTATGTGAACAAAAAGTTATGAGGGCCTAAGCGCGAACTGCCCCAAATAGCCAAAAAAAGGCTCGGCACAGGAGGGGGAAAAGGCCTGGCAGCGAAGGGGTTAAATGGTTTTCAACTATTGATTTACCCTCAGCCTTTCACTAGGTTCAACTACATTCTGATAGTAGGCATCTTACTGCATTTATAACACTTTTGGGTGTTATAGATTTGTCCGTATGCCATTTGGTTTAGCATTTGCAGTTGCGGTGTTCCAACGATTGATGTGTAAACTTTTCAGAAATGTTGAGGGAGTGACATACTTTCAAGATGATATACTAGTGATGGGTAAAGATAAACAAGAACATGATTAGAAAGGTTTTGAAATTGACACACACAGTGTTATTACTACGGATGCTAGTGGGAAAGGTCTGGGAGCGGTACTAACTCAGATTGACAATGAAGGTTTAGATAGCACAGTAGCATTTACTTCAAGGTCATTATCTCCTTCGGAAGAAAATGTTTCTGTAATTGAAAGGGAAATGTTAGCAGCGGTATGGGCCATGGAAAGATTTAGACAGTATGTGTGGGGAACTGGATTTACGTTATTTACGGAACACAAACCTTTAGTAAAAGTTATTACGTCTGAAGGATCTATTAAAGCTACTACACGCATAGTAAGAATGAGCCTACAATTTTTAGATTTCCTGTATGACGTGGAATATGAACCAGGGAAAATGAATAGGGTTGCAGATTATTTAGGTTGCTCACCCTTACCTATTGTAGAAAAAGAGTGTGTAGAATGGAATGATTGTAGTGTGGCCACGATCGATGAAGGTAAAGGTACTATTTCAAAGGAAGAAAGGAAAAAAAATATAGAGAGGGTGGTGTATTATCACCAGTTAAGGAATTCATAATCAATGGATGGCCGGTGAAAAGTGAATTGCAAGAAGAGTACAGGAAATGGTGGGAGGTTAAGGATCTATTTTCTATTGATGGCAATGGATATATTCGGATAAGAGAGAGAATAATTCCTCCAACGGAATTGAGGTAGGACATTTTAGACATTAATCATGAAGGGCATTTAGGTATTGTAAAAGTAAAAAAAAAGAGTAAAATCAGAATATTGGTGGCCTGGAATAGATGCGGAAGCAGAAAGAGTGGTCAAGAATTGTCAAATTTGTGGCAGCTCTGATAAAGCTCAAACCATGTTGAGACCAACCTTGGGAGAAAAGCATATTCCTGAACATCCTTGGGAAGAGATAGGTATAGATATCTTAGGTCCCATTTTAGATGTATGGGGATTGTCTAAATATGTTTCAGGGGCAATGGATCATTATTCTACATGGCCAGAGACAGAAGTGGTGGGTAATATTGATACTAAAACCATGATTTCCTTTCTTGAAACTTTATTGTTAAGGGAAGGTATTCCCAAAAGCATATTAATTGTTAATGGCTTGCAATTTAATTCTGAAAAATATAAACATTTTGTAAATAGGAATGGTATAAAAGAAAAGAAAACACCTGTTTATCATCCTGCTGGAAATGGAATGGTTAAACGATTTAACAGAGTAATAATGGGATGTATACAGGCGGCCATTGACGCAAAGCTAGATTGGGAGAAGGAGTTGAACAATACTGTGTGGGCATGTAGAATACCAGCTACCGAAACTGGTTACAGTCCGTTCAGGATCCTAAGAGAAAGAGAGCCTTTCACAAAAGACAATGGCCCTCATTCCTAGATGGGAACCGCCAATTGGCCGCTACGCGGTCAGAAGACCGCTGACGGCATTCAGACCTTCCTGCTGGGCCGGCGGGCGCTAACTATGTTAGCGCCCGCCGGCCCAGCGGGAAGGAGGGCTGCAACACAGGAGCCGGCGGTGTTGCGGCTGTGCGACAGGTGCAGTTGCACCCGTCGCTCTTTTCACTGTCTGCTAGGAAGGTCATATTTAGTATGGCCAGAATGGTGCTACAAAATCCTGCTGACTGGTGAAGCTGGATATAATATTACTATTTTAGAAATGCCACTTTTACAAAGTGAGCATTTCTCTGCACTTAAATCCTTCTGTGCCTTACAATCCACGTCTGGCTGGGCTTAGTTGACAGCTCCCTTGTGCATTCACTCAGACACACCCCAAACACAGGAAACTCAGTCTCACTTGCATACATCTGCATTTTGAATGGGTCTTCCTGGGCTGGGAGGGTGGAGGGTCTGACACTTGCATGTCAAAGGACAGTTGCCTGCCCTCACACAAAGGACTGTCACACCCCCTACTGGGACCCTGGCAGACAGGATTGAACCGAAAGGGGACCTTGTGCACTTCTAAGCCACTCTTTGAAGTCTCCCCCACTTAAAATGCGCATTTGGGTATTTAAACAGGGCCTCTGCCCCTACCAACTCAGACACTTCCTGGAGAAGAGAACCTGAACCAGAAACTGCATCCTGCCGAGAAGACCTGCCTGCCTGCTCAAAGGACTCACATGTCTGCTTTCTGTGAAGGACTGCTGCCTTGCTGCTCTCTGGCAGTGGTGAAGAAGTGCTCTCCGAGGGCTTGGACAGAGCTTGCCTCCTGTTCCCTGAAGTCTCAGGACCAAAAAGACTTCACCTCTACAAGAAGGGCTCCCTGTGCAAAATTCGACACACAGCCTGCCAGAAACGACGCACAGCCTGCACAGCAGTAAAGATTTCACTGCACGCCGAACCGGAACAACGCAGTCTGACTTTGCAATGAGAAGATAGACGCAGCGCCAGCGTGGTGACCAGAAATTCGACGTGCGGCCTCACCGGATTGAAGCACAGCCGAGCTGGAACGACGCAGCCTGACTTCCAGCGAGGAATCAACACAGCACCTGCCTTGTGGTAGAAAATTCGACGCAACGCCTACCGGATCAACGCAGCTCCTGTGACTTCGTCCTAGAAGCACTGGAAATCCACTCATCGTCCCCGGGGTGTCTGAAAACCCCACATCCCGAAGAGGATCCACGACCGAGCGCCGAAAATCAACGCCAAGGCCATCCCTGCGTGAAAGCTAAACGACGCATCGCCCTGTGAGGCCCGATAAATCGATGCACACCCCTTTGTTTCCACTCATCTCTTCTGCGGTTCTTTGTGGAGATTTTTCACGCAAACCAGGTACTTTGTGCTTGAAAGAGACTTTGTTTTGCTTTTAAAAGACTTAAGACACTTTGGCAGTCATTACATCATTGGCGGTAAAAGCCGCTTACCACTGTGCAGAAGACCGCCAACACACCGCCGCGGAAATCCGCCACAGCTATTATGACCCACATCTCGGAATCCGCCAAAAGTCAGACACCCACACAAGTCCGCCACACCAAAGGTCAGTGATAAACTGGCGAAAACAAAACCTCCACCGTCACGCCAACAGAAATATGCCCACACTATCACGACACACGAATCCACGCGGCGGTCTTTCATCCGTGGTATTCCATTGGCGGTACACACCGGGCGCTCAAAATACACACACTCTTACAAAACACAGCCACATTGGACAATTCCAAATAAACACACCTGATACACATACACACACCACTCCCACACACCCAATACAATATCAAACACAAACCCACATCAACCACAAACCCCCACAACAAAAAATTCCAAAAGAAGGCCAGAGAGAGACACCACCAGCAAGAACAACAGCATCCACAGGCACACAACACCATCACCCACACAACTTCCACGCACCTCACACAACACACCACTACATATCACCACACTTATCACCACACACTCCATCCCACACATGACCTACACCACCCCATGGCACGGCAAAGACACCCCAGGTTCTTGGAGGAGGAGCTCAGGGTCATGGTGGAGGAAATCGTCCGGGTAGAGCCACAGCTATTCGGATCACAGGTGCAGCACACCTCCATAGCTAGGAAGATGGAGCTATGGCGAAGAATAGTGGAGAGGGTCAACGCAGTGGGACAGCACCCAAGAAATCAGGAGGACATCAGGAAGAGGTGGAACGACCTACGGAGGAAGGTGCGTTCTGTGGTCTCAAGACACCACCTGGCGGTTCAGCGGACTGGCGGCGGACCCCCACCTCCTCACCCACAACTAACAACATGGGAGAAGCAAGTCTTGGCGATTCTGCTTCCTGAGGGCCTCGCAGGAGTAGGTGGAGGAATGGACTCTGGTAAGTCGAAGCTTTACTATTACATCCCCCACCCTACCTGCATGCTATCACATACCCCCACCCTCACCCTCACCCCCAGCACCCCAACTCCTCACATATTTCCCAACATCACAAACCACACATCCCAACACCAAGCCCTGCATGCAACAACAAAGCATGGATGCCCATCACAAAAGCATGCCCATTGCACATACCTATAAACCCCCCTAAACCATCATCACACAAGCTCCCACACAGGAATGCTAGCACTGGGGTACACGGTCACCCACCCATTGCACACCATTACACACACAGATGTAATAAACATTCTTTTATACCCCTGCAGGACCCCTACCCAACGTCACCGGACAGGAGGGTCCACACATGTCCACACCACCAACAGAAGAGGCCCACAGTGATGACAGCAGCTCTGTCCAACTGGATCTAGATGACCAGCCCGGACCATCGGAGACCTCTGGACAGTCGGTTCCTCTCACACAGGCACAGGCCACCACAGACCTTCCCCCCTGTGGAAACAGCAGCACAGCACCCACCCAGCGGCCCCATACCTCCGTCCCCAGGACACGTCAATCAGCAGTGTGTCCATCACTACAGGGAACCCAGGAAAACCCACCACTCCAACAACAACAGGGACCTGGGGGCAGTGGTAGTGGGCACACGGTCCAGGGGACGGAGGCCCAGGAACACAGGGGAACTGGGAGGGCTGCTGTGCGACAGGGGGCGGACAGGCCAAGGGAACCCACTCTCCACAAGGCCCTCTCCTCCATCATGGGAGCTTACCACCACTCCCAGGAGGCGATGGCAACGGTACTGGCCATGTTTCAGGAGACCCAGCGCATGCAGGAGGAACAGTATATGGGCTTCAGGGAGGAACTCAGAACCATCAGCTCCACCCTGGGCACCATCATAGGGGTGCTGAAGGAAATACTCAACACCAGGAGGGACACTGTGGCACTACAAGGGGCCCCTGACACTAGCATGGATGATGAACTGCCCACCACATACGCCGGCGCTAGTGGACAGGACGCCCCGCCACAGGACCACCACACCAGCACCCCACCCCCTGCAGAGGGAGAACCACCCCGCAAACGGTCACTGAGATCCAGGACAAAGTCAGAGCACGATGCCAAGACCCCCGCCAAGAAATGAGACCACTCTGATTGTCATCCTACTGTCCCACTTTGTCACCCTGTCCATAATTAAACTGCCCCAGCTCCACTTCCTTTGCCCACATGGTCAATGCACCTGTGAGACTAATAGACTGGACTCTGCCATGGACACTCCTCCGCCATCACCCCTCACCATTTTGCTACCCCCTCCAATATTGAGCATTTAAATAAACACCTAAAGCACCAAACGATCTGGAGTCTGTCTGTGATTTCGATATAGTGTATTAGCAATTACAGTGCTAAAATGTTTTTTAAATAGTAATGTCAACATACCTATGTCACACAGCTCTAGTCCATGAGGAATCTAAGCAGATGTCACACAGTGGGACCCACATCTATGAAATCGTAAGGAAAGTGACCATACACTGGGTGAAAACGACAGACAGGAGAGAGGTAGTAGTGTCAAAGTACATGTAGTTTGCAGGTTTGGATTCCTACCTGTGTCTCACTGGAAATATTGCAGGATCACTGAGTTCTTGTTGTGCATATCTTCTTCCTCTGCTTCCTCCTCATCACTGTCCACAGGCTCCACAGCTGCCACAACACCGCCGTCTGGACCATCCTCCTGCAGAAAAGGCACCTGGCATCGTAAAGCCAAGTTGTGAAGCATACAGCAGGCCACGATGATCTGGCACACCTTCTTTGGTGAGTAGAATAGGGATCCACATATCATATGAAGGCACCTGAACATGGCCTTCAGGAGGCCGAAGGTCCGCTCGATCACCCTCCTAGTTCGCCCAATGGACTCATTGTAGCGTTCCTCTGCCCTTGTCCTGGGATTCCTCACTGGGGTCAGTAGCCATGACAGGTTGGGGTAACCAGAGTCACCTGCAAATGGCGAGGGACAACTGTTAGACACAAACTAACCTGTAGGGATAACCCCAGACCCAGACAACCATTCCCAATGACTTGCTTCCAGGTGCTCACCTAATAGCCACACACGGTGCCTCTGGAGTTGACCCATCACATAAGGGATGCTGCTATTCCGCAGGATGTATGCGTCATGCACTGAGCCAGGGAACATGGCATTCACATGCCAAACATACCATCTGTACATTCATAGAATGATAACTCTTCCGGTTTCTGTACACCTGCTCACTCCTGTGGGGGGGACCAAAGCCACATGGGTCCCATCAATGGCACCTATGATGTTAGGGATATGTCCCTGGACATAGAAATCACCTTTCACTGTAGGCAAATCCTCCACCTGAGGGAAAACGATGTAGCTCCGCATGTGTTTCAGAAGGGCAGACAACACTCTGGACAATACGTTGGAAAACATATGCTGGGACATCCCTGATGCCATGGCCACAGTTGTTTGAAAAGAGCCACTTGCAAGGAAATGGAGCACTGACAGCACCTGCACTTGAGGGGGTATTCCTGTGGGATGGCGGATTGCTGACATCAGGTCTGGCTCCAACTGGGTACACAGTTCCTGGATTGTGGCACGGTCAAACCTGTAGGTGATAATCAAATGTCGCTCCTCCATTGTCAACAGGTCCACCAACGGTCGGTACACCGGAGGATGCCGCCATCTCCTCACATGTCCCAGCGGACAGTGCCTATGAAGGACAACAGCGAGCACAGAGTCAACCAACTCAGAGGTACGTACCCACAGTTTACACAGAACACCATCCATACACAAAAGGTGGCCTGTATGTGTGTTGAGTCTGGGCCTAGGTATATGTGACGCAGTTGAAAATGAAGCCATGTGGTCCCCTGAAATGACGGCTGCCTGACCTCTTAAGTGGGACAATGGGATGTGAGGTAACTGCGCTGGCGTTGTACACCGTCGCGGTAGGTGGGCGAAGACCGCGGTGCAATGCTGCATTGGTTAACATTGGACCCTATGGGTCCCAGTAGCCAATGATGATGTACGCCGGCGGTGACGGTACGCACCGCCGCGGACGTGACCGCCATTTTCTATCTGTTCAATCACTCAATGCCTGATCTTCGACAGGAGAGGACCTACACTGCAAGTGCTGCTGTGACCTCTGTCTGGAAGAGACAATGGCTCGTGCGTCTGGGGAAAGGGCCCCTGCCTTCACATCGGAGGAGTTGGAAAAACTCGTGAACGAGGTCCTCCCCCAGTACAACCTGCTCTACGGTCCTCCAGACAAACAGGTAAGTACACAGGGAGCATGTAGTATGGGCTATGCCTGTGTGGAGAGGGCTGGATGTAAGAAGGAAGGGGGCAGAGTGCTGCGTGCATGAAAGACGGTGAATGCATGTGCCACATGGCAAGGGTAGGCATGGGGGCCAATCACTTTGACGGTGCAGTTGGTAATGACTTCTCTTTTTCCCCTGTACATTTCATGTAGGTCAGCGCCCACCAGAAGAAAGATATTTGGCGTGCCATTGACAAGGACGTCCGGACCCTGGGGGTCTACCACAGACGGAGCACCCACTGCCGGAAAAGATGGGAGGACATTCGCCGCAGGAGCAAGAAGATGGTGGAGGCTCAGCTGGGGATGGCCTCCCAACGTGGGAGGGGTGCCCGTCGCACCATGACCCCCCTGATGTTCAGGATCCTGGCGGTGGCCTACCTGGAGTTGGATGGGCGCTTGAGGGCATCACAGCAGACACAAGGGGGTGAGTACACTCTCATTCTGCTGACTTTGCGCGCAGTGGAGGTGTCTGGGTGGGGGAGGAGGGCTGTGGGTTTCCCTAGGCCAGGGCGAGTTCCATAGGCAAGGCCCCTCCGTAAGGCAGACCATGTGGCACCCCACCCCACCTCTGTAGAGCGCCAAGTACAGCTATTCATGCCCCTGTGTCATCTATGTGAGCAGATGTCGTCCATAGCCTTGTAGGCCATTTCCCAGGAATTGAACAGTGGAGCCCAAGAGCGCAGTGTAGTGCAGGGGGCTTCTGTGTCTGTCGGGTCCGCCAATGGTAGCGGTAATCCATGCACTCAACATGTCTTTCTTCTGTCGTCCCCTCCCTTTTTGTGGTCTCCCTGTTCTTGTGTGCATTAGCATCATCAGGCGGAGGAGCAGTGGCACCGGAGCACGAGGGAGCTGCATCCCACATGGCCCTGGAGGGCGAGACTACGGACTCGGAATTCACCAGTGTGATGTAAGGCGAGGGGAGCTCCACAGCGGTGACAGGAGCTGAGACCAGCAACACGGACTCGTCCTCTGATGGGAGCTCCTTTGTGGTGGTGGCAACATCTGTGCCCCCCGCATCTACAGGTACAGCCGCCACACCCCCTACCAGCACCGCCCTCCCAGCAGCCCCTCAGCCTTCGCCCCGTGCCCGCTCACCCGGGAGGGTGGGCATCACCTTCGCCCCAGGCACCTCAGGCCCTGCCCCAGTCACCCCTGCTGCCCTCAGTGAGGAGGCCATTGACCTCCTCAGGTCCCTCACTGTTGGGCAGTCTACCATTTTGAATGCCATCCAGGGTGTAGAAAGGCAGTTGCAACAAACAAATGCATTCCTGGAGGGCATTCATTCTGGTCAGGCGGCCCTTCACCAAGCTTTTCAGACTCTGGACTCTGGCCTCAGCACTGATTGTCCCTGTCTCTACCCTCCCCCCTACAACTTCCTCCACCCAGACCCAATCCCCTGTACCTCTGCCTATCCCAAGCACACCATCAGACCAGCCTGCAAACACCTCAACACACAAGGGAAGCTTAGGCAAACATAAGCACCACACATCCCACAGGCACTCACGCAAGCAACACACACATGCAGACACACCAACATCCAATGCCTCCACTGTGTCCCCCTCCTCATCGTCTCCCTCCTCCCTCCCAGTCTCGTCTACACTCACACCTGCATGCACTACCTCTACAGCCACTACGTCCCTCACCAGCACACCCACCAGCACACCCCGCTCACGTGCAGTCACCACCCCCACTACCATTCACACGTTCCCTGTGTCCTCTCTCAGTGTGTCTGTGATGCCCCCTCCCAAGATTCACAAACGCAGGCACACATCCACCCAACAGCCATCCACATCACGACAGCCTCCAGCGCATGCACCTTCACCCAAAGTCACCAAATTTACACCTCCTACTACCACCACCTCTTCCTCCACTCCCAAACCACCTCCAGCTACCCGTCCCAGTGGGTCCAAAAAACTTTTCCTGTCCACCCTTGACCTTTTTCCCACACCTCCCCCACCCCGTCCATCTCATAGGTCCCGAAGTTGCACCTCAGCCACAACATCTCCGGGACCAGTGGTGCCTGTAGTCACCGGTATGTGGAGTGCACCGGCCACCAGGACAGCCAGTGTGGCACAGAACCACAGCACAGACAGTCCCCCACCTGTGAAGCATCAGAAGTTGGCCAGTGCCCGGCGGGAGAGGGGGAAGACTCCAGCCACCAAAGCCGCTCCCAGGGGTCCCGTTGGGAGTGTGGAGTCAGCTGTGACACCTTCCAAGGTGGGGAAGGGCCACAAGAAACCCGGCAAGTCTGGGAAGAGCAGCACGGCAGAGAAGACCGCCATCATCCCCGCTGCCCAGGAGTCCACCGCCAGCCCATCTGCCCAGGAGTCCACCGCCAGCCCCATCCCAGCTGCCCAGGAGGCCTCTGCCAGCCCCAGCCCAGCTGCCCAGGAGTCTACAGACAGACCTATCCCAGCTGCCCAGGAGGCCACCGCCAGCCCCATCCTAGCTGCCCAGGAGGCCACCGCCAGCCCCAGCCCAGCTGCCCAGGGGGCCACCGCCAGCCCCCGGTCAGCCCCGGTCAGCTGCCAAGGAGGCCACCGCCAGTCCAGCTGCCCAGGAGGCCACTGCCAGCACCAGCCCCGCTGGGCCATGAAGGAACCTCACCACAAGCCCTGCTGGGCCATGAAGGACCGCCAGCACAAGCCCCGCTGGGCCATGAAGGACCGCAAGCACAAGCCCCGCTGGGCCATGAAGGACCGCCAGCAGCTGAGACACCATCACAAGCACCGCTGAACAGGGCACCACCATCTGAAGCACCGCTGAAAAGGGCACCGCCATCACAAGCACCGCTGAACAGGGCACCGCCATCTGAAGCACCGCTAGCCCATGAGCGGCAGGGGCACTGACGCAACTGGGTCCGTCACGGGGTGAGTGATGCACTCTGGGCACCAGTCCCCCTCCAGAACCTGTGGAGAAAGACATCCACTACCTCTGTCCTTCACAGGAAGAAGCACTCTGGGCACCAGTCCCCCTCCAGAACCAGTGGAGACTGTCATCCACTACCTCTGTCCTTCACAGGATGAAGCACCCTGGGCACCAGTCCTCCTCCAGAACCAGTGGAGAGATCCATCCACTACCTCTGTCCTTCACAGGATGAAGCACTCTGGACACCAGTCCCCCTCCAGAACCAGTGGAGACTGTCATCCACTTGAGAGACTGTGGCTTTTCACTCCCCAGGATTGAACAGTGGGCAAGCCACCCACTGTAGAGACTTGAGAGACTGTGGCTTTTCACTCCCCAGGATTGAACAGTGGGCAACCCACCCACTATATAGACTTGAGAGACTGTGGCTTTGCACTCCCCAGGATGGAACAGTGGGCAAGCCACCCACTGTACAGACTTGAGAGTCTGTGGCTTTGCACACCCCAGGATTGAACAGTGGGCAACCCACCCACTGTATAGACTTGAGAGACTGTGGCTTTGCACTCCCCAGTATTGAACAGTGGGCATGTGGCCCCCTCGTGGATTTGGCATCGTGCACTCAAGCGGCTGAGGTGCCCCCCCTTTCCCTCCCCCTGAGGTGCCTGTTTTCTTGCTGTCTGATGCCCCTGCAGTGTTCTCTCCGTCATGGTCGGGGATCTTGTGTGGGCCTCGCCCATACCGTGTGGTCCCAGTGTTCCACGGACTTTCTTTGTGCAGTACCTGGACTACTATGCCTGGTATTCATTTTGTACATTGTGTATATACATATATTTCTGCCTACTTGTTTTTAATATAATCCGATGGTTACACTCATTTTCTTTGGTCTTTGCATTCTTCCGGGGGGTTTGGGGGTGTAACTGTGATGCGTTGATATGCATTAGTGTGTGTGTTGTGGTGGGTGAGGGTGGGGGTGTTGCGTGTGTGGGTCCCTGTTTTTTCCCTCCCCCCTCCCCTGTGTCGTAGGTGCTGTACTCACTGTGGTCTTCTCCGCCGGCATTCGTGCTCCTGGTAGAGGAGCAGGAAGACTATCACAGGGAGAATTTGGAGTTCCGGTTCCATGGTGTCCTCGTTCCTCGTGGAGTGTGTAGAGGTGAACGTTTTCCCTTCGAAATTCCTGTTTCCGCCGTGTTTTTTCCGCGGTGAACCCGCCCCGGAAAAGGTGGCGGATTGGCCTGTCATAATAGTGTGGGCGGTACATTGTCTCCCGCCTGTCTGTTGGCGGTGACCGCTGCGCTGTTTGTTTGTACCGCTGGCTGTCTGTGTTGGCAGTTTCCGCCACGGTCGTAATTGCAATTTTTTTACCGCCGGCCTGTTGGTGGTCTTACCGCCGCTTTAACACTGACCGCCAGCGTTGTAATGAGGGCCTTTATATCACTTTTCAGTGATATCTCAACATATACTTATTGCATTTTAATCGTTTTGACCTGCATCTTACCAGATAAATATTGTATATTTTTCTAAACACTGTTTGGTGTATTTCTGTGGTGTTATATTGTGTTATTGTATGATTTATTGCACAAATACTTTACACATTGCCTTCTAAGTTAAGCCTGACTGCTCAGTGCCAAGCTACCACAGGGTGGGGACAGGATAATTTGGATTGTGTGTGATTTACCCTGACAAGAGTGAGGGTCCTTGCTTGGACAGGGGGTAACCTGACTGCCAACAAAAGACCCCATTTCTAACACCCAGTTTTTAGGAAATACAATCAGTATTGGGCAAATGTAAAGCGTTGCCTCTCACACATCACACCACATAAATTGCTGACCATGCCTTCAAATGGAAGTGGTCCCATCTTGAATACATGGGTTTTTTTGTGAATATCATGCTCTTGCATATAGCACAGGACAACTTAGACTCACATTTGCCTAAGTATAGAAATAAGAAGCAAATACTAGCTTCCAGTCCAATACTACATACAATGATTTATTCCTGAAAAAAGGCCATAAGATTCTGCGGGAACGCCACGCACTCCAAAGGGAGGCCCCTTTAAGGGGCATCGTCATATCACTCGAAAAGAACGATGCTGAAAGCAGTTTATAGGCAAAGGCACGACATTCATAGTGTGCAATCCAGAATGTCAAGTATGGTGATGTCAAGGTCTGTAGTGAGAGAGTTTTTTGCAGGTATGTTTTGGAATTGGGTGTAAGGGACTCAGCTTGGTTCATTTATGTGGTACTAGATAATTGCTTGGGTACTCTAAGGAGTGTAGTCAGGTGAAGACTTAGGGGCTGAATTAAACCTTGGTGTTAAGGATGCTCCATCGCAGGGGCAGCAGAGTATTCTTACACTCAAGATGATGCTCTGCCCACCAAATTTTGATGTGGGCAGACCATAGGTCTAACCATGGTCAAGACTGCCTCAACAATGGTTACACCGCTTTAGCTGCCCAACAGCCTGAGGCTGATCTCTATGTCGCACACCTAATTTAGATGAGCAGACATACAGGTCATTGTTCACTGCCTGTCACAGCCAGGAAAACCCCGGCGGTAAGGGCAGTGGAATTATTTAGACCCCCTTGTCATGGGAGATAACTTCCATGGCAAGGGGGACTTTTATATTTTTTTAATGAAAATCCCACTACATTATGATGGAGCTGTGCTCCAAACTTTAAAAAATGATTAATAAGATCTTGCTCTCTAGCCTATTAGAAACTTTAAAAAGTCGGCTTGGCTGTCATTTCTAAATTTGGCAGGCAGAGTAGTCTCAGTCTGGCAGCTGTTATTGTTAAAAACATCTCCCAGGCCAAAGTAGATTACTCCGTCTGGCAATTTCTAAATCGGGCTATAGTCTGTATGGCAGTCGATGTACGTATGCTGTTAAATAAATAGGACCTGTATGGGTTTTTTATCTTCTGATGCAATAATCCTTTTAATGCCTCTGAGTTATTTCATAATCAGTGTTGTCTAAATTGGTGTGTATCAATGGTGAGGAAATATATTAAGCAGAAAAAAGAGTCTCAGATTTCTCACCCATACAGCGGTTCTATCTTGTATGCATATTACATCTCATTGGTGGCAGGTGTTTAAACGTGTTCAACTCAGTACATGCCTTGTACCTTTTTCCAGTGCTTATCAGCAATTGTCCACCTTCCTATGCCCAAATGTAACATAGAAAAACATGCTATTGTGAGTATATCTAAAGAAAACTATTAGTAGAAATATGAATCTACTACCTGAGACGTGCCATGGGCTACTTCGTTGTCATTATTCCAATGGTGACTGGTACTTGTCTCGTGCTAACTGATGCTTGGCTGTATATTTTGCTTTGATCCTGAGGACCTCTGGTGGGTTATCCCTGCCAGCCTGTCCCTTTTACTCTTTCATGAACAGTCTTGGTCCTCCTCTGGTTGCTTTGGCTGGCTTATGTTTAGTTGTTTAGATGTGAGTGACAATGAATTAGGTTGGATTTCATTGTACCTTAAGGACAGATTGCAAGCCATACAGATTTCTCCATTTTGATCACCTTTAGGCCAGTGGATAAGGGGGCAGCCCAGGTTTGGCTTTAGGTCCAACCTTGTTTAATTTAAACTTTCACCCATTGGCCTAATGTGAGCAATAGCGTTGAGAAGGTTGTGAGTCTTTCTCAAGCAACAGTCACAATCTTTGTAAGGGTGAACCATATAAGTCACTAAATTAACCTGTGCTTAACCCTCTGATAGATTGTCGCAAAAGTAGTGAGGCTTAACTTACAAGTAATGTGCAATGTGTTTATGCAGCACAGAAACATTTGAATACATTATTTGACACCACAATAACAAAAACAGAGATATGCAATTTTAAAGTATTAGGGGAAAAATAGTGCTGAAAAGCACAAAGTTCCAACTTTCATTATCTGATTGCACTGGATCAGGACAAAGTCAGAAGTTCAGGCTGACTGAGATGGAGCACGGGCCACATACAGGGACCTGGTTAGGCTCACTGAGGATTACAATGCGGGGTCCTGCATTGAGATGCATTGTGCAACACTGGTTCAGATGAGCAATGCAAGGTCCTGTGCCGAGCTGCATTGCTTTGAGTTGATTCGATGAGGAGATGGGAGGGCTGCAAGGCACGGTCAGTGTTAAGCCGCATTGCACTGCATCAGTTCTGATGAGAGACTGCAAGGGCTGAAATGTGAGGTCCACATTCAGTTGCAATGTACTGCATTGGTTTCAATGGGGAGCTGCGAGGGCTATGTCAGTTTATGCCATGGTAAGTCCATCCTAATGGGGACCACAACTGGGCTGGCAGAGCACCATTATCTCCACTTCCAATGGTTCAGGAGGGCACCACTTAGGTGTTAGGACTCACAGCAAGCAGAGTCCAGGTACAGGGTTCAATGGTGTTGGAGCTTGTTGTGTCCCTGTAGCTTAGAACAGGAGGCAAGCCAGATAGCAGTTGCAGTCACTCTGGTGGTCTTGGGTTTAAGGTGCAAGTCCAGTCCTCCTTCTTCATGTAGTGCAGCAGAGAAGACCTTTGTGGAGGTAGGGCAGCAGGGCAGATGGGCAGTCCTTGCAGCACAGCAGAAGGGCTAGCAGAGCAATCCCTCTTCTGAGTCTTCCACAGGTTCAGAAGTGACCTGAAGAGTTGGATCTGAGGATGCAATATTTATACACCTTGAAGTGGGGGAAGCTCCTAAAGTTTCCCCCCACAGAGGTGTCTGGAATTTCCTGCCTCCCTATCCTGGTCCCAGTCTGTCCAGAAGCACAATAGGTTAGTGTGAAGTCATTGGTATGTGAGCTGGGACTGTGCTTTTTATGTGCAGGCATGGTAGGTGACAGTGTCCCCCCATCAAGTCAGAGATGGCCGATCCTGCCAACATGCAGACCCTTTATTGTGATGCTGCCTGGGAGGAATACACAACGGCCATCTGCCAAGTACACCTAGTCATGTGACCCAAAGACAGGCTGCAGGCACAGATGGTTAGAAAAAGATAATGGCAAGTTTATAAAAGTGGCATTTTCAGACTTTACCATTAAAGAGAGTTTTAAAATACAATTCCTCAGACCTGCAAGCTGCGCCGCCATGGAGGATTCAGCAGGGCAGCGGAAAACTGGCGGGAGACCGCCGGTTTTCCCTTTCTGACTGCGGCCAAACCGCCGCGGTCAGAATGCCCTGCGGGGCACCGCCAGCCTGTTGGCGGTGCTCCCGCTGACCCTGGCCTTGACCGCCGGGGTCAGAATGACCCCCTAAGTATTTTAATACTGACAGGTGGAAAGTGGCAGAGGTGTCTGCCATTGTCCATGTTTACATGAGTGAAAGCAAGTTCAGTCTAAATATTTCCAAAACTGATTTTACTTGTCAGCACTAATAACATGTTGCACTGGTTATTGCTGAGATTGTGGTCAAAGACAAGCTTAGAACTCTGGAGTCTTTTATTCAGATTGTCTTATCTTCAGATTTCAACCTTAAACTGTCCCATTTACAAGCCTCATCACCTTTACTGAGTTTCACTTCTTTATTAGTTTTTTCATGTCAAACAAGTATCATAGCTATATTCACAGGGGTATTACAACATTTATGCATGGTTCAACAGCTGACCCAAAAAAAGAGGATAAAGAAAAAAGAAAAATAGGAGAATAGAGGGGCAGTAAGTACTGCCATCATATAACTCATCAGCTTTTGTGCCAGAAAGACTGATCAATCATCAGTAGGGCTTTAGTATGCTTTAGAATTGATTATAACAAAGATTTTCAGGCAGGACATCAAAAAGAAATGTCAGTAAGCTATTGAATCACTATCCAAGAGTGTCAGGAAAAAGATAGGGGCAAATTATTTTTGGAGGAACAAGAAGCAATAAGTAGAGGACTGGAGGAGCAGGATAATGCAAACAGCATAAGGATAGAAGGAGCACTGGCAAAACCCCAGGAGAGACCTACCATTCAATCAGTAGCTCTGGATCAAGACAACAGGTCAGCACAAAGCATTGCAAAGCAAGAATAAACCAATTTCTCCCCTTTTATACTATGATGACCATCTTGAATTGGGTAAAATATTAGTAATCAGAAATCCTCACAAGGGATTATACTGGAAGAGAGAATGGGCTGGGAGTATGGAGTTGTCCATGGTGTCTCCTGATAGAGACATCCCCCAGGGAGAGAACAGGTAGTTTAAGGAACAATATCAGCGGGCTGGACACCTAAAGGTATGTTTAGACTGAGAGTGAGGCAGCCCACCAGCACTCAGGGAGACCTTCTAGCTCTGTGGGAAACCTGCGTCCCATGCCTGAGAGAGCCTAGAGTACTGGCATCAGCCAGGGTGCCGGCATCAGGACAATAGTATGCCCCTCTTTTGAAGCTTCAGGTTTGTCTGAAAATTACTTGACAAAATGTTGTTTAGCCCTCTAAAGGGCCTCAACCCATTAGATTTCTTCAGAACAAAGAACATGGAAGCATCAACTGGAAAGGTAAATTGAGTTACTAGGCCATTCAGTAAATGTTCTTGCAAGTAATGTTTTTTTTAAACTCTGAAGGGGAATAAACTCTACCAAAGGTAATAGTTGCTCCAGATTCAAAAGGCATGGCACAGTCAAATTCCCTATGGGAGCACAGTGCTAATTGTTAGTTTTTTTTTAAAAAAAGATCTGCATATGCTTGGAACGAAGCAGGTATACTTAGTGGTACATTTATCATACTGGAGTCAGAAACCCTGTCTGAAGTCACTTCTTTGGAAGTTCGATATTCTTCTGAAAAGTAATAATGCTTGTAGTTGAACTGAGAGCATAGATAAATTATTCTAGTCTCCCAGTAGATACAAGGATTATGTTGAGCTATCCAAGGAATCCCTAAAATAGCAGTGTGATTGGAAAAGCAATGAGGTCAAAGGATTAGGACCTGACAGATATTGGCAGATGAGTTATGCTGTCACAACAGTGACAGCTATCCCATCCACCAAAATCTAAATCTTATTGTATCCCATGGGATTTAGATTTCGGCAGACAGGATATCCATCAACGTTGAGACGGAGTAACTTGTCTATCAATATGTAAATCAGGTTCATAGGGGGTCATTCTGACCCCGGCGGTCTTAGACCGCCGGGGCCAGGGTCGGCGGTAGCACCGCCGACAGGCCGGCGGTGCCCCGCAGGGCATTCTGACCGCGGCGGTAAAGCCGCGGTCAGACCGGCAACACTGGCGGTCTCCCGCCAGTGTACCGCCGCCCATTGGAATCCTCCAAGGCGGCGCAGCTAGCTGCGCCGCCGAGGGGATTCTTACCCCCCCTACCGCCATCCAGTTCCCGGCGGTCCGCCCGCCGGGAACCGGATGGTGGTAGGGGGGGTCGCGGGGCCCCTGGGGGCCCCTGCAGTGCCCATGCCACTGGCATGGGCACTGCAGGGGCCCCCGTAAGAGGGCTCCTACAAGTATTTCACTGTCTGCTTGGCAGACAGTGAAATACGCGACGGGTGCAACAGCACCCGTCGCACCTTCCCACTCCGCCGGCTCGATTACGAGCCGGCATCCTCGTGGGAAGGGAGTTTTTCCCTGGGCTGGCGGGCGGTCTTTTGGCGACCGCCCGCCAGCCCAGGGAAAAACTTAGAATACCCTCCGCGGTCTTTCGACCGCGGAGCGGTATTTCGGAGGGGGAAGTCTGGCGGCCGGCCTCCGCCGCCCGCCAGACTTAGAATGACCCCCATAGTCTCTTGATGTTTACCAAAAGTCATGTATAAAGGGACAGTCTTCTCCTTACCTGAACCAGAGGTCAAGGATGTAACATCCACTATCTTGGCTTTTTCAGGAGATTCCTTAGATATCCTTTTTTTCCGTTTTGCCTAATTGTTATTTAAGAGCACACCACTGGTTTCTCAATCACGTAGTGCCAGGATTCTTTCTTTTCTTCCATGTGAAAAACCCACTAAAACTGGCAAAATAAATAGTGGAACATGGAAATCTTTGGACATGCAAACTAAAGGGGCTTGAGGTGTTGCCGTTCCTATCCCGTTCAAAAAAGGATGGGATCTGGCTTTTCCCGAAAACCTCCAACGGTGGGCTGGGCAAGTGTGATTTGAATGTTTAGGAGATTCTCAGTACATTCATAAGCCATTCTTTTGACAATATCCTCTTTGAAACTCAGAAAGTGAGACAAGAGCCAACCTTATCTGCATTGGTTCCTCACTAAAGGAAGTAGATGTCTCTTCAGGAGGGGCTTCAGCTTTCCAGGCAAGAAATAGGAGTCCTCCAGCTGCTTAAGAAGGCCGGACTCTTCACCTTTCTGACATGCGCTTCCACAGGTGATACTACCCCTGCAAGGCTTGATCCATAAGTGTCAGAAAAGATCCCAGCCAGACTGAGTAGACCAACTCCTCTTTAACTCTCCCTCAGAGGCCTCTGCGAAAAAAAGATTCAGGGTTCATTCTACGTAAGGGCCTTGGATGTCAGCTAATAAAATTCAGCAATGTAAGTCAAAACATCTAATCCATTTTGCGGAATTTCTCAGAGAACCTCCTTATCCAAGAATTCCAAGTCTGCTCTTTCAAAAATCCATTTGAGGGTGGTCTGAAAGGGTGACTAATTACACAAACTGGGATCTTTTGCTGCTACTAAAGCAGTCACCCAAGCTAGAACTGGTTCAACAAAGCACTAATTAGAAATCCCACCTTGGCTCAACCTTGTGAAACCTGAGCTGGACAAAAGGCAAAGAAGAAGGACAAAGAATCCAGGAATTCTTGTAATTTATTTGGGTCCCCAGAGAAATGAGGAAGAGCTGGAGAAACTTTTGGAATGTCAGAGGCTCTGGAAGTGAGAGCTTGACATAAGGTATTTCACAGTTGCTTTAGGTCCTGTGTCTGCTGCTGGACTGTCTGGACTTAGGCCTGAGCCTAATCCACAGGGACTTCCTGTGCTATTACTTGGACTTGATCAATTTGAACTGCCTGAGCTGGATCCATGTCTTTCGTGCTGACGTTGTTTTTCTAGGCATCTTAAACTTTCATGAAGCTGATGCCTGATGGAGAATCTTTGGCTGCAGCTTGGTCCAGTTGCCCAGGTTTTCACTGTCTTTGTCTGTCAGAGATATAGGCAGCCCCTTCCAGTAGCCAGGCTTCTGACAACACTAGATAGTGCCTATGCAGAAGATGCCTCCTACAAAAGGCCCAAAGACAAAAAACCTCAGAGAGGACACAGAAGTTCTGGACTAGAACACTGACTAATGCTGATTAGGGCTTGAGGCCAGTGGCACCACTGGAATTCCAAGGAGGGGTTAAGAGAGGACTGGAGGAGCATGATAACTCAGAAAGAAGAAGAATAAAATGAAAACCGTCAACTCCCCCGGAGAGACCTGCCATTCAAACATGAACATTGGAATAAGATAAAAGGTCTGTACAAAGTGTTGCGATGCAAGGAATGAACCGATTTCCTTCTTTTTACAGGTCAGAGGAATAGGAAATACTTAAGGGTCCATAATAGATTTGGGATAAAATTGTAGACTTTAATACTGTGACAGCCATTCTGAATTGGGTAAAATATAATTCTGCAAACATCCTCACAAGGGTTTCAGGTAGAGAGAAATGACTGAAAGTATATAGGGGGTTATTCTAACTTTGGAGGAGTGTTAATCCGTCCCAAAAGTGACGGTAAAGTGACGGATATACCACCAGCCGTATTACGAGTTCCATAGGATATAATGGACTCGTAATACGGCTGGTGGTAAATCCGTCACTTTTACGTCACTTTTGAGACGGATTAACACCTCCTCCAAAGTTAGAATAACCCCCATAGTCACCTATTGTGTATCCTGATCGAGATCCCTCATAGAGAAGAAAAAAAGCATATGGAACAAATTTGGCAGGCTGGCCGCGTGAGTTAATTAAGACTGAGAGTGTGGCAGCCTACTAACATTCCCACAGACCTCCCAGATGTGTGGAAAGTGTGCATCCCACATGAGATAGCCTTGGGCACTAGCATCAGGTGGGACTCTAGCAGCAAATCAATCTGATTGACCTGCATGTTAAACAAGGGAAACCTGTCAAGAATGAATTTGAAACTATAGAGAGACTGAACCACAGAGAGAGGAGGTTCAAGAGTCACCAGTTGTCAGACTAAGAAGAAGATAAAGAGGCAAAGATAAGGACTTCCATTTTATCTCTGTTCTGCTTTAATGCATTAATGCAAATCCAACTTGCTACAACAGAAAGACACCTTTGAAAGTGGTTTGTGAGTGAGTGGAAGTGTCATTTAGCAGAAAGACAATCAGAGCGTCATTGGCTTAGGTTGTCGTAGTTGGACTCTTGCTCTAGGCAAGACTGCTGGTTTAAGGATGACAGTACTTATGTTTGTAGGAGACTATGCCAATCCTACAACAAAACACAACTGTTGTCCCAACCCTTCTGGATCACAAGCAGTATCTCACCAAAAACTCAAAACAGTCAAAGGTGATTTGTGGCAGCCTTTACTCATGGACTCAAAAGCGTGACATCTCAGGGAGCGTTGTGGTTAAACGGAGATGACCCCTTTCTCACATTAACAACATGTATCAATCACACACAGGCAATGAAGAAGATGAAGTAAAGTTTCAATAGGGTTTATTTTAGTAAAACTGCAATCTGCAATAAGTTGCATAGGCTGCAATGATTAAGATAATGAACAGTGCAAGAAACAGAACGTTAAAGACAAGAGTCATTAATACAAAGACCCCCACCATCTTGCAATATCATGAAATAAAATGAGGTGTGTGATATGTCCTAATACCTTAGCATGTAGGCCTAACCTCTAACCTAGAAGAGAGCTAGGTGTGTTGAACCTCAATCTGCCAATGCCCTGTCCATGAGAAGAGCCCCCAACCCTTGTTACCTTGGAATGAGGTCTCTAGCTCAGACTCCGCAGGAACACGAAGATTGGGTCAGTGTCAAGGCGACGTGCCGCATCGTTAGCAGCGATGGCATCTGGTCAGAATCCTTCTGACTATCTGATAAAGTGAGGAGTATTTATACAGATCTACTTGTACCCCTGAAATAGGTTTGTTCCCAAACAATAGATAACAAGGCGTGCTTGGGATGGTAATTAATATAAACAATTACCTAGAAAGCATCAAGAGGGAAAGTACCTAAAGTGAACACCTACAGTTTGTTTGTATTTGTCGCCTGATCTTGACGCCTTAGCGCGGTGGCACTGATAATGCAAATCAAAACATGGCAGCCATCTTAAAATAATTAATTAAATAAATGTGCTAAAACAGAGCAAGCTAAGTAGGGTAAAAGTCACTGGGTGATGGGGGCACGAGTCTGTAAGCCACAGGCTAAGCTAACTCCTGTATCCCATTAAAACAAACTAAGATTCACTACAAGGTCTTGTTAGCAAAAGAGACATGCTGGAAGGGCAACATAAGCATTAAGTGGAGCAGGGCTCAGAGACAAGCCCTATGGTTCATAGTGATAATGATTTAAAAAGTGCTTTAAAAGGGGTAAATTGGCTGCTTGAGTACGATCTTCCAGATTAAATGGTATAAAGGCAAGGGCATTCACAAAGATTCCAGCTTCATGAAGATAGAAAAGAAGTAATTAATGGGACACTGTTTCAAATGATGTAGAGAGTTCTAATAAAATGAAAGCTGCTCTTCTGCTATTGCCCGTGATTGTCTTTGGCTAAACAAGAATAGAAACAAGAGCTGACACAGTCCTCAGGAGGGAATAAGCCAAATTTAGAAGGGTCTAATAAAGCCAATGGAGTAAAATAAGACAAAAGCACAAAATGTAACCTAAATACAGTACAACACAACAATACAAATCAACATCAAAACGTCCTGTAAACAGCACAACATCATATCCCCCAGTGCAAAAGTACGCAGCACAGTAACACAGCACTTCATAAAATGCGACATAAAAAGTGATCTAACACAGCAACACAATAACATTAACCACAGAACTAACAACACAATATAACAACAACAACACGTCATGAAACAACATAACCCAAAGCAATTCAACACATCAAAACCGCAACAGAGCAACAGTACTATAGTACTCAATCAGCATAGTAATGCAACTACGTAGCAAACCTCCATCCAAATCCCCTTAGTGAAAGCTTGGAGGCTAGCCAGACGGCATGGCTGAATGTCACTACCTTGTGATTTTGAAGGATTCACAAACTAGCAGGTGCACAATTCCGAGTTTGATATCTTGGAATGAGGGCTAAGACACCAACAGCGTATATCATCTCTCATTCCAGGGTGCACAAACAACATGCATCACTATATGCTCCTTCAATTTGCGGCATGTCTCACCAGAAGCTGATCACGGAAGCAGACAGGAGTTTGTGTTAAAACATGGGGGCATATTTAAGAGCCCCTATTACCTCCTGGTGCCACATTAGCGCCATTTTTATTTTTACACTAATGTCGCCCAATGAGGCCAAAATCACTGCACCATATTTACAAAGTGGCGCACTGCATGCATTGTGCCACTTTGTAACCGTTTCCGCTGCATTATGCCTGCGCCACACATAATGTATGCATTCAGCGTTCCCTTGTTAGGGAGGCTGAAAAAATGGTGCAAAGAAATCCAAGAGATTTCTTTACTTCATTTTATACGGTACTTTTAACGCCTTCACAGAGCATGGGTTAAAAAGATGCACACCATTGATTACAAAGAGCCTCAATGGGCTTTGCAGTATTAGCGTCAACATTTTTGATGGTAATCCTGCAAAGCTCCAGACTAGTGTCAAAAAATTATGACACTAGTCCCCTAACTACCGCCATGGTGTGCCATATTTTAAATATGGCTCACACATTGTAGCATTAGGGGGCGCTATGGAACACAAGAAAAGTGGTGCTCCACTGTGTGCAGTGCCACTTTTCTTAAATTTGCCCTATGATCTTTGGCCCCTTCATGGTATGGTCATGACATCTGACCAGGGACAGTGGGCATCGAAGAAAAGTTTTTGTCAGACCTGTACTATGTGCTCCTGCCATCAGGCCAGCCTTCGAACAGCCTTTGAACATGTTCATTGGACATTTAGAACCGCGCAGGGGCTTCCCTTCCACCATGTCCTATTCCTACTCCTATCGCCAAAACGAATGCCGATACACTCCTGCAATGCTTCTACTAACAATCACAATCTACTGTCCGTGCACTGCTGAGCTAGCATTTGCATGGTGGTCAGATTATCCGTTCCATGGCTTAATTTCTCCTTCTCCGCTCTGCTTTCTGTCTACCATCAATTAACAAGCAATGGCACCACTGGATCCGCTTCTCCTCCTGCTGTCTCGCGACTTCTCACAGAGGCGTCTCCTCTCTCTCCATCCCTGGCATGATCTCCATGTAACACTAGTCCTGCTGCATTTATATGTACACGTGTGAAACCGATGCAAATTATGATATACCGTCCTACTTAATATAAGTAAAATGTATTACTTGCTTTAACTGTGTAACATCAGCACATTTTGAGACGGTATTGGACCTCTACCTGTAGAAAAGACAAAGGGGAACATGCAATGTGCATTATAAACACAGAGCCTTGGACACTTTTGAAGATGGAGTGGGGAAAATCACCTTGCTTTGCTGTGTTCATGTGTTAAATATGAAATCATTACGGAAAAATGTGTGTTCGGTATTGTAACCGGAAAAACGGGTGAGAATGCTTGCAATTTATGTGCAGAAAGTCATTCAGAGTTTAGAAAGTCTAAATAGTAGCAACAATTATCTGTTGCTTATAGATTTCCCCTTGTCTGACTTTATAGTTTATATAAATCCAGGTACTTTTTGGCCTTTAGAGTCAGCTCACACAATCTAGTTATATTTTTAGACACAGCTGCTAGCTGTCAGTAATGAACTTCGTTTCAGAAATTGCATATTTTGTCAGTTAGTAAAGCAAAGGAACACCCATATGGCTATCTGTGAAAATAAGAGAGCTTTGGTGTAATAAGCTGTCATTTCAAATATGCACTTTTGCTAATAAATTAATCAATTAATGAGGTCGGAAGCACCACATGTAAGTGGCCTCCTCCACATTTCGAACAGGTGCAGCACTTAAACTGGGATTGTTTACAGCCTACTGGGCATGCTTTGAAAACCTTTATGAAAGGGTTGGCACCTGTGAGCCTGTCTAGGTCATATTTACTTTGGCTGTGTCTCGGCTGCTCCAAATAACAATGACCTACTAGGTTGCCACAACCTCTCAATATGACGAAAAACAGAGAACCAACACAAACTCCAGCAATTTGTAAACTGCCCCAAACCTTCATTTTGCTTACTCTTCACAACTAAATATCCATGTTTCATAGTTATAAAAATGTACTGAAAAATAAATGTGAATAATTTATTTACGGTACTTTTCAATGTGTACCAATGAAATAATAACAATAAATGTAAAAGGTATTTTTAAGGTAAAATGATTAAAACATATAAAAATAAACTGTAGAATAATATGTAAAAATGTATACACATTAATTCTCTATTACACGTAACATTTTGATTTTCTTATGTCAAAAACAAGATAGCATACAAATGAATTGAAAATAGTTGGTGCGGATTATAAAAAATATGTGTTAAAAATATCTGGAAAGTTATTTGGGGATTAGCCAGTTTTACCATGTTTTTGCTGTAAGAGTATATACTCTGGGAACTGGGCAGGAATCACCCGTGGGCAGAGTTAAAAAATCATCAAATCCAATCAGCAAAAAATGGAGGTGATCACTCAAAAAGAGAGACTGCCTCACACATATGATAGATATTATGAGCCATTCCTAGTTTTTCAAGCAAGAATGTTACATTGTGGAACTGGTAGTTTTGCTTTGAGCACTGTCATTATGGCCTCAAATCCCCAGCATGCAAAATACTGTTGGATAAAATACCAGAACTGGCCGAAGGTGCTATACATGGCATGGAGTCACTCGTCAGCTATGTTTTCAAAATTAACAAAGTCATCTACTCTTTGAAAAAAAACTGTTTGCTTCACACATAAAACCAAAAGTGAAATGCTCACGTATTTTGTGAGGATTCACTTATTTAGTCACATCAAAACTTTCCAGTAATGCCATAGTATATGGTGCAGGAAAATACACTAGTAGCATGGAAACTGAATTGTCACCTGAGAACTGCAGTACATAGTGGATCATCTACTAGGATGACAAAGAAAACATGGCTTTGGGCCTACATGTGTAGCATGAATACTGAAAGTTCAAAACCTGTAGGTAAACCTGTCAAAATGCCCCTATTTGACAGGAATGAACCCTACCTTCTAATATTAAACAAGCCACCCCTAAGTATGCCTTGTGGCCCATAAGGGAGAGTGCCTACTATATAAAAGTGGTGTATGCAAGAATTTATTGTTAACATGTAACTACTAGCCGTCGAAAGCAATTTTCAATGTAAAGGACTTTAGCTGTTCCTATGAGAAATATTAAATGTCTGAATAAAAAAACGACTTCTACTAACTTCAATTTGGGATAAGCTATAGAAATGCTTGAACCACTCTTTTTAAAATGTATTAAAATCCAATACATTGTAACTTGTAAAATGTTTGATTGTGTCTGCCTAAACCACCAGTAAGCTAATTACTTCTTTGTCTCTCTCAGTACATCCTATTAATCAATCAAGAAAACTGTTCATGGAGCAGAAACAGTGGCTTTGGTTTTTTGGCAGCGAAGTCTGGGTGTGAGGTATGTGACTGCTCTCAGTTCAGGAAGGCTGGTAGGGATAGTTCAGAAACCTCATTAACTTGAAAGGGACCAAGGCGAGTCCTGCCCATTTATAGTTAAATGTAAAGTGAGACCTGGGGAAGAGAAACCTTTGTTCCTTGCTGTCAGATAGCAGGAATAATGAACTTACACTAACCTAGTGTTTCCAGCCCAGCAGGAGCAATAGATGTAAACAGTCCTTCCACTCCCCCGATCCTCGACCGAGAGAGCAGAATGACCCAAAGGGAATTGGGGCATGGGACAAAAGAAGAAGAGCCCACTGGTAATCTTGCAGATGAAGGTTGTGTTCACCCTTGGATTGCCACCACACCTCTGTCTTCTTGTAGAATGTAAATTAATTGGATTACCATCAGTATGTCTGCACAGCGGTACAATAAGGGAGAGCATTAGACACTGTATCAGGACAATACTTCTACACAATCACTGATCATTCACTGAGCTGAAGCCTATCATAATACTTATAGAAGGTATATGGCTGTTTAGTATATACATATCATGTGCTACATAGGTTGGCGTCTAGTGAGAGCCACAAAACAGGTTCTTAATCAAATTGCATCTCATATTTGCATACAAAACTTCAAAAGTCTTATAAATTCTTATAGTCTTTAGGTTCACTGGATGATGTAGATTAGTAGGTTTCGGCCGCATCTCTTGTTGCTTCAATGTGAGTCTTTGTTCGTATTATAAGAGTTAGATTATGTCTTTGGTATTGGTCATGCATGCACATGCATTTGCAAGTTATTGTACTTAGGTTTTCTTTGCTGTTCTTTTTTTAGATTTTGTCAGTGGAATTCACTCAAGAAGAAAGGAAACAGCTGATTTCACAAAGAAGAACTGGGAGGATGTGCCACTGCTCTGCATAAGTTGGATTACCCAAGGTAGGTGGAGACAGGATGAGAAGGACCATCTCCTCTGGGAGCAAGGCATGACTTGATGGAAGTGGTCTTTATAACCTCCGGGTTCCAAGATGGCCACTGAGATTTCTCAAATCACGCGTGACCATAATCAAAAGACTCTCTTGTTGAAAAGTTCCACTGGCTTTCTGTTAAACCATCCCAATAAGTGGTGATACTCAAATAAACAATAAACAACCGTGTTTGTTTCTTGGCCCTGATACTCTGTCTTGGAACCATCTCTTATGTGCTGTAACTGCCATATACATTCACAGGAAGACTACCTTTCCCCCTTCGGAGGAAAATTAGAGGACAGGTTTAGCATCAGGGTGCCCATGACACTTGGGCGAACTGTAGTCAGCCGGCGCACAATCCTAGTGAGAGGGAACTGGTTTATTGACTGCCCATGACATGGCTCAGACATATCTGTTTACCCAAAAGCAATACATGGTTTAGAAATACCAGATGCACACATCATATATGCAGCACCCACAGCTGATGACCAAGGAACATCTGAGGGACACATACTTTAGCACTTCTCACCATCGGCCCAAGCACCCCTATGGTATGCACCATGCCAACGACATATGCAACTTAGAAGGGGGAAGCCAGAGCCTTCAGTAGTTCCAGTGAGTGTAAATGACACAGATCCATGGACACATTAGTACTCTCACCCGCACACGAATTGTGAGATCTTCAGCCTACTTTTCTCACATGGAAAATACTGAAGCTTACACCTTTCTTCTAATGGGGTGGAGTTTGGACCTAGCTTAGGTGACCTTTTCTCTCTCCAACAAGATCCCACTTCATATGGTGAGTGCTTAGGACTTCTGACTGCAGGTCCCAGAATCAGTTTGGGAGGTTAAGGTGGAGGGGATTGCTCATTTCCCTAAATATATCCCTGGAAGGGAGATTAGACCCCGCTAAGAGGATAGTTTGCAGTAAGGCAAACAGAATGCACTGCAAAAGTGGGAAATGTTGCCCTTGGGAACTTTTCTCTCTTTGGAGGAGTCACTCTCATCCAATGGCTGAAGAATCATATCAGTGGCACCTCATCCACAGCTTATCAGAGCACACCTGGACTGGTGACAGAACTGAAGAGGACTGGACATGCTGTCTGTGTCCTGTGTGGAGACCTGAGGGGCTGGACCATCTCCCACTTGTACACAGGACAGACTGAGAAGGGGACTCCAAGGGTCAGTTGGCCAACTATCTGTATGACTACAGGAATACAACAAGCTGCAGGAAGCCTTTTTACTGAAGTGACCAGTAACAACTGGACCTGGATTGGATGCTGTTGCATGTCTCTGCTGGAGTGAGTACTGGTCCCTGAGCGCTGTCCTTGAGGTCCTGGGAGCCCTAAAAGAGACCAAGAGGAACTGCTCCAGAAAGTCTGAATAGATTGGACTTAGAAGATTTTTGGACATCAAGGAGCTGTTGTGAGTCAACAGGACCTTATGACAAAAGTGTCTGATTTTGAGAGGGCTGCATTGCACACAACTTCAGGCTTGCCCTAGTGAAGGGTTTGAAGCTCCACAAAAGAGACTAATTAAGAAGCTAGAAATCTTGACTGAGAAAAGGTGCGAAATGTATCCGACCAATGAGAGGACTTCATAAGCAATGAAATTCGAATTTTCCTTCCAAAACCAAGTGTTTCAGACGGATCTGATCCAATGGTTATCTGACTTTGAAGAAGACTACACTGAACACAGCATACAGCTGTGCCCCATTGGAAAAGTTTGACTTCCATTTCAGAGACTACCCCAGAATAGCAAATCTTTAACTACGACAACCCAAACCCAGTGGTTGCAATGGACCTCATCCTGCAGCTATCTGACTTTTAGAGGACTTCACTGGACAGAGACTATGGGTTTTGACTTATCTCAAAGAGAAGAAAGGTTATGACATACGTTTCAGACACTAAGGAGTCGATTAAGACTTAAGCTGATGGAAAAGCCTGTCTTCCGAAGTTCCGACAACCAGGTTGCCACCAGTGTGGCCGCCTACCCATGGGCCCCATTATAGGTCAGCAGGGGGAAACAGAGTTTCTGCTCGCTGGCCCAGTGGGAAATGACCTACAGCATTGTCTTCGGCTCATAATAGAGCCAGCAGCAATGCTGTAGTGTGTAGGGTGCACCAGCACCGTCTCAATGTTCACTGTCTGCAAAGCTGACAGACAGTGAACATTGCAACAGAGCTGGCCAGGGGGGCCCCTGCACTGCTGATGCCAAGTGCATGGACAGTGCAGGGAACCCCCTGAGGCCCCCTGCACCCTCTTTTCACTAGCCTTTTCATGGCGGTGCTACTGCCATGAAACTGCTGGCAGAGAAGGTACTCGTAATCCCCAGGACAGCGCTGCCGTGGCAGATTAGGACCACCAGCACTGCCAGTCAGTCCTGTGGAGGAAAACTGGCAGTGTCGTAATGTGGCGGTCGGACCACCACATTAGCGGCTGTCGGCACGCCACCGCGACCCCGGCGGTATTAAGACCGCTAGGGTCGTTATGAGTGTCTAAGTCAGAAAGCAAAAAAAGTTTGACTGGGACAACCTGCTTGGGGTATTCGAACTTTGATCCATTGCCATTGACCTGAAATCACACCTAGGTCCTAGTCAACTGAAAAAGTGATTACTGATTGGTGCTTCACTTTTTCTTTGAGTTTTTGCCCTAAAACTTAAAAAATTCATATCTCTGAATCCCCTTAGTGTAGTTTAATCATTTTGGTATCATTTGTTTAGAAAGTAGTTGTGGGATTTTCTTTTTTGGGGTTTGTTTTGACTTTGTAACTGTTTTGGTACTGCTAAATACCATAAACACTTTTCCTTAAGGTAAGCTTTTCTGCCATAGGTTGAGCCCATGTTTATTTATTGAACTTGTGTGTTGGGTATGGATTATGGATTTTGGACTTATTACTTGAGAAGATTCACATCCCCCCCAGTGAATAACCCATTCTCTTACTGTTGCCTATGGTGCCCATTGGCAGACTTTTGAAATTAAAAATGAAACTTAGTTCCTGACTTTCTACCTTTTATTCTTGTAAACAGTCAGGGGTTAAACAGCCCAGTGGGTGAAAAGGAGGAAATAGCTTTTCAGATGTAAACATTCTACTGACAATGAGCTAACATAACACTCTTGCCTGGATGCTAAAAGAGTGTCATTTGCCAGGGCACCTTAGGCAGCAGAAGTGAAGAAACATTGAGAAAGGAAAAGCAATGTCCCCGGCCTACAGCTTAGTGTAATTTAGGTGGAGCACCTGCAATACTACTGTGATGCATCTGCCTTAAACACATGCAGAACACGCCTCCGGTGTTGCCCTGCAAGTACCATAAATGCCAGATGTGGTTACTGGAAGGTATAATATAAATTTGTCACAGTTACACTGGCTCAGATGAACATCTCACTTAATTGTATTTCTTTACTAAACATTTGGGGCCATATTCATACTTTTTGACACAAAACTGTACAGATGCAGTTTTGCGTCAAAACGTTTAACGCCAGCTAACGCCATTTCTTAGCTCCACCCAGGCATCAGATTTATACTTTGGTGCTTGGCGGCACAAACCACGAGTTAGAGTCATTTTTTTTTACTCAAACCAATGCGCCACGACGTGAAGAGAAACGGTGTTAACGCAGCAAAAATGACTTTAATCCGGTTTATGACGTCACAAACCGGATACGTGCCTTTTTTTGACGCAATAGCATCAAAAAGAGGCGCAAACACAGCTAACTGTGCAAAGGAGCCCCAAAATGGATTCCAGAAGCCATGAGAGACCCCAGGAAGATGACAACTGACCAGGAACCATCCAGGAGGACCCACACAAGACTCAGGAGAGGGAGAAGAAGAAAAGAAAGGGTCAGTTCAGTGCAGAGGAGAGGAAATACTGGTGAAAGAGGTGACGGAACGCCAGCATCAACTTTTTGTCACCTCTAAATTGCCAATTGGGAGGAGAGAGGCAATTTGGCAACAAACTGTCGATAAGATCAACAGTGTGGCAGAAGTACAGAGAACAGTCACCGAGTGCAAGAAACGCTGGCATGACTGCAAGCGCAGGACCAAGGAAAAGATGGCCAGGAACAGGAAGGCAGTACTGCAGACTGGACGTGGGAGTCCAGCACTGCAAGAGGCCCTGGACCACATGGAGGAGATGGTGGCAGCGGTCATCCCTGAGGAGATCATCACAGGGATTCAAGGACAGAACAGCGTAGACTACCAGGATACAACACAGATGCAGGGTAAGTGGCATGGGGAACAAAAATGCCTAAATGTTAACTGCAACTGGGGGGGGGACACCTACTACACAATGCATGTCAGCCATGATAATCAGGAAGTGGAAAGGGCAAAGGGGCACTGCACGGGTGCATGGGCTGTACAGGGGAAACCTGGGGCACAGCACAACACTACACCAACAACCTTTGCATGGGGGTACTCTGCCAGTCTAGCAGGGTAGGGTACAACGTAAAACTGGCCTGCTGTCACACGACAGCTGGTATTGTCACAACATGAAGTAGGTCTCAATTTCCAGTCTCAGGCCATATCCGCAAGTGCCATGTACTATTGGCAACAGTTGCCACTACCACCTCTGCTGTGTGTGCAGGTCAAGTAGCCAATGGCAGTTATGTGCCCATGGATCAAACACACCCAAAATAGAGGATTCCGGATGACAACATTATCAATGCCCTGTAATCAATAAAAATGTGCAAATCATGTCAAATGCTCATGTCTATTGGCACTACAAACATCAGGTATTGTCATTAACATTATGAGGTACACAGCAGTAATGTCATGCCCATGCTGCACATGTCAGGGTTTACCCTGTGCCTGTGTTATAATAGCTGCAATGCCACAATGCAACATCTCAAGTGTCATAGTGCTAAGACAACAGCATTGAGGGGGAGGACATATGTTTCTAGCGAGTGAAACACACCTCATAGTCATGAGAGGAAATGGAACACTGCTAGGACCATCAGTGCAATCCAATGCAGCACACATTCCCCAACATCAGTCGTACACACTACCAATGCTGACACCCATATCATGCCATGCCAATGCTATACATAGTACATGCTCGGTCTCAGCAACATATAGGTGGATGTGAAATATCAGAGACTGGGTCAGTTCCCGAAGTGTGGTGCAAGTGCCATAAGAACACCCACGGCCAGTGCAAGGCCACACCATGATAATGGAAGTAGAGGGAGGGTTGAGTAGTACAAGAAGGTGCAACATACAATTTGGGCAGAACCTACAACTAGAGGATGTGATGCAGACATTTCCCCAAATTGCCCACACTACATGTGACATGTTGGTGGGGCATAGGCCTGGGAGAATGCTAATGTTAATGACAGGGACAATGCACAGGAACCAAGATTACAATGTGCAACTAATAGGAAGTCAGGCACGTCACATTACTAATGCCACAACACAGACACACTAATTGTACAATATCTCATTGCAGAGGACGATGGCTCTCCTAGGGATATGTCTGTCCTGGACTTCCCTGATGACATGGACGACGAGCTGACAAACAATAGCCAGCAGACCCTCCAAGATGTCCTTGGAACCCTCCAGACCCCACCTTCAGTCGCAAGGAGGAGCACAGAAATAGCAGCCACCACAGAGGTGCCACCCACACCCGAATTGTACGACCTGCCAGCTCCAACCCAGCTGAGGACTCTGAGGACACTGGTACCACCTTTGAGAGGACTGTAGTTGGAGTACAGCGGGAGCTGGCCAAGGAGGTGCCGTGGGGATGCAAAATATGGCAGCCAGCCTTGAGGGGATGCATTTGTGCATGATGTCATCTGCATAACAGGCAGCAGCCATGCAAGTACTAACATCTCTCCTGCAATGACTTCAACAAAGTGTGAAGGAATTCACCACTGCAGTAAGGGAGCTGCCACAACACCTTGCACTTCAAACCTTTCACTGCGTGCACAAATGCAATCATGACCCCCTCAGGGCCGACCTGGCTGCCTACCACAGTGATGTAGCTGCTATCCTTATGAACCAGCAGCTCCTCCTTGCTGCAGTACTACCCTTAATAGCACCACAGTTGGCAGCTACCGGGATTTCTGACTCCATGTCTTCAAACACTGAAGTGTGCATTGCCCCTTCAAACCCACCACCACAAAGGGCAGAGGAGACGACACACACATCAGAAGATGAAGACGTGGAACAGATCATCTTCACTGTAAGAAAACCCAGTAGCACAAATCCATTGCACATGGGCACTTATATCCTAGGTCCTGTGCTTATTAACATGCCAGTCTTGCAACAGCTGCTCATATGCACTGTTCTCAAGCCCACTGTTTACTTTGACACTATGCTCTGTGACTGTCTCTCACTACCTCATTGGCAATTCCTGTTCCTCTGCACTGTATGACACTTCACCCCAGCATGTCCAATGACATGTACCATTGCACTTGTGTAGATTCACAATAGAAGGCATCACACTAATGGACCCAGAATACCTGGACTATGTAAATATTGCACTACAGCACTTTAAAATAAATAGCACTTACACAACCACTTTGTTTCTGTGTAATGTGACACATCAACTGTGTAGGAGATTAGTTATGTATGTCACATGTCAATGGCCATAGAATGTCAATACAACTGCGTTGAAAGATTGTGGGCTGATAACTGTGCACTGGGGTCTGGATTGTATCATCATCTGCGCTTCCTGAGGGTTATTTCTGAAGTAAATAGAAAACTTACAGTATAATGCTGTGTTGGACCGAAGAAGTCCACTTCAAGGTATGTTTAAGCTCAAAATCAATGTGTTCAAAATTCCATTCAAAACCATCTTTATGTATGTGACATCTGACTATAAACTTTCATCACACACACACACACCATACAGCAGGAATGTATGTGTACGAGTGTATGGACAAATATTTAACCTGGGAGTACAATGAAAGAAATGATAGGTGTGAGTTATGTATACAATACTACATAAGATTATAGCATCACTCACCTTATCAGGGTTCACATGAACATCAGGCTGCAGGCAGACGTACCATAGTGCCCAAGATTCCAAATCAGGTCTCAAACGATGACAGATTGAAAACACACATCCAAACTTAACAACACATTGGGAACCATCGTAACCTTGAGTGGTGGGTGCAATGGATGGCAGATGCATTGAGAAGTAGCTTTGGTGTAGCTGCCCATGTGACTCCACATTAGGAATTGTGAATAACCATGTCACTAAAGGGATTTGGATGCAGGATGGAACACAAATGCAAATACAAAATTAGCACTGTTCACCCATGCCAAGGCCCTGATCCCCAAACATATGACACATACTGTAAAGGAGTACCTAAATATTTATTTAACAGTAAAAAAGGATACTAAAAAAAAGGGGAAACACCTTAACTAACCTAACCTATCCTAACTGCACATTACCCACAACTGGCCCTAACTACCCTAATCTAAACTTACTTATCACATTTAACGAACCACTCTAAACATCAACCCTCCACCCCCCTTATATGACGGGACACATGTAGGACAACATATACTAACCTAAACACATACTAACTTATCCTAAACAAATATATATATTTTTGAATTTTCTTTTATATTTTTTATACTTTTTTTGTATTTTTTATTTTTTATACACATAAACCACAACATCATCCCCCACACACCCACCGACAAATATAACACATGTAATAATATAACCCCCTCCACCCCAACCCATTTATACTAACTAAACTAACAGCCTATTCTAACCTAACACTAAGCCCCCTAAAGCCACTAAATATAAGAACCAGAAAAGAGGAGGGAGGGGAGGGAATCATGGCTGAGGGTCACAAATTCACAAGTTTGCCCTCCGCAGGATCTTCTTTATTCCACGCAGTCTCCTGCTATTGCGGGACACCTCCTGCTGCAGCCTGTCCATCCTGCACAACATCTGTTGCATGTCACATCTCATTTGTGGGAATTCTGCATTGTGTGTCACCGCAGCAGGGGTTGTCTGTGTGCCACTAGTGGAAGGTAGTGCTGGTGCCTGTGCCGTGCTTGGAGGGAGAGGTGCAGGAGCTGCTGTCTGTGGGCCTGGAGCTAATGAGGTAGAAGGACCTGCAACAGTGGCTGTCATCCTTTGTGCGACTGTGGTCGGAGTGGTTGTGCTGGTGGTGGTGGCTGCTGTGGCCAAGACTGGCCCACTTGGGCAAATGCCCTCCAGACCCCGTGGCTCTCTCATGCCGATTACGCCATGCCATATTGAGGAACCCAGACTCCACATCCAGTATGTGGCGGTAATGCATCGCCCGTCTCTGGAATTCCCTGATCTGATGGGCATCTATGTTGGCAGCTGTAAAAATACAGAAAGCCAAACATTAGTGACATTATTATGTGATACATCTACTGATGATATTCAAACACTTCCTCAAAATAAGCTTAAATAGTCCAAGTCACAGTACAGATCATAGAATGTCCCTGACGAATGACATGCCAACGCAGCCTACACATCTTCTATCTAACAGCCCAGCAATGCTCAAAAAGCTGTGTACCTACTTAAATGATCTGTGCATCATTTGTCTGCCATTAATCACATAACAAATGCTGCAAGTACTCCACATGTGACGGCCAACTAATGAATATCTTCTGGATGACAATCAAGGCCCGCAAGATCTATGATTTGTCAATGGAATTGCCCGGACGGTATGCAGTTGCTAATCATGAGGAGGTATCCTAGGTTTGAACAAATGAATGTTGGAATTACATGTCTGTCTTCTACACTGGGATCCTCACACCTAGGTACACATATTTCATAACCCTAACACTGTGCCTCAGGGGGTGATGGACATGCAACTCATACTTTCAAACATCAAGGACAGCCAGGAAGCTTTGGACAGCTGTCCATCAGTTTATTCAGTCCACCAGAGGTAAGGAGGGCTGCCAAATACGATTGACTCAATCATTGGACAATCACATCCACATTTATGTTCCTAATTGCAGACAATTGTCAACATCAATTGATCTCACTAATACCTTTCCAAAAACAAGCACATAGATGCAAGCAGACATCTGGGCTTGACCTGCATGCACACCTATGACATTCTACTCAGGTGCCACATAAGCATAGCACAACATGTGGAGCCAGATGGTGCTAGGAAGTCAAACGTACAGTCCTACATGTTCATTAGTTAACAGGGAGGCTCAAGTCTGTGGGTAATACTTCGGCATCACTGGTCTGTGTGAATCAGGGTATGACTTGCTGAGTAAATCATGAACATGGCCACCTCCTAATTTATAATTGGCATAAATGTAGCAACAAATATTACCCTGTTCACAGGCCCATGCCAATAGCGCAGCACTAGAATCCCAAAATATGACTCTCCGCCACTGATTGTCCAACTCAAACATGGAACAAAATGTCAAACGCCTGGCAAGTCACATATCAGATCATGTGCCAGCACATCATACCTTGCAATGAGTCCAACACACAGGAGTCAATCACACAACAGCTGCAAACACAAAACAGAACTAACCTATCAACACTTACTGGATATGTCTGGGTCGGCAAATCGAGCCACTTCTCCAATTGTGTAGGGGGCTGGTCCACCTGTAACACATGAAAGGGTGAAATGTGCTCAATGTCTGCTCACTGTACAAAACTTGGAACAAAAAATCAGTGTGTGTGACATTTTAGATGATAGAGCAGCACCTCAGGCATGTTGACACCCCAACAGACATACCACCGCAAACATGTATTGACCCTGTCACTCCAGTGATTGTTAGACACACATATGCACACATGCACTGGCCCTAACAATCATGTGGTGACAAACATGAATACTCAATGTTGTGCAGATTTCTTTCTAGAGGGTACTCCATTTCTTCATTTGTTGTTATGAGAGACATGCAAAGCCACATTCCTGGTGCACTGCAATAGCAGTCACTCAGTGTAGGAAAGTACCATCTTGCCTGGCATGTTACCCCCATTTTTCACTGTATATATGTTGTTTTAGTTGTATGTGTCACTGGGACCCTGGTAACCCAGGGCCCCAGTGCTCATAAGTGTACCTGAATGTGTTACCTGTGTAGTGACTAACTGTCTCACTGAGGCTCTGCTAATCAGAACCTCAGTGGTTATGCTCTCTCATTTCTTCCCAAATTGTCACTGACAGGCTAGTGACCATTTTTACCAATTTACATTGGCTTACTGGAACACCCTTATAATTCCCTAGTATATGGTACTGAGGTACCCAGGGTATTGGGGTTCCAGGAGATCCCTATGGGCTGCAGCATTTCTTTTGCCACCCATAGGGAGCTCTGACAAATCTTACACAGGCCTGCCACTGCAGCCTGAGTGAAATAACGTCCACGTTATTTCACAGCCATTTTACACTGCACTTAAGTAACTTATAAGTCACCTATATGTCTAACCTTTACCTGGTAAAGGTTAGGTGCAAAGTTACTTAGTGTGAGGGCACCCTGGCACTAGCCAAGGTGCCCCCACATTGTTCAGAGCCAATTCACTGAACTTTGTGAGTGCGGGGACACCATTACACGCGTGCACTACATATAGGTCACTACCTATATGTAGCTTCACCATGGTAACTCCGAATATGGCCATGTAACATGTCTATGATCATGGAATTGCCCCCTCTATGCCATCCTGGCATTGTTGGTACAATTCCATGATCCCAGTGGTCTGTAGCACAGACCCTGGTACTGCCAGACTGCCCTTCCTGGGGTTTCACTGCAGCTGCTGCTGCTGCCAACCCCTCAGACAGGCAGCTGCCCTCCTGGGGTCCAGCCAGGCCTGGCCCAGGATGGCAGAACAAAGAACTTCCTCTGAGAGAGGGTGTGACACCCTCTCCCTTTGGAAAATGGTGTGAAGGCAGGGGAGGAGTAGCCTCCCCCAGCCTCTGGAAATGCTTTGTTGGGCACAGATGTGCCCAATTCTGCATAAGCCAGTCTACACCGGTTCAGGGACCCCTTAGCCCTTGCTCTGGCGCGAAACTGGACAAAGGAAAGGGGAGTGACCACTCCCCTGACCTGCACCTCCCCTGGGAGGTGTCCAGAGCTCCTCCAGTGTGCTCCAGACCTCTGCCATCTTGGAAACAGAGGTGCTGCTGGCACACTGGACTGCTCTGAGTGGCCAGTGCCACCAGGTGACGTCAGAGACTCCTGCTGATAGGCTCCTTCAGGTGTTAGTAGCCTTTCCTCTGTCCTAGGTAGCCAAACCCTCTTTTCTGGCTATTTAGGGTCTCTGTCTCTGGGGAAACTTTAGATAACGAATGCATGAGCTCAGCCGAGTTCCTCTGCATCTCCCTCTTCACCTTCTGATAAGGAATCGACCGCTGACCGCGCTGGAAGCCTGCAAACCTGCAACATAGTAGCAAAGACGACTACTGCAACTCTGTAACGCTGATCCTGCCGCCTTCTCGACTGTTTTCCTGCTTGTGCATGCTGTGGGGGTAGTCCGCCTCCTCTCTGCACCAGAAGCTCCGAAGAAATCTCCCGTGGGTCGACGGAATCTTCCCCCTGCAACCGCAGGCACCAAAAAGCTGCATTACCGGTCCCTTGGGTCTCCTCTCAGCACGACGAGCGAGGTCCCTCGAATCCAGCGACACCGTCCAAGTGACCCCCACAGTCCAGTGACTCTTCAGCCCAAGTTTGGTGGAGGTAAGTCCTTGCCTCACCTCGCTGGGCTGCATTGCTGGGAACCGCGACTTTGCAAGCTACTCCGGCCCCTGTGCACTTCCGGCGGAAATCCTTCGTGCACAGCCAAGCCTGGGTCCACGGCACTCTAACCTGCATTGCACGACTTTCTAAGTTGGTCTCCGGCGACGTGGGACTCCTTTGTGCAACTTCGGCGAGCACCGTTTCACGCATCCTTGTAGTGCCTGTTTCTGGCACTTCTCCGGGTGCTACCTGCTTCAGTGAGGGCTCTTTGTCTTGCTCGACGTCCCCTCTCTCTGCAGGTCCAATTTGCGACCTCCTGGTCCCTCCTGGGCCCCAGCAGCGTCCAAAAACGCCAAACGCACGATTTGCGTGTAGCAAGGCTTGTTGGCGTCCATCCGGCGGGAAAACACTTCTGCACGACTCTCCAAGGCGTGGGGGATCCATCCTCCAAAGGGGAAGTCTCTAGCCCTTGGCGTTCCTGCAGTATTCACAGTTCTTCAGCCTAGTAAGAGCTTCTTTGCACCAACCGCTGGCATTTCTTGGGCATCTGCCCATCTCCGAGCTGCTTGTGACTTTTGGACTTGGTCCCCTTGTTCCACAGGTACCCTCAGTCAGGAATCCATCGTTGTTGCATTGCTGATTTGTGTTTTCCTTGCATTTTCCCTCTAACACGACTATTTTGTCCTTAGGGGAACTTTAGTGCACTTTGCACTCACTTTTCAGGGTCTTGGGGAGGGTTATTTTTCTAACTCTCACTATTTTCTAATAGTCCCAGCGACCCTCTACAAGGTCACATAGGTTTGGGGTCCATTCGTGGTTCGCATTCCACTTCTGGAGTATATGGTTTGTGTTGCCCCTATCCCTATGTTTCCCCATTGCATCCTATTGTAACTATACATTGTTTGCACTGTTTTCTAAGACTATACTGCATATTTTTTGCTATTGTGTATATATATCTTGTGTATATTTCCTATCCTCTCACTGAGGGTACACTCTAAGATACTTTGGCATATTGTCATAAAAAATAAAGTACCTTTATTTTTAGTATAACTGTGTATTGTGTTTTCTTATGATATTGTGCATATGACACTAAGTGGTACTGTAGTAGCTTCACACGTCTCCTAGTTCAGCCTAAGCTGCTCTGCTAAGCTACCATTATCTATCAGCCTAAGCTGCTAGACACCCTATACACTAATAAGGGATAACTGGGCCCTGGTGCAAGGTGCAAGTACCCCTTGGTACTCACTACAAGCCAGTCCAGCCTCCTACACTCAGGTATTGTGGCTTGTGCATCAAGGGACAATCAGTTACTGTGTGATGCTCATGTGGGTTGTGTTTAGTTCAGGAATTATTGTGCTTTCTATGGTCCATTATATGTGGGCCTGTGTTGTCTGTAGGTTAAATATGCCACATTGCCAGTGTACCCACAGCCGTACATTCCCCCTATGACACTATGATGGCAGGGATCCTGTGTGTTACTTAATGACAATGTTACGATAAACATGGATTGGCCATTTATCTAAGTCAAAACAACCAAGAAATATATGCTGACAGTGTCTAATTTGACCATCCGTGACAGAATGCATGGGCACCTGAAATGTGTTACTCAGGGCCCTGTGTACCTATATCAGGTATTGTAGATCACAGTTAGCCACATTCATCATCTTACATATGCCAAGTTGGGTGATCTGTGGTTATACAACGAAGTGACACTGTCCCCTAAGTGAAACATGGTTTAGCAAATGTCCTACTTTGGCAATCTTGATGAGGTAGGTCTCAATTTGTATGCACCTTGGGAACAGCAGCAGTCACCGGAATGCTGGTCTGCTGATCTTAGCATACACCCATGTCTGTGATAGACTCATACTGAGAGGTTAACTATTGTACATATGCTGCACTAGATCAGCAGGGGCGTACCAAACTTAACTAGCAATTTATTTCTTCACTTTAAACATATGATGGAAGCAGTCAGGGCTCCCTTGCACAACCTCATGCAAATGAATGATTTGTGACCATGGTTTCACAAAGGTCAGGGATCCGATGATGACCCATTAACTTATGAAAATTGCTTTGCTATAAAGTGACACAGATGGCAAAGGCATCAGCTCTGTACCAGCAGTTGTGCCCAAGGCAAATTAAAACACACAGGAACAATGAACAAAGGGGCTGATTTTTAAATTTATTTGATGTGTGGCTTTGCTTCCTGTTTTTACGCTACAGCTATGGAAAGTAGCACCAGACATTTAGATATTATCTAGTGTGCATTACTTTGGCATCCATGATTAATTTAAATGCTGCTCAAACCAAGTCAAAATATTAGCCTAAGATATTACCAGAGGTTAGGAAGATCTTTGTATGTATAGCCATGAATACAGTTCAGACATGTATTCCAAATAATTGGGGACTACATTCATTCCTTGCAATAACATGTGAAATACATCTCATTCCTGGTACACTCACAGACCAGGAATAAAACATTTGTTTGTGCTGCATTACCATCATCTATTGTCGTCAAAGCAGCACTAATTTACAAGATCAAGTTGTGTTTTGTAAGTTTGTGCAGCTTTTGCGTCAACAAATGACGGGAATGCGTAGCAAATATTGTATAAATCAGGGCCACTGTATGTTCAGCTTGCATGCCACATGTCCACAAACCTTGAATGCAGCATGTCACCAAATCTGCTACTGTCACTACAGAGCATTTTACTGTCCAGATTAGTCTGATTTGTACTCACCAACAGGGCCACCAATCACCACACCCAGGTGGTCCAGCAGGTCTTTCTCTCTGGCCACAAGGTCAGCCCAGCGATGTTTGAGTTGGTGGTCGTTGCACTGGCTGTTGAATACCCTCTTCAGGTGGAACAGCACCTTGGACCAACTGAGCCTCCTTGCCTCGGTGTGATATCCCTGTATCACCCTGCCACCAGCCTCTAACATCAGGGGGAGGAAGTGGCACACCAGCCAAATGAAAGCCCCCAGCTCCTCCTCACCCATTCTCCCCAGACGTATCCTGCCCAATATCACAGAAAATAATGGGGATAGGAAACGGAAAAGAGGGAAATACAGGGAAAGGAGGTAGGAAAATGAAACTTAAAGAACCCACAAACAGCCCAACAGTCCCCCAACTAACAATACCCACTACACACTCCCAACAGTACTAAGACAAAATTAGACCCAAAAAATGACAAAAACACACTTACACTGAATTACTGAGACAATTTCAAAAACAACAGATGACAATTGGAATGGCACACAGGAGACAAAAGCACAATTTGGACAGACACAACTCTCAACACAGCCACACAGTCTAGAAGAATCACAGACTGCAAAGTGAAAGTGAAAGTACACCCACTGTACCATTTCTGTAAACAGGATATCCTATTACATCACTTCCTGTCTCAAATGCGGTGCGTTTTTACTATGATGCCTGAAATTTTATGACACTTACGGGCTTTGCGTCAATATTTATTGATGCATATACTTAAAAATTACCCTGCATTCAAATATCAATATATTTTTCATGGATAACCAATTTCATGGGGTGCAGTGTTGGAATTAACGCTTGGGACCAATCGAAGTATAATGGCTGTGAGCATCATTGTTTAACACCTATGCGGCATTTTTTGATGCATAAGCGTAATGTTTGACACATCTGCATCAAAATATCTGTCTTTAACTGTGTTTGTGTCATTTTTTTCATTTTTCACGTACATGAATGCTAAACCTATACAAAGATAGTCTGTTAGGGCTTGCTGTGTGTGTTTTAGTGTTTGGGCACATGTGGCAGACCACACTACTGCAGACCATAATACTCATGTTGTTGTGCCGGATTTGCATTTTTAACTGACGCAACAGCAACCCAAACATTTGGAATTAAAATTTGTATTCCCTAGTTGAGCAGGTGGTTCGTCAATAGGGGACAGCAAGGCTACGCAACTTAAAAAATACACTCATGGGGCATGTGTTAATGTCTGTGAATTGGCTATTTCAATTGTTGTTGTGCCTCTGTGAGAACGTCACAAGACATGTTTTGCCTAATGTGCTTGTATGCATGGGTTGTAATTGTGGATAACCATCAGATGCCATTCATTGGGGTACATCAGTCAGGATATGTGTTTGTCATACCTTTAGCGTCTTATGCTGTGTGAACTTCCCTGACTTTGGGGACAAAACATGTCCCATGACAAACTATACACAGGATAAATAGAGGACAGTTAAATGTTACAAAGGTAAGCCATCAAATGTACTGGAATGTTGGATACCACTTCATGGTCACTTGTGTGTATACTACCCATGAGTCAGGCATCTGAACAGGCTAGGTAGGTACAGTGTTTGTGACACAGAGTCCCAACTCCAATCCAAAAAAGTTATTGTACACCACAGTTTGAGTCATGTAAATGACCTATGTTTCTCCAGTGAAAGTGGAGGACCAGCAGACCATGCTGCATGTGTTCACATATTTCCAGTGGTTCATTGCACAAAGGTGTCCAGTTCAAGTGTGGCGCCATGTGTACCCTGTGTCAGTATTGGCCTTCATGTTGTCACAGTTGTGTGCAGGTCTAGTCATGAGTCTGTGGAGCCAACCCTTGAATTAACAAAGTATACCTCAAAGCAGATTTGACCTAAAGCCAAAGATCAACTAACAACACACATGGGGATAGTCCAGCTATAGCACTGCAGACCTTTCATAAGGCAGATGACAGGGCAATCTTGGTGTGCTTAAAAATATTTTGCAACAGTAATAGGAAACAGGCAGGTTTCATCACAACATTTGTACACAGGATGGCCTCTAAAATTCCCACTGCAACATGGAACATCAGTGCCTCAGTGCTGATTGATGTCACATCTAGTCATCACGCAAGCCCCATCAAAAGGTGGTGGCAGAAGTGAATCTGTGTGAGACCGTCAGGGCACATGCATGTTTTGTCCTTACATACACATTGGCAACCCTTGTTTGTTGTGCTTGAGGCACTGTATCGAATCCATGCATAAAGCCATGGCACACTGTCACTGTTTGGCACTAATGAATACATGCAAAACCAGACAAGGGATGGGGGCTAGATTAGGCTATATGAATACATGTCCCAGAACAGACTGCTACAAGGAAACTGATTAAACCATCCTATATATTTGAGGATTCATTGTAGACCTACCAGACACAATACCCCATGAGGAAAGAGAGGGCATGGAAAGCATCTATGAGACAAATGTAGCCACAGGGACCTTCTATGGTTAACGCAAAGACAGGAACCAGTCAGGCTAACAGGGTACAGGCTCTTTCAGGAACAAACATGAACAAGGCAAATACACAGTGAGCAGACTCTGACTGGAAAAAAACTGGAACAACACTGTGGGAACTAAAAACTGTATTTGTGCTGTGGTCTGCAACATTACACAATTCCCCAAGGGATCTGTTACACAAGTGATTTGTACGCCAGGCACAACAAGGAGATTCAGAAAATAGCAGCTTCTAAGCAGTTCCAGTTAGCAGCAATGGCAAGGCAGGTTCAAATGGCTGGTCTGCATGGAAGTGCTCACAGGTGTGTGCAGCTTCAGTCTCTCACAAGTCCTCGAGTTAAGAATCAAGTTCAAAGGGCCAAGTGAACCTTTCACATGGGAAGCAATGGACAGCTGATTACAGCTCCTACCGACTACCAGCCAGTGCATTATCGGACATGAAGTCCATGCAGAATGATGAACTATGATTATGGCATGCCATACTGAAGAGGGAAGCACACACGAGTCAGAATGGGAGTGTGGGTGTGTGTAGATGAAGGTTATCAGGATACAGATAATCCATTTACAGGGCCCCCTAGAGAAGGGTGGGGAGAGACTTAATGGCAGTAGCTGGACTTATTACCTGGGATGGACTGCGCAGGGCATGTCTTGTGAGCAATGCTTGTCATACCTAGGCACTTGTGCTATCCATTTTAAGCTTAGATGGACTCTTTGTCACACATGCTCCTTGCAAAGATAGCTGATGTCACACTTACTGCTGTCCAGGGTCTGGTCATACATTCCTGTTACCAATGCAATAACACATCCACTAACTCATGTATGAGACACTTTTTGTTTTTTATTGATGGTGTCTTAGTTGTGTTTCATGTGCTGCAATGAACCATGTTGGCAACATGGATGTGTGTCATAGCTCTGGTCCTCTAATATTGCCCTTCACATGTGAAATAGACAGGACATTTATCATTTACACTGTGTGTGATGTTGGGTGTACATTCATACCCATCAAATGTGATGTGGCTTTTTCAGTATCCTAATCTGTATTTCTGCAGTGCTCCATGAGGCTAAACTCTGATTATGATTCCTAGGGATCATATGATGCATAAATAATTACCCAGACCATGATTGAGTGATGAAGGTAGGTGTTTAATGACATATGCTAACAAAGTGGTGATGGTGACTATTTTTAGAAGAAGTTTTGTACAATGTGTTGTCTCCGACGCAATCCTGCTGCAGTGTTTAATTGTTCCCCCTCATGTTCACGAATAGCATCCTCCTCTTCCTCCTCTTCAGGCATTTGTGGGTTTGGTTCATAGAGGGGAATGTTCCTCCTTACACAAATGATGTGCAGGATGGCACAGGTCAAAATGATCTTGCAGACCATTTCAGGTGAGCATAGGAGGCTGCCTCCGTTGATGTTGAGGCACTGGAATCTGGACTTCAGGATGCCAAAAGTCCTCTGTACTATGGTGCGTGTCCTCCGATGTGCCTCATTATAGACACGCTCTGATGCTGTGGTTGGGTTGGCAAATGGGATCATGATCCATGGCTGGATCCTATAACCCTGATCAGCTGAAAGAGAAAATGAGGGTAAAATGTTGGTTGTTGGTTGCACCTTGATTACCACTTTGCATGGCAGTTGTTATCTTGTGTCGTCTGTGACTCATCTGTGTTTGTGTTATTGTGTGGGATCCTAGTCTTTTGTGATGTTCTTTCTGCATTGGGTTCTTTATCTATCAAAAATGGTGTTTGGCTGATTGACCTGATGTCAGCGGTATATTTGTTTGCTTGCAGTTCATTGTGTATTTCCCATGCATTATGTAATGTGAAAGAAGTGTCCATGTGCCTTCACTGAGGATGACATGATACTTCCACACACACAATTGATTCCACTGTGGTGTTAACGCGGTTGCACTATATGGCCTGAACATCCCATCTAATTAGACATATGTATTTGCATGTGAAATACTACAGTGAGGCCCTATGATTTGGCTAGGTGACAATGTACAACACAGCTCCATAAGTTGGCAGCACTGAAGTGTTCACAATTGACAATGCACAAATAGCCCATGTGTGACAAGTTCTATGCAAACCTATTTTTGTGCCCTCACCCAGTTGGCTCATGTGCAAACATGTACCTACACTACTGAACCTGCTCCACGTAAGCTGGGTAACTTGGTTGTTGGGGTGAAGGTTTTAGTTTCAAAAGGTCCATGTGCCTGTACATCTGTTATGTATATGTGTAATTGTCTCAAACCGTATGTGTGGCAGTGTGCACTTTTCATTAGTGTCAACAATATGATTTCATAGCACAGTCCACTTCCTTATTGGTAGCGGGCAATGTCACCCCAGGAGTGATGTGAGATGTTGGTACTGCCTCAATGATTCCATGTCACCTTTATTAGAGTCAACATCATCACACTATGGGGGTCATTCAGACCCTGGCGGTAATTACCGCCATGGCGGAGGTTGGCGGTAGCACCGCCAACAGGCTGGCAGTGCTCCGCCGGGCATTCTGACCATGGCGGTACAGCCGCGGCCAGTAGCGGAAAGCCGGCGGTGTACCGCCGACTTTCCGCTGCCCATGGGAATCCGCCATGGCGGCGCAGCTTGCTGCGCCGCCATGGGGATTCTGACAGCCCATACCGCCATCCTGTCCGCCAGGAACAGGATGGCGGTATGGGGTGTCATGGGGCCCCTGGGGGCCCCTGCAGTGCCCATGCCAATGGCATGGGCACTGCAGGGGCCCCCGTAAGAGGGCCCCACAAAGAATTTCAGTGTCTGCTTTGCAGACACTGAAATTCGCGACGGGTGCAACTGCACCCGTCGCACCTTCCCACTCCGCCGGCTCCATTCTGAGCCGGCTTCCTCGTGGGAAGGGTGTTTCCCGCAGGCTGGCGGGCGGACTTTCGGCGGTCGCCCGCCAGCCCAGTGGGAAAGCCAGAATGACCGCCGCGGTCTTTTGACCGCAGAGCGGTCTTTCGGCGGGAACCGCTTGGCAGGCGGCGACCGCCGTCCGCCGCGGTCAGAATCACCCCCTATGTGTCTGATGGTGTTTGACCTGCTGCGAAACACATTTCACACCCCTTACACAGTACGTATTGCTTGGAAGGGTGTGTGATTGAGTGTTATTGATGTGATATTGGAAGATTCATCTTCCAAGTTATACTGCCAGTTAAGGCCATGTCATTGTCACTGTGTGGTTTTAAATTGGTCCCTTGTGGCTCTGGAGTGGCATCTGTTGTTATTTGCATCTGTCATTTGTCCATAGGTGTGTATCCCATTGGGTCAGGACATCAAACACGAAAAGCAGTGTCACAAACTCAGTGTCTTCCTGGCCACTTGTCAACGTAGTGGTGTATGTGTTGTGTGTCCTGCAGGTCTGCTCTGCTGTGTCTATAACTAGGTTTCTGTACTTACCAACAAGTAAGCCATTTCCATATCGTCCATCCTGGAAGTGTTGATTGATGGTGCTGTGGCGAACGATGAATGAATCATGTACACTCCCAGGATACTTTGACACGATGTTGGTGATTAATCCACAATGATCCACAATGGCCTGCACATTGATGGAGTGTGTGTGCTTCCTGTTGCGGTATAGATGCTCGGTTGCAGCAGGTGGCACAATCCGTACATGTGTGCAACCAATGGCACCAAGCACCTGTGGGAAGCCATTGATTTGATAGAAGCCCTGTTTGGTCTCCTGCTGCTTCTGCTGTGTGTTGGGGAAGCTGATGTGGCGGGGTGTGAGGGAGATGATGGCATCCAGTACCTTGGGTAGGAAGGCAGAGAATGAGAGCTGTAAGATCCCGGCAACCAGTGCACCGAAAAGAGCCACTTGCCAACATGTGGAGGACAGCTAGCAGCTCTATCTGTGGTGGAATGATGTGGGGTGTCTGCAAGCTGGGTGCCAACTGTGGCTCAATGTGGCGCAGCAGCTGCTGTATGGCTTGCCAGTTTGCTCTGTACCTCTGGATGATGTCATGTTCCCTGAGGCCCTGAAGGGTTGTCCTGGTCCGGAATATCCTCTCCTGCCTTTGGCGTTGCCATTGGGGTCCCTGGTGGTGTGGTGGAAGCAGCTGCTGTTGCTCCTCTGCTCTACGTCTTCGTGCATGCTGGATGAATAGCACCTCCATGTCTTCCTTTTGGAGCTCTGATGTTGCTTCTGTGTGTTTAACTTACGTACTGGTGAGTTTGCCCTATTTTAACACCTGCCCTGACCCAGGCGTTAATTTTTTACGCAAATCGGGGTATGCGCCATTTTCTGCCTCCACCTCCCAGCTGTGCGGCATTTTTGCGCTGCTTGATAAATATGGCGCACAGGCGTTAAGTCATTTTTTGCATGTCATTAACGCAAGGCAGTTTCACGCATCCAGAAAATGATGCACACTGAGATATTTTGATGTTAGTGGGGTCTAGCGTCAAAGTATAAATATGGTCTTAGTTTTGTGCCGAATTTGCGTAAAAACAAAAATGACGCAAATCAGGCGCAAGCAGAGTATAAATATGGGCCTTGGGTTTTTAAATAAATCCAATATTTACAGTAGTGCATGTATATGGTTGCATTATTGCCAGATATCTGCACTACTGTGTAGTCTCATGCTGCCGGCTTTAGTTTTTATTTAATTAACTTTTTTGCTAGATGTTTTGACCACGTGCTTTGAACATGTTCTTGTTGAAGATGTATTTGGCCCTTGCCACAGCATTGAGCTTTATCATGTGATTTATAACTCCTCCTCACTAGACAACGTATTAACCACTCCATGGCACACTGTCAGTCAGTAGCAAATTCTCCTGCTCTGACAATGGAGGATTTTCATTTTTATTTAGATTTGACTGAAAGAGTTTTGCAATATGTGTTGCAAAATATTGAATGCAAGATATAAAAAGGGATGAGAAGAGTTTGGTATGTGGAATTGCTGGTTTTACATTTTGGCTGAGTGACAAAGTATCATGGCTCAGGAATTCTAATACATTTTTGTAGTTTTCACAGGTGGCCCGTTGACATTGGCAGCAATAAAGTGCAGGCATTTACTTTGATAATGATTCACATCAGTGTCTGCTGGTAAGGTGTAGAAAATAGCAAGACAACAAACAGATGCTTTATAGCTAACTAGGGAGGAAGAATTTGAAATAATTTGTGTAATGTGTGCTACTTCTTTTATCTTAATGCTAAGTGCCATACACATTTTGGAGAAGACGTACAAAGCATTATCAACTGACAAATCAGTCTCAAACTACTTTGTGAATTAAAGCACAGTACACTGCTATGTTTGAAATCATGGAGGTAGCTATTTCTTACAAGCAGTGCAGCATAGTAAACAAGCATTGGCAATGGCAATAGGTCTGGCTTTAAAAGAATGTTGATGGAAATGTGAAGCTTTACAAGTAAATAGCACTGGAAAGCACATGTATTTGTGTGGAAGTAAAACCCAGTTGAATAACATTGGTGAAGGCTAACCAGTCAGGCCAAAGTTGAATGGTCAAGGCAGACCTAAAGATCCATGTAGGTTAACGACTGCCCTTCTCCCGTCTGTGCTGCTGCTAGAGAAAAACACTAACTTATCTATTTATCTAAGACACTTTATTAGCATTCTCATCTCATATGTGGGCCCCTTGAAAGTTCAAGCATAGGCACCTGGATAAATAAACAAAATGATCACAGCTGCTGGAAGGCAAGCAGTTTATTGTGGAAGCACACAACAACTCTTAACTCAAAACATGTGTCCCCGGCTGTCAACATGTGGGCAGACCTAAAGCTCCTCCATAGTGATGCTCACATAATTGTTTGGTGACAGCTGCGCTGCCAAGCCAGACCATAAAAAGTAGGAAATCGGAAAACAGCAACAGAAAACAAGGAGTTATAAATATCTCTTCTGTAATTGTGTATTGATCAAACTATGCACTAAGCATATGCAAATTATGAATAGCCGCAATGATATCCTTTTTCATACTTCTTGTGCTGGAATTTCTCTATTCTAAAACAAAAAATCATCTAAAACATATATATTTGTTAGGACTCCTATATAGACCCCACACTGTCCTGTGAATCCATTACAATTAGCCTCCTGCTTTTTATCACTCAGGATATGAACAACTGCCTGCCTTTTCCTTCAGATGAATGCTGTATATGCATACATTGTGGGCAGAGTTATGGAAAGTGGCGCTGCACCGAGTGCAGCTCCACTTTCCCTGTGCCCCTTACTGCCACCATGTGTGTGCCGTATTTAAAATACGGCGCACCATGGAGCAGAGTAGGGGGCAATAGTGTAATTCAATGTGACGCTATTGATGTACTCTGCAGGAGTAGCACCAAAATGTTGGTGCTACTCCTGCTAAGTACATAGGGGCCCATTCTAAATAATGGAAGCCCCCTCTTAACGCCTGCTCTGAGCACGCGTTAATAGTGCCGTTTTTGTTGGGCTCCCCTAACGAGGAATGCCCCCTTTGCATACATTATGCCTGACGCAGGCATAATGTAGTGCAGAGGGTTACAGAGTGGCACAACGCATGCATTCCGCCACTCTGTAAATACGGCATGGGGATTTCGGCCTCGTTGGGCCACATTAACATAAAAAATAATGATGCTAATGTGGCGCAAGGTGGCGCTAGGGGATTATAAATATGCCACTGTATACTTGAACTGTCATGCCCTTCGAATGTGCTTCAGCAAGCACAAGGGCTTGCTTGGTATGACAGTTATGTTCTCTTTTTAGGTAGGGTGGATGTGCAAAAGCAGCCCCACTGCTGCCTTCTGGTGGTTACTGCTGAATGGGCAGACCAAGTGAGGTGTGAAGGCAGGATGGGCATTGCTTACTGAATACACACTACTTGGGAGTATCTTGATCGGGTATGAATTTTGCTTCCCCTCTGCTTGGGATTTTGAGAGGCATATTGTTTTATTGCTAAGTAGCTACATGTGGTGGACATTGGAAAAGAGTAGGCAGGGCTGATCTCTGCGAAGAGCTAAACCCATGCAGAGGGTGTGGTCCAGGGTAATGTTTAACAAAGAAGTCACCCAAAATAGCTGAAATCCTGTGGTAGTCATACAGGAGCACGAGATAACACGAAATGTAAATTTAGAAATCCCAAAGATGTGGGAAGCCTTGAAGGGGGCAAAGTCTGCACCAAGGGATGAGTGGGAAGTGGCACTGTAGGGGAAGAAAATTAAATCCAAGTTGAGAGAGGAGCCCTAATGTCCTTGATGTGTTAGTAAACAATGTATTTAAATGTGGTTCTCAATCATTGCAATGTCCAATCAGAATAGGTATATCATGGGTGGACCTTAATTTAAAAATCTTTTTGCGAAAAAGGCATCATATACAGCATATCAGCCAACATGTTTCATTCCTATTCTGGACCTTCTTCAAGAATGTTAAAATGCATTATTATTATGTTGGAAACATCAAAAGCGCAAATGGTTGATCATATTAAAAATCATATTTTGAAATCTGATCCATCTTAAAAACAAATAATTTAACCACTGTGCAAGAACATAAAACGAACAGCACATGCTTGATATCATCTTTTATACTTTATTTGTTTTAGTTATTCTGTGATTTAGAAAAACAGTTCTAGTTGAATAATTATAGTTATTTTCAAATGGAATAACTGTTCCACCTGAGTAGTCAGAATCACAGTAAGAAGGCACAGGACACGATTATTGAAATGTGAAATCCCAATTAAGGGGGTCATTCTGACCTCGGCGGTAAAAGGCCCTTACCGCCGGTCAGAAGTCCGCCATTCTACTGCCACGGCCGCGGTAAACCGCCACGGTCATTCTGACCACCAACTGTGAAACCGCCAAAAATCCGACATCCAAGGAAGGCCGCCTCATCAGCGGGCCGCGGAAAACTGGAGATGACCAAACCTCCACCGTCACGCCAACACAAACACGTCCCATGCCATTCTGACCCACGAATCCACGCGGCGGTCTTTCAACCGCGGTATTCCATTGGCGGTACACACCGCCGCGCTCAAAATACACACACAGCTCCAAAACACAGCCACATTGGACAATTTGAAATACACACACCTGACACACATACAAACAACACTCCCACACATCCAATCAACTATAAAACACACACCCACATCACCCACAAACCCCCACTAGTTGGAAATTGGAGAGAAGGAGATAGAGATAGAGAGAGAGAGCACAGCAAACGAAAACCCCAACACACACAGGAACCCACCTTCATCACCCACACCACATTTACGCACACATCACCACATATCACCACGCACATCACCACAAACACCACCCCACACCTCATCCACACCACCCCATGGCACCCCAAAGACACCCCAGGTTCTCGGACCAAGAACACAGGGTCATGGTGGAGGAAATTATAAGGGTTGAGCCCCAGCTCTTCGGCACACAGGTGCAGCACACCACTATAGCAAAGAAGGCTGAGCTATGGCAAAGGATCGTAGACAGGGTCAACGCTGTGGGACAGCATCCCAGAAATCGGGAAGATATCAGAAAGCGATGGAACGACCTACGGGGGAAGGTGCGCTCGATGGTGTCGCAACACAACATCGCTGTGCAGAAGACTGGCGGCGGACCCCCACCCACTCCACCCCAATTCACTGCATGGGAGCAAGAGGTAGTAAACATCCTGCATCCTGATGGCCTCGCTGGAGTACACGGAGGAATGGACTCTCGTAAGTCGAATCTCCACTACTTCACCCCCCCCAACCACCAGCATGCCAACCCCCCCCCTCACCCCCAATCTCAACCCCCCAGCACACAACCTCCCTGCCAATGTCTCACCAGCACAACCCACCCTAAACAACACCAACCCCTGAATGCCAACACAAACCATAGACAGCCACCACCAAAGCATGACCATTGCACATACCCATACACCCCCCCCCACCCTCACAACACCTCCCACAAGGGAATGTCAGCACTGGGGGACAAGGGCACTCAAAATGCACGCCATGGCACACACAGAAACAATAACCATACTCCTTTACCCCTGCAGGGCCCGAACGCCAACACACCGCCACGGAGGGTCCAGATTTGTCCATCCCACCCCCAGAACAGGCCCCCAGCGAGGACAGCAGCTCTGTCGACCTAGAACCTGATGACCAGCCCGGACCATCGGGGACCTCTGGACAGTCGGTTCCCCACACACAGACACAGGCCACAGCAGACCCAACCCCCTCTGGGAACACCAGCACAGCTCCCACCCAGCGGGCCCATGCCTCTGTCTCGCGGACGCGTCAATCAGCGGTGTGTCCGCCACTACAGGGCACCCAGGCTGACCCAACACCCCAACAACAACAGGGACCTGGGGGCAGTGGTAGTGGGCACACCGTCCAGGGGACAGAGGCCCGGGGAAACAGGGCAACTGGGAGGGCTGCTGTGTGACAGGGGGGGGAGGACAGACCCAGGGAACCGACTCTCCAAGAGGCCCTCACCACCATCATGGGAGCATACCATCACTCCCAGGAGACGATGGTGACGGTACTGGCCAGGTTCACCGAGATCCAGGCACAGCAGGAGGAACGGTACATGGGGTTCAGCAATGAACTCCGGAACATCGCTACCGCTATGGGGACCATAGTCCAGGCCCTCAACCGGATAGAAACCACATTGCGGGACCATGTGGCACCACAAAGGGCCCCTGTCACTAGCCAGGAACAGCCTACCACCTCCGCCGGCGCTAGTGGTCAGGAGGCCCCCACAGAACGACGGGCCCCCAGAACCCCACCTCCTGCTGAAGAACAACCACCCCGCAAGAGGAACATGAGATCTCACAGGAAGACAGAGTAGGATGCCAAGACCCCCGCCAGCATAAGATACCCCCTGATGTCATCCCACTGTCCCACAGTATCACCCTGTCCAACCTTGAACTGCCCCTGCTCCATCCTTCCACAGGCATATGGCAAATGCACCTGTGAAACTGAGAACTGGGCTCTGCCATGGACATTACTCCACCCTCACCCATCACCGTTTTAATATCATGTACCAATATCTAGCACTAAAAATAAATCACTCATTGCACTGAAATCATTCTAGAGTCAGCCTGTATTATTTACAAATGTATAACACATTACTGATCAATAATGTTCTGTTATTTTTGTGATGACAACATACCGATGTCAATAAGCATTAGTCCATGGGCTAACCAAGCAGAAGTCACGCAGTGGGTCATACAGAACTGAAAAGGGAAGGGAAAATCAAACATCAGTTTAAAAGAACTGGGGGGAAATACACAAAGTAAAGATGCAGGGGGCTTTCAGTAAATGTTAAATGGCGTGGGTGATTCTTACCAGTGTGCTACTGAAAATACTGTTGGATAACTCTGTCCCTGTTGTCTGGGTCGTCCTCTTCGTCTTCCTCCTCTTCACTCTCCGCAGGCTCCACAGCTGCTTCAACACCACCATCTGGACCATCCTCCTGCAGGAAAGGCACCTGACGTCGCAATGCCAGATTGTGAAGCATACAGCAGGCCACGATGATCTGGCACACCTTCTTTGGTGAGTACATCAGGGATCCTCCTGTCATATGCAGGCACCTAAACCTGGCCTTCAGGAGGCCAAAGGTTCTTTCAATGATCCTCCTAGTTCGCCCATGGGCCTCATTGTACCGTTCCTCTGCCCTGGTCTGGGGATTCCTCACTGGGGTCAATAGCCAAGGCAGGTTGGGGTAACCAGAGTCACCAATTAGCCACACACGTTGTCTCTGTAGCTGTTCCATCACATAAGGGATGCTGCTATTACGCATCACATACGCGTCATGCACTGACCCAGGGAACTTGGCATTCACATGGGAGATGTACTGGTCAGCCAAACAGACCATCCGAACGTTCATAGAATGGTAACTTTTCCTGTTTCTGTACACCTGCTCATCGTCTTTTGGGGGTACTAAAGCCACATGGGTCCCATCAATGGCACCAATTATGTTGGGGATATGTCCAAGGGCATAAAAATCACCCTTCACAGTGGCCAACTCAACCTCCTCAGGGAATACAATGTAGCTCCGCATGTGTTTCGTCAGGGCAGACAACACTCTAGACAAATTTTTTTAAAACATAGGCTGAGACATTCCAGATGACATGGCCACTGTTGTCTGGAATGAGCCACTTGCCAAAAAATGGAGGACTGACAGAACCTGCACTAGAGGGGAAATTCCTGTGGGTTGGCGGATGGGTGACATCAGGGCTGGCTCCAGCTGGGCACACAGTTCATGTATAGTGGCTCGGTCAAGTCGGTATCGTAGTATGATATGGCGTTCTTCCATTGTCGACAGGTCCACCAGCGGTCGGTACACGCGAGGATTCATCCTTCTCCTCGCAAGTCCCAGCGGACGGTGCCTAGGAAGGACAACATGGAGCACAGAGTCAAGCAAATCACAGGTACGTTCACCACAGCATGCCGAGCACACGGTTATCTATGTATTGAAAGGCGTGTATGTGTGGCAATGCAAGGCCTAGGCCTGTGTGACGCAGTACAAAATATGCCAGGTGGGCCCTTGAAATGGCGGCTGCCTGACCTGTGAAGTGGGACAATGGGATGTGAGGTCAATGCGCTGGCGTGGCACACCGTGGCGGTAGGCGGTCGAAGACCGCTATACGAAGCCGCATTGGCTAACATTGAAGCCTATGGGTTTCAGGAGCCAATGACGAGGTGCGCCGGCGGGCGCGGTACGCACCGCCGCGGTACGCACCGCTGCGGGCGTGACCGCCATTTTCTATCTGCTTAATCACTCGAGACCTGATCATCCACAGGACCTATACTGCAAGTGCTGCTGTGACCTCGGTCTGAAAGTGACAATGGCTGCTGCGACTGGGGAAAGGGCCCCTGCCTTCACTGCGGAGGAGTTGGAGAAACTTGTGGATGGGGTTCTCCCCCAGTATGCGTTACTCTACGGTCCTCCAGACCAACAGGTAAGTACACTGGGTGCACATTGAATGGGCTATGCCTGTGTGGAGTGGGATGGATGTAAGTTGGTGGTGTGGGGGGCGAATGAGGAGTGCAACGCACGACAGATGAGAGCATGTGCCATATGGCAAGGTTGGGGAGGGGGGGCCAATCGCATCTAACATGCAGAAAATTGATGATTTTTTCCTTCCCACCCTGTACATGTCAAATAGGTCAGCGCCCATCAGAAAGTGGACATTTGGTGTGCCATCGCCAAGGACGTCCGGGCCCTGGGGTCCACAACAGACGGGGCACCCACTGCCGCAAGAGGTGGGAGGACATCCGCCGCGAGACCAGGAAGACCGCCGAGTCACTGCTGGGGATGGCCTCCCAACCTAGGAGGGGTGCCAGTCGTACCCTGACCCCCCTGATGTCCCGGATCCTGGCGGTGGCCTACCCTGATTTGGATGGGCGCTTGAGGACATCACAGCAGACACAAGGGGGTGAGTATCAGCACAATCTGCTATCTCTCTGCGCAGTGGAGGCGTCTGGGTGGGTGGGGGAGGAGGGTTGTGGGTGACATTAGGCCAGGGCGCTTTCTGTAGTGTAGTCCTCTCCTTTAGGCATGGCCCTGTGCTCCCGGCCCCCACCTCTGTAGGGTGACAAGTACAGCTATCGATGGTCCAGCATCACACATGTGCGCCTTTGTCGTCTCTAGACCTGTTGTCCTAGTCAGAAGTACTGAGTAGTGTACCCCGAATGCGCGGCTTAGTGCATGAGGCTCCTGTGTCTGTCCTCTCCGCCAACGGTGTTGATATTGCATGCACTCAACCTGGTCTTCGTTTTTCTCCCCCCACCCTTTTTCTTCATCTTCTTGTGCATGTGTGCATTAGCATCATCAGGCGGAGGAGAATTGGCATCGGAGCACGAGGGAGCTGCAAGTCACAAGGCCCCGGTGGGCCCAGGAACAGACACCGAGGGCACCAGTGATCCGGAGGGCGAGGGGAGCACCACAACGGGGACCGGTGGTGACACCAGCGACACCGACACGTCCTCGGATGGGAGCTCCCTAGCGGTGGTGGCAACATCCGGACCCCCCGCCTCTACAGGTACAGCCGCCACCAAGCGCACCAGCCCCGCCCTCCCAGCAGCCCCTCAGCCTACGCTCCGTGCCCGCTCGCCCAGGAAGGCGGGCGTCTCCTTCGCCCCAGGCACCTCAGCCCCTGCCCCTGTTACCCCTGCTGCCCTCAGTGAGGAGGTCATTGACCTCCTTCAGACCATCATTGTTGGGAAGACTACCCTTTTGAATGCCATCCAGGGGGTAGAAAGGGAGGTGCATCGGAGCAATGCCTACCTGGAGGGCATTCATTCGGGTCAGGCTGCCCATCAACGATCGTTCAATGCTCTGGCCTCAGCACTGACGGCAGCCATTGTCCCTGTTTCCAGCCTCCCTCTTCTGACTGCCTCCAGCCTGTCTCTGTCTCCTGTTCCTCAGCCTATCCCATCCACACCATCAGACCAGCCTGCACACACCTCAACACCCAAGGGCAGCTCATCCAGACACAAGCACCACAGAACCCACAAGCATTCACGCAAGCAACACCCAGATGCAGACATTCCAACAGTCACTACCACCTCTGTGTCCCCCTCCTCCTCGTCTCCCTCCTCCCTCCCTGTGACGTCTACACTCACACCTGCATGCACACCACCATCAGCCAGTGCTTCCATCACCAGCACACCCTCCAGTCCAGTCCGCACACGTGCAGTCACCACCCCCACTACCATTTACACGTCCCCTGTGTCCTCTCCCACTGTGTCTGTCACCCCCTCTTCCAAGACACACAAACGCAGGCAGACACCCACCCAACAGCCATCCACCTCACGACAGCCTCCAGCACAAGCACCTGCACCCAAAGACAGCACACTTGACTCTCCTACAACCACATCCTCTTCCTCCACTCCCATCACCACTCCTCCTACCCTTTACCTTGGTCCTAAAAAAGTTTTCCTCGCTAATCTTGACCTCTTTCCCTCCACTGACCCACCCCCTCCATCTGCAAAGAGTCCCAAGAGCACCTCAGCCACCACCAGCCCAGCTTCGAGTGTCACTGTGGTGCATGGGTTCTGGAGTCCACCCTTTGCCAGCAGTGACACTTCAATCAGCAGCAAGGGGACAGCCAGCCCCCCCCAGGCAAGAGGACCGGAAACTAAAGGGCCGCCGTGAGAGGACTGATCACGGCTGCCCCCAAGGAGCAAAGTTCGCCCACTTCACCAGCCACAACATCTAGGGGAGGCAAGGGCCCGAGAGCCCCATCTAAGGAGCGAAAGGGCAGCAGGGCGGAGAAGTCAGCCAGCAGGAGCGCGGAGCAGGAGGGGCCCACAAGCCCCATCCCGGGTGTTAGGGAGGACACCAAAGGGCCCAGGACTCCGTCACTGAAGGGTCCAGCAACAGCACGGTCAGAGGGCGACTGAGCAGGGAGTCCAGGCCAGGTCTGGCTCCCTTGACTTACTGGACGAGCACTGCTGAAGAGGGCCCGCCGTGCAGAAGAGCACCGCTGAACAGGGCCCCGCCGTGCAGAAGAGCACCGCTGAACAGGGCCCCGCCGTGCAGAAGAGCACCGCTGAACAGGGCCCCGCCGTGCAGAAGAGCACCGCTGAACAGGGCCCCGCCGTGCAGAAGAGCACCGCTGAAGAGGGCCCCGCCGTGCAGAAGAGCACCGCTGAACAGGGCCCGCCGTGCAGAAGAGCACCGCTGAAGAGGGCCCGCCGTGCAGAAGAGCACCGCTGAAGAGGGCCCCGCCGTGCAGAAGAGCACCGCTGAACAGGGCCCCGCCGTGCAGAAGAGCACCGCTGAAGAGGGCCCCGCCGTGCAGAAGAGCACCGCTGAACAGGGCCCCGCCGTGCAGAAGAGCACCGCTGAACAGGGCCCCGCCGTGCAGAAGAGCACCGCTGAAGAGGGCCCCGCCGTGCAGAAGAGCACCGCTGAAGAGGGCCCCGCCATGCAGAAGAGCACCGCTGAACAGGGCCCCGCCGCGCAGAAGAGCACCGCTGAAGAGGGCCCCGCCGTGCAGAAGAGCACCGCTGAACAGGGCCCCGCCGTGCAGAAGAGCACCGCTGAACAGGGCCCCGCCGTGCAGAAGAGCACCGCTGAACAGGGCCCCGCCGTCTCAAGCACCGCTCCGCTGGGCCCTTCCTGTCAAGCACCGCTCCGCTGGGCCCCGCCGTCTCAAGCACCGCTCCGCTGGGCCCTTCCTGTCAAGCACCGCTCCGCTGGGCCCTTCCTGTCAAGCACCGCTGCGCTGGGCACCGCCGTCTCAAGCACCGCTCCGCTGGGCCCCGCCGTCTCAAGCACCGCTCCGCTGGGCCCTTCCTGTCAAGCACCGCTCCGCTGGGCCCTTCCTGTCAAGCACCGCTCCGCTGGGCCCCGCCGTCTCAAGCACCGCTCCGTTGGGCCCCGCCGTCTCAAGCACCGCTCCGCTGGGCCCTTCCTGTCAAGCACCGCTCCGCTGGGCCCTTCCTGTCAAGCACCGCTCCGCTGGGCCCTTCCTGTCAAGCACCGCTCCGCTGGGCCCCGCCGTCTCAAGCACCGCTCCGCTGGGCCCCGCCGTCTCAAGCACCGCTCCGCTGGGCCCCGCCGTCTCAAGCACCGCTCCGCTGGGCCCTTCCTGTCAAGCACCGCTCCGCTGGGCCCCGCTGTCTCAAGCACCGCTCCGCTGGGCCCCGCCGTCTCAAGCACCGCTCCGCTGGGCCCCGCCATCTCAAGCACCGCTCCGCTGGGCCCTTCCTGTCAAGCACCGCTTCGCTGGGCCCTTCCTGTCAAGCACCGCTCCGCTGGGCCCCGCCGTCTCAAGCACCGCTCCGCTGGGCCCTTCCTGTCAAGCACCGCTCCGTTGGACCCTTCCTGTCAAGCACCGCTCCGCTGGGCACCGCCGTCTCAAGCACCGCTCCGCTGGGCCCTTCCTGTCAAGCACCGCTCCGCTGGGCACCGCCGTCTCAAGCACCGCTCCGCTGGGCCCCGCCGTCTCAAGCACCGCTCCGCTGGGCCCTTCCTGCATGCACTGTTAACGGTTCACTGTGCCCACCATGCCTCCTCCTTGACGAGTGGAGACTGTAATCCACCTGATGGACTGTGGCTTTGCACTCCCCAGGATGGCACAGTGGGCAACCCACCCACTTGTGAGACTTGAGAGCCTGTGGCTTGGCACTCCCAGGATGGCACAGTGGGCAACCCACCCACTTGTGAGACTTGAGAGACTGTGGCTTTGCACTCCCCAGGATGGAACAGTGGGCAACCCACCTACTGTAGAGACTTGAGAGACTGTGGCTTTGCACTCCCCAGGATGGCACAGTAGGCATGGTGGCCCCTTCGTGGTTCTGTTGTCGTGGACTCATGTGGCTGTGGTGCCCCCCCCTTCCCTTCCCCCTGAGGTGCCTGTAGTTTTTTCATCAGATGCCCCTGCAGTGTTCTCTCCAGAGGACTCAGGTCTCCTGTGTGGGCTTTGCCCTTGTGTTGTTACACTTTGGCCCACGGACACTTCGATTTTCTTTTGATGTGCAGGACTAATTGCCTCGGTTATCCATTGCACTGTATATAGACTTATTTTGATATTGATTTTTTGGCTAGTTGACCATAACTTTTCAGAGCCTATTTTGTACATAAATTTTTATTCACAATTTAATTATGTCTTTGCATTTATCAGGGGGGTTTGGGTGGTGTCACCTTAGACTTGTTGCTCTGCATTGGTGTGTACATAGTTTGGGGGGTGGGGATCGCATATGTGTGTGCCGTAAGCTTTCCTCCTCCCCCCTCCCGTGTGTCGTAGGTGCAGTACTCACCGTTGTCGTCTGCGCCGGCGTTCGTACTCGTGGTAGATGAGCAGGTAGACGAGAGCAGGTAGTATGTTTCATTCAGGTTCCATGCTGTCCTCCTTCCTCGTGGAGTGCGTAGAGGTGAGCGTTTTCCCGTTCGTAGTCTGTTTCCGCCGTGTTTTTATCGGCGGGGCTCCCGCCCCGGAAAAGGTGGCGGATTGGTGAGTTATGATACTGTGGGCGGTACATTGTCTGCCGCCTGCCTGATGGCGGTGACCGCTGCGCTGTTTGTCTGTACCGCCGCGGCGGGCGGAGTGTTAATGTGGCGGGCTGTGTTGGCGGTTCCCGCCAGGGTCAGAATTCCATTTTTTGGACCGCCAGCCTGTTGGCAGGTTGGCCGCCGCTTTATCACCGACCGCCAGGGTTAGAATCACCCCCTAAGTTCTTACATTATCGGTAATGTATTTAATAACCTGTATATATCTAAGAAATTCATCTTGTACGCATTATGGAAAGTTGTTGGAAGGATAATAAAACACTTACCTAGAGTTGGTCACATATATGATCATTCTCACTGGAAAAAGCAAGAGTAAATTAACTGTGTGGCGCCTTGGACTGTATTCAGTTGGGTAAGTTCATGGTGTAGTGTGCCTACAGCATCTGCTGGCTGAAACTGTGTGTGTATAAGAAAGTCATGCTGTAACACAGTAATTTCATTTAGTAAGCCCATTGATTACAAACACAACTCTAAAACAGTGAAAAACAGGCAGTAATGTTGGAGAGTGAACACTATACAATATGTTGGATACAATAATCGTTTATGCTTGTGAATAGCAAGGCAGGGAATTGCAAGTAAGTTGCACTTAACAGTATAGTGACATACTATGAATACTATACTAATTAATCTGTGATAGATGCCTTGATACATGACCATACTATTTAGTGTCGCTCCTAGAAAAGTATAATGGATCTAAAACCACTCTTTTTTTTCAAAATAAAGAGTTCTACAAAAACAGTTATATATAATAGAATTGTCATATTGTAATTAGAGTCTCAAATTCCCATGTTTTAAATTCCTTTATTAGTTTATATACAGACAGTCATAAAAACTGCCACTGCCATTGATAATACAAATTAGTGGCAATATCCAGAATTGAAGAAATAGAATTATAGTGGTCAATACTAAATAAAACTTTGGTATGGCTGTGCAGCGCTTCTCCATTATCCCAACAAAACACAGGAGCTTAAACAACAGTAGATACCCTAAACAGCGGCTCGCCATCATCTTGAACATGGTGAAATGGTGTTCTCATAAGTGGTATCTAAGAGTGCTGTATTTACTTGGAATTTATGAGATCAGTGCAAAAATGGCGTGCATGAGACCAGGGGCCAGATGTATCATTTTGCGATAGCAAAAATGCATTTTGGTATGTATGAATTCTAATTTGCGATACGATAACTTGCACCGAATCGCAAATTAGAATTGCGGTGACATACCGATTCGGAAGTGGCGTTTCAAGGGCATCCCATTCCTAATACCGAATCACAGCGGTACATAGGAATATTTTGTGACCCCAATATGATTGCGAAACATTAGCATTTTACCACCTACATCAAGTAGGTGGTAACTCATTAACAAACGGGGCCACTTCCCCTTTTTGAATGCATGCAAAAATATTTTTTTAAAGCAGGCAATGATCCCACGGACCACTGCTTACTCTTGAAAACTGAACAGAAAACTTTTCTTTTTTCTTTTTAAACATTTAAAAACAAAATATATTGCTATATTTAAAAGCAATCACAGACATGGTGGTCTGCTGAGCTCAGCAGGCCCCATCCTTGTGATCATCGCCATTCACAATGGGTCGCAAATTGTGACCTACCTCATGAATAATAATGAGGTAGGTCGATTTGTGAGCCGTTGGAAATCACTAAATTAATCTCCTGGAGATTCATACATTCAAATAGCAATTACGTAATTACAATTTGCAGATAATCGCAATTATGCAATCGCTATTTGAAAAAATGACACATTGGTGGGGAATTCAACTTGTCGGGTCAAATGGACTTGAACTCGAAAAAGGTGTGTAAGCAGAATTAACAAGAAATATTTGACACAGAAATGGGTTCATATTGTAATGTACTCATTCATATTGGTTACCAAATGAAAACTGTGCTAGTAAACTCGCAGCAATCAAGTCTGATTGTATGAAAGGCAAAGACACATAGAAAAGCAAATGCTTTTAACGGTGCCATATCAAAAATGCATTTGCTTTTATTATTTGCCGAGAACAAATAGAATTTTTTATCCCATAACAATCCATCGATGACTATGGTGGTCATTATGACTTTGGCGGTCCTACGTGGCCACGCCGGCTGTGGCTGTCAAACCACCGACAGCGTTACAGGGAAGGACTGCCATAAAATATGATCGCAGCAGTGAACTGGCTGCATCACAGCCAGTTTACCACCTGTACTGTGGCAGTCAACCTAACACCGCCCGCAGTATTATGAGTATACAGCCCCATCACGAAATCCCTGTCGGTAAGGATACCTGCAACAAGAATACTGATTCCTGTCGCCACAACAGAACTCCCCCTCCATGTAGAAGCCTCCCTACCCCGACCCCATCAGAAGCCCCCCAAGCAGCAAAGCCCCCCCATACTTACCCCCACCCTCGATCCATGCACGCACACACCACACTTACATGCATACATGAACACATCCTTGCTCACCCATTCGCACACACATACACACACAGCAATAACACACACCCCACTCCCTGCAGACAGGCAATCACACAAGCACACAGACACTTGCACACACACACACCCAAACACACACACAAACATACACACTCCCCCCGCCCCCATCCCCTGTTGGATGATCACCTTACCTGGTGGTTGCGGTGGTCGTCCGGGAGGGAACGGGGTCCATGGCTCTTGCTCCACCACCAGCGCCCCACCAACAAACACCGCCACACCGTTTACAATGTTGTAATATAGCGTGGTGTTGTGGTGACATGGAGGTAGCAGCGGAGCAAGCTCCACTAGACTGCCGAGCGCCAGTATGGCTGCTGGCAGCTTCCCCGCCAAATAGTGATGGAGCGCAGCCAGCAGACGGTCATATGGCAGCTGTGACTTTGGCGGTCTATAAAATAGACCGCTAAAGTCATAATGAGGGCCTATATGTTTATTTATTTGGAAATAGTGTTCTCTGGACAGATTTGTCTGTGCACTTTGCTTGGACAAAAACCAGCATATGTAAATTTGATGTGTCCTTTGTTGTCTATTTGTAAATGGGTTTCTTGACATAGATGTAAGCACCACTTGGGCATTCCTGCTAGATGCCGATTGCATGGTTGGTGGCACTGCAGGGGACTCAGGCAAAGTAGTGGTGGGCACCAAACGGAGCTTCCTACTGGGACTGACTAACATGCTACAGAATACTGATTTTGCTGTGCCCCTATATGAGATGCACAAACAAAGTGGGCGTGATAAGGCAAGAAAGTCACATTTTGTTGAGACCTTGGAAGGCTGACAGCTCAAGAAGGCCCTCCTGGGTCACCTTCCATGCAGTCTCAACTGGAGGACTTGATTAAGAAATCAGCAGATGAACCGAATTTGAAGTTCATCCTCTACTCAGGAGTGGTGGGTTTGGATGCCTCAGATTCTTTGGTCCTCCACTTCACTCTAGGGGTTCAGTCATCCCTTCCATGGCAAAGTTTGTGTATGAGAAGGCCCTTAGTACAATGAGTGTCTCAACATGTCCCTGTACTGAGGACCATCACCAATGAGGAAAAATCTAGGAAGATGTACAGGAGACTCTTGTGCTAAAGAAGCGACAAGGCAACAACTCCTCAGCTCCTCTAGGCCACAGGGAGGGAAACAGGAAATAGACATCAGGAGGGATGCTATGTGCTGATACAAATAGATGTAACCACAGAACCCAAACCTCATCAGGATGGGCTGAAACAGGTCAGAGGGCACAGGCAAAGGGAGAGAAAATATACACACCCATTTTCTTTCTCTTAGATGTTAATTGCTGACTGGAATAGGAGGTTGAACTTTACCCAGACCCTGATGTACTGAGCCAGGGAAGCTAGCTTAGGAGGCTTCTTCCCCCCTCAGAGATTGATATAGGTAGGTGCTATCTGGGTGCCACTTTGTGAATCGAGCAAGGAAAGTTCGGTGGATGGCCCCCAATTCCTGACCAACAAAGCATTTCATCATTTCAGCACCAGGTTAGCGGTAGCAGTGACCAGCCTATCCAAGGATTGCCCAAAACCCTTAGCATGCCAATCAGTGTAGTACTACCAATGCCTCTGAAACACTTGCATTTAAAGCACCCACCTTCCTACTTAACACCTATGTGTTTTTGATCAAAATGTAGACTTATACTGAAATATGCACATGTTAGAGCAAGGATATCTTATACTACTGTTGTATTGCTCCTGTTCTGACATTTACTCTGTCTGCTTACAAGTAAATAAACAATAACATGTATTCATTCTGGTTATCCGGGTTTAATCTCCAAAAGCTATATTTGCAATGCTACATTAAGGCAATGCTGAATTCTTTGGCCCAACTAAACGAATACTTTAGGAACTATGACCACTTTGAACCTGCAATGATTACTATCTTAAGCAATAACCTATTCATAAATTTGTGATATTCTTTTAAAAAAACATAGACTTAAACGCCATAAATAGTGAAAGCAGTGCCACCATTTTGACCTTAGACCATCAAAATGTCTATAGTAGCTTCAGAAAATGAGCTGCAGGTTTTACAAAAAAGAAAATACTTAGTGATTCATTAAAACTAATGGAAATCACTCCATGATCACTAGTATATTTGCATAACAACAAACAACCAAGAAACTGAGTTCTGCACTTGAATAACTATTTAATTGCACAATTCGCTGAAATCCAGATCACACAACTACACATTCACCTGCAGAATCTGAATTGCTAGAAAGGCATGTACAACAAAATACCCACCCAATAAATAAAAACAATTGTAATGCAATTTGTGATGGTAAATGTTGAACACACAGAGACATGGAGCAAATTGAAAGGCAATGCAGATAGCAGAAATAGAGGGTCTCAAATTAAGTTGAGATCGCTCAAGAACTCCCACAGCTACCAGGTAAGTGGTGCTAAGAAGGTTGAGGGAGATGGTACATGCTGTAGGAGGCATGATCGCTTAGTTAAGGACATCGTGACCAGGAAGGCAGTGACAGCATAAGCACAGGCCAAGTATCCAAGAAGCCCTGAAGAGGTAGTCAGGAAAAGTAAGGGCCTGGAACATTTTTGAGGTAGAAAGAGGGTGTTTAGTGCAACGGATGGTAAACAGCCATCAAGTGGCTCCACCCTACACTGCTTTGAGCTGCCACTTATGGCAGCTGAAATGTTCACGCAACAGTGAAGGGTCACAGGAGCAGTTTTTAAAAAATAACTTGCGACGTTTTCACTTCACAAAGCTAGTGATGTTACAAAATAAAACAAATAAATTGTACAAGCAAAAAAAGAAGTGAGAAGGCAAATAGATGTTAATTTGTACCTAAACACACAAAGTCCTGTATAGGTCTCTTTTCCATACTCATGTTCAGCTCTGGCATACTCTGAGAGTATGACATTGGTTAATGATTAAGGTCTTCGAGTTGGCCAGAGGTAATAGTAACATGTCACATTAGGTATAAAATATGTGCATCAGTATGACATCCCCTTTGATTGACAACACAGAGCAAAATGACCCTTGACACAAACGGAGCAAGGGGGGTGGAAAACATTTGAAAGAACAACATATTTTTGGTTGAAAATCAATGTAGGTGCTAAGTAAGCAGCATTGTGGCATTACACTTAGGAGTAAAATCACACTTAAGTACTGAATCATACTAACATGCAAAATATAACTGTTGCTCCAAAATCAGTTGGAATATGGAAATACTTTTAAGAGCATCAATCACATTTAGGTGCAAACTTACACAGAGAAGTAAAGTCACTGTTGGTTCAGCATCAGCAGGAGTGTTGAGTCACTTTTAGGAACACAAGTGTGTCACGGTCACAGCACATGATTAACTTGCTTCATCGTACATGCCGAGCAATTACAAGTACTCTTCAGAGAGTCAAAATATGTTATTGAGACAAAATCCTCCTCTAGCATGTTCCAAAATGTGAACAACTCTTTCTTTAAAAAATGGATCACGTATGCTGCACCTCCCTTTGATTGTTTTGGTATTGGTAAAATGAGCAAAACCTGTCTCTATTCTTACATAAAAGGGCTGACAGCTGATCCCCAAATTACTATTGTAGCACTGCCCCATCTAGCTAAGGAAACATCCTGTAATATGGACATGTTGTAAAATCGTTGGTTCTTCCTTGCGAAATTGACACCAAACTCGTCTCACAAATATTTAATTATGACCAGGGGCATAGCTCGAGCAAGAAGATTGGGGGATGTGAGCTTCACATTTTCCAACAGTCACTCAGGGATATAAGGCCTCATTATGAGTTTGGCGGTCTCAGGACCGCCATGTTGGCAGTGGCAGTCATACCGGCAACAGGCTGGCAGAGAAGACCTTCAAATTATGACCATGGCAGTATTCACAACAGAATACAGCCAAATCACCACCAGTACCGCCACTGCGGTCTGGCTGTCATGTACGGCGGTTGTCACCTGCAGGCCAGCAGAGACCATGTTTCCACCTGACAGATTATGAGGTTGCACACTGCCAAGGTTTCCACCGCGGTCGCACCACCACGGAAACCCAGGTGGAAACCAACTGAATAAATGGAGATATGCACCTTCAGGAAGCCATACTCGTCCGGAGCCGCCATGGAAACAGAACTACAAGTCTTCCCGCTACTCCTGCTCGCCTAAAGACTCCGGAATCTGTGACGATGACAGCAATTGTACGTACACACTTTTACCTGGTACTGTTGTAGATTAGCAAATTTTGTACACTCACATGACAGACATTCAGGAAGGCGGTGCGAGGGCGACCCACACACACGTAACTGCACGCTTACAAACACACTCACATACAGTCACACACACACCCACACATACACAACAAACATGCCACGGCCACTAAACCACACACACATATACACATGTCACCAACACACACAGGTACACAGGGAAACACTGCACAGTCTCACACTCATACAGTACCACACCACAACACAAAAAGTCACAAACACAACACAACAGCACCATCTCCAATCACTTGGCAGGACCCACAGGGGACACTACCCGGGGACACATACATCACAACGTAACACCAACAGGCAAAGATCAACTTTCCAAGAATACCGCATCTAACATTTCATGCACATAACACGCACACAGTCAAAACACACAAAGCCACACAGCACATCAACAAACACATCTCAACACAAACAACACAACAAAACCTCTTGGACAAACAAATGTCTAGCACACAACAGATACCATACCATTCTAATACAAAAGCACTGCAGATAACCTCACATACTGCCTAAACGACACCCATAGCTCAAGCAGAACACACACACACATACAGACACACAAATAATGTCAGCCAGGAACAAACTCATACTAGGGAAAGGAAAGCATGACAAAGATTTTACCAGGAAACCAACAACCAGTTGGTTCAAGTAATTATTATAAGGTAAAATATTGGAAAAACAAAGGCCATAGGCCAGTCCTTAATTCAGACAGTCTGTATGCGCACAGTGCACAGATGTGTGTACCAAACCTGCCTCCTGACTGCCATGTAACCTCCACAGGGCATCTGTGGGGCAGGCAGGCACCTAATCGGTTATCTGGTGTGGAGCGGTGAAGGGGGTTGGGTTTAGGTCTTGGAGGGAGGCCTTTGGGATTTGGCTTAGGAAGGGGGTTTGGGCTTGGACTTAAGTTTAGTGGAGGGTTGGCTTTTAGGTGGAGGGGTAGATTTGGCAGGGGGAGGGGCATGGAAACCTGCAGGGGGGCGAGGAGGACTTAGAGGTAGAAGGGCCGGACTTGGGGAAAACACAGCATGTTTGGGGGTATCATGGGTGGGAAAGGAGTAGGAAAAGGGCAAACTCTGAAAGGAAAGCTTTCTTAGACACACAGGGACGGTCACAGCAAAAGGGTTTAGGTGTGGCGGGAGAGTGAGTGGTTGTAAGAGGTGTCTCTGTGGATGTCTTGGGTGCATGTTTGTGCAAGGTATGCTTGTGGGTGGTGGTTGTGTGTTGGGTGGGTGAGTGAGGGCATTTATGTGTCTTGGGAGGAGGGAGTGGAGGTGCTGGGGGATGCCGTGGTGGGTGTCTGTTGGGGTGGTGACTGCAGGTGTGGTGGAGATGGTGCATGTAGGTGTTAGAAATGGGGTCTCTGGTTGGCAGTCAATTTGTACTCTGTCCAAGGAGGGACCCTCACTCTAGTCAAGGCAATGGAGATACACACTTAAAAAACTCCTGTTTACCCCCTTGGTAGCTTAGCACAAGAATTCAGGCTTATCTCAAAGGCAATATGTATAGTATTTGTACCAACACACACAGTGATACATTGAAAACACCACAAAATGGACACCACACCACTTTAGAAACATAGGCAATATTTATCTAAATCAAACAAGACCAAAACGACAAAAATCCAACATACACAAGTCGAGATATTAATTTTCAAATGAATAAGAGTCTTACTCCATAGAAAACAATGGAAACATTGATTTTAAACAAAGTATCTAATTTGTATGAAAAATAAATTTGCACGGGTGAGAGTGCATCGAAAAAGTCAGTGATGCGTTGATTCCTTACTCGCAAGTGTGGCCGTGCGTCGCTTGTTCTCCGGTCGGGTAGGCGATATGTTGTTTTCCTCCCTCGCAGGTGAGCGATGCGTCAATTTCCAGACAGGCACCTTGGATCCACACAGGCTTGTGTTGCCTTTTAATGTCCAGCGATGATGCGTGAGAAACCCGGTTGCAAGGTATGGGAAAACTGCGCAGGGTTTGCGCCGTTAGCAGCCGCAAGCAGGTATTTTGTTGTTTCTCCAGCTGCAATGCGTTGATTTCCCAGCCGTGTTGCAGGTGACGCGTCTAAAATTTCCCTACACGGTGTTCTGTGCGTGGATTTCAGTCGTTGTTATGCCAACTTCACCTTTCAAGAGCCCAGGGATTGGATGAGGCACCACTTGGCAGGGCAGGAGTCTCAGCAGAGAGTCCAGGTGCTTGCAGAAGAAGTCATTGATGGCCCAGAGACTTCAAAGCAGGAAGCAAGCTCAGTCCAAGCCCTTGGAGATTCTTCCCCAGCAGGAAAGCACAACAAAGTCCAGTCTTTGTCCCCTTTCACGGTCAGAAGCAGCAACTGCAGGAAAGCCGAACAAAGCACAGTCACAGGCAGGGGCAGCACTTCTCAGCTCTTCTCCTGGGCAGAGGTTCCTCTTGAATCCAGAAGTGATCTTGAAGAAATCTAAATTCTGGGATTTTGGGTCCACTACTTATACCCCTTTCTGCCTTTGAAGTAGGCAAACTTCAAAGAAAAGGCTCTGTTGTGTACAGGATCCTGCCTTACCCATTTCTGGCTTCAGACACACACCAGGGGGTCGGAGACAGTATTTTGTGAGTGCAGTAACAGCCCATTCAGGTGTAAGTGACCACTCCTTCCTCCACTCTAGCCCAGCAGGCTCATCAGGATATGCAGGCTTCACCCCAGCTCTCTTTGTGTCACTGTCTAGAGAAAATTCACAAACTTTCAGTCTTACCCAGACATGGAATCCACAAACAGGCAGAGCCACAGAGTGGTTAAAGCAAGAAAATTCCCACTTTCTAAAAGGGACATTTTCAAACAGACAATTTAAAAAACAACTTCACTAAAAGAAGTATTTTTAAATTGTGAGTTCAGGGACACCAAACTCCAAATTTGAATCTGCTCTCAAAGTGAAACTGTACTTAAATATATATTTAAAGGCAGCCCCCATGTGAACCTACGAGAGAGATAGGCCGTGCAACAGTGAAAACCGAATTTGGCAGTATTCTACTGTTAGGACATGTAAAACACATCAGCACATGTCCCACTTTTAACATACACTGCACCCTACCCAGGGGGCTACCTAGGGCCTACCATAGGGGTGCCTTACCTGTATAAAAAGGGAAGGTTTGTGCCTGGCAAGTGGGTACACTTGCCAGGTCATATTGGAAGTTGAAAACTGTACTCATGGACACTGCAGTGGCAGGTCTGAGCCATGTCTACATGGCTACTCATGGGGTTGGCACAACCAGTGCTGCAGGCCGACTAGTAGTATTTTATTTAGAGACACTTTACTAGGGACGTACTAGTAAATCAAATATGCCAATCATGGATAAACCAATCAACAATACAATTTACACAGGGAGCACTTTAGCACGGGTTAGCAGTGGTAACATTCCCAGAGTCCCAAAGGCAACAAAAACTGGTCAGAGAAAAATAGGAGGAAGGAGGCCAACAGTTTGGGGATGACTGGAGCATATGCGCTTTAACACTGGTTAGCAGTGGTAACATGCCCAGAGTCCCAAAGCCAACAAAAACTGGTCAGAAAAAAATAGGAGGAAGGAGGCAAACGGTTTGGGGATGAAAGTGAAAAAGTGACCAGGTCCAATAGTAGGTGTGTCTGTGGGTGTAGTGTCTGCGGGTGGGGTGACTGGGGTGGATGTCTGAGGGTTTGCTGTTGTGCTGTCTGTGGGTAGGATAGGTGTAGTGGCTGGATCTGTGAATGTTGGTGCGGTGTGTGCAGGTGTCAGGTGTGCTGTCTGTGATGCTGGGGTGGTGAGGGTGTCAGGGCAGATTGTGACTGTTGCTATTTGTGCAGGTATATGTTGCCGATGGTATGTCTTGTGATGCTTGTGTTTGTCAGAGCTAACCTTGGATGTTGAGGTGGATGCATGCTTGTCTGTCTGTGTGTTTTGGCTGGGTCTGGGAAGAGGGGTTTGGGATTGGAAGGAGGAAGGTGGAGTGGGGGCGGTAAACAAAGGGTGACTGGCTGCCGTCAGTGTGGAGGCAAGAGCCTGAAAGGATCTCTGTAGGTCAGCCATTGCATTGTGAATGCCCTCCAGAAACGCATTACTCTGTTGGATCTGAGTTGCCAGTTCCTGGATGGCATTCACAATGGTCGACTGACCCACAGAGATCGGCCTCAGGAGGTCAATAGCCTCCTCTCAGAGGGCAACAAGGCAGACAGAGGCAGGGGCAGAGGTGCCTGCAGCAAAGGAAATGCCTACCCTCTTGGGTGAGCGGCATGGCCCTCTGGGTGGGGAGCTACAGGGAGGGCAATGGTAGTAGAGGGTGGCAGACAGAGATGGTGCTGGGGGGAGGTCCCAGATGGGTCCACTACTGCCAGGGAGTGTCCACTGGAGAGAATTTTTAAGATGAAGACGTTTATCCTGTCCCCCCCATGGAACTCCCCTTGCCTTCTGGGCCACTGGGTCCCTCACTGTTGGTGGGATCAGCACTCTGGGTCCCGTGGCCAGGTTCCCCAGTTATCTGTGCCCCGTTTCCTTCGCCTGCTGATGCTGATGTGAAGAATCAGAGAGAGGATCATCACATTCTTAAAATACACATACATTACACAACATTAACAACACATCAATGTCTAAGAAAGCCCCACTAGGAACCATTTAGAGCCTTCTTCATGTCATATATACTTCCAACAATCCAATATGACAGCAGAATCACCACAACATAAGGCAACCATCTGACCACTACATCACCATCCCATCAAATCAGCTGTAACACAAACTATTCATGCACAAGATGAATTGGCGACATCTAAAGTCTCTCCCTATACAGATCATCACTGTGTATCAACAAATAACCTTTAGAAAATGGTGTTAAGTGACAACACAATATCATGCCTTACCCTATTTCACACTTGCCCAGTCCATCACCAGTAGTCATGTTACATGCACGTAAACTCATCTCACTTCTAATACTACATGGCATGTAGCTTTGCAGTATCATACCTAATATGTGGCACTGTCCATAACATTCACAATGTCAAATACCTCAGATGAAATCACTACATGTGGCATACCCAAATGGTGAGCCTCATAATATAATAAAGCATGTCATACAAACATCTTTCAAAAGTATCTTAAAAAGGGCTATAAAGAGTTTGGCAACACACAAATCTCATTCATTGACACACAGACAAAAATGACATGTCCAGCAATAGGGACATACTTAGCACACAGGGTACACCCACAGATTACCACAGGGAGCATACCAACACTATCAATACAATAGACACTAATCATGTGAATAAAAAAAAAGTATAAACTTCAACAGGAATACATCAAAATACCTATATCAGTAAAAAATGTCTACACATGTGTAACCTAACACCTCAGGACTAAAGTAACACTGATATAATCCACTACAACTTCACAACCTTCATCTCCTGAAGTTCTGGCTGTTAGACCTCACTAAACCTTCAGTTCTAGAGTACCTGGCCTTCTTTCTACAATACCTTTTTGGCTCATGTACTGGTGAACTCTGGGGAAAAATATAAGGTGTAGGAAATTAATCATTTTGACATTCTCTTTTTAAATCCAATAAGGCAACCGTGTCTGACTCCTCTTCAAGGCCCCCCAGGAAACAGTTTTGGATACCAGTGGTTTTCTTTGTGCTACTTCTCATGGTGTCTGCTGATTTCCCACGGATCACTCTTACTTCAGAATAGAAGCATTCAATGACACTTACTTTGAAACTTTTAACTTCTTTCCCAAATTATCAATACACACAGAGATGAGCAAACCTGCTTCCAGGGACAAAGAAGAATGTTAAATTGAAAGTGAAGTATGATGCAAAGCTACATATATTATGTCATATATTATGTCATTTGATGTTTGCGCACACCTGCTCCAGCAGTGCTTAGTGAATAACAAAATACAGAGTAGTATTGTACATCACGTTTACCAACTATAGCTGTGAAAGACAAAGAACAGCATCAATGTTCCATTCCCTATCAAAAAAGAGTTGTCATTGATTAAAATACATAATATAAAGTAAAGAGGGATCATAATAGGAGGAATGGGTTGTTGTTAGGTTCAGACTAGATTAGTAAGTAGTGGCCAAACTTTGCTTCCCAGATTCCAGGTAGGGAAAGCAAATATTTGTTCATAATTACACACACACACAGACACACACACACAACAGATAATAACTAATGTTAATGTTCCATGTGCAACATTGCCTACACAAAAAACACAGATACTGATATATCAGATATCCGCTGAAGTTTGAACAAGAGGTACAAAGTATGACGCAAGACAGCAATAGTAATGATTCCCAATATAGCAACAGCATGCACCCCAGACACATTTTCTAAACTTAAACATTGATGAGTAGGAGACAGTTCCAAGAGAATTGGGAACACCATTTCATCATTGATTATCTAAAGAGGGAATGTGGAAACTGGCTAATGAAGCCATTTTATTACTTCTTCAGGCCTGGCTTCATCGTGGGATACTCAATGCTGAACAGCCCTGAAAAATATATCCAAAAGGTTGGATGACCTTTACTAAATTAACCCTGACAGACAGCTTGTAACGCAAGGCTTGCTTCAAAGAGACACCTCGCGCAACATGCATTGCTTCATTCACCCAGCAACAGACAGACATCTGAATGTCCACATGGGTCTGAGGAAAGGCTATGAAGAAACTGGTTTGGTGACGCCTTGGAAAGTCTCAACCGTTTGAGAAATGTGCAGGTTATGCTTGTGGTCATCTTGTATCACGCTGCAATCATGAAATGTTGTTCTACTGTGATTGGATAGATGCCTAATATATTTGTAACACAATGTATCACCTGATCAGCATCACATCATGTACTTGATGAAGACATTACCTCTCTGTTGTTCTGATTGGATGATGTATTTTCACATTTTTTTGGTCTTCATGCATTAAAGATTCTAGTGGAGTTCCGCAATTAAGACTGCTTGGAATTGGACTCTCATACCATCAGTTTCCGTGCACGTATTAAATTGTCTTTCTTTATACCCTAAGACTGGCTGGCCTCTGGTTTTGTTCCTGCTCTGAAGGAGGCTTCAACAATGTAACAATGATTGACATGTACACCTAGAGTGCAGCAAATTGACTGACCGCATATCCCATTCCATCCAGCATGTGTTTGTGAAACAGAACCCCAGCTACAACATTAAGGGGGTCATTCTGACCCTGGCGGTCTTGGACCGCCAGGGTCACGAATGACGGAAGCACCGCCAACAGGCTGGCGGTGCTTCAAATGGCATTCTGACTGCGGCGGTAAAGCCGCGGTCGCCCTGCCGGGGCCGGCGGTATTCTGCCGTTTTTGCCCCGGCTGGGAGAATCCGGCAGGGCAGCGCTGCAAGAAGCGCTGCCCTGGGGATTCTGACCCCCGTACCGCCAGCCTGTTTCTGGTGGTTTTCACCGCCAGGAAGAGGCTGGCGGTATGGGGTGTCCTGGGGCCCCCTAACAGGGCCCCGGCCAGCTTTTCACTGTCTGCCTAGCAGACAGTGAAAAGCGCGACGGGTGCAACTGCACCCGTCGCACCGCCGCAACACCTCCGGCTCCATTTGGAGCCAGCTCCTGTGTTGCGGCCTCATTCCCGCCGGGCCAGCGGGAATGTTGGAATGGGGACCGCGGAAATTTGGCCGCATGGCGGGCAAATGGCGGTTTCCGACTGGTGGGCAGCGGTAGCCGCCCGCCAGAGTTGGAATCACCCCCTAAGTGAAGCAGAAATGAGCTGATCAATTACAAAATCTGTCTTAACTGCCTAAGATTAGAAAGGTAAGTTTGGCAAATTAGAGGTCTCAACATAACAATAGGCAGCAAGTAAAAATTGGCACATGATGTAGGCAGAAAACAGTGTATGTTGCACCCGTATAGGTATGGTACAGCCCTATGTAGCATGGACAAAAGACATGGCCTAAGGGATCAGCAGAGTACACACTTACCTTCTCAATAACGAATACATGGTACAAATTGTAAATACATGTCAGTGATATGTCTAGTACTGTTAATGCTTTATTACCACCATGCTTTTGACGATGTAGGGTGACCACCCTGATCAAACATCACAATTGCCAGTGCATAGCTCAGACACAGCAATGGGGACACCTCCTTACACCTCACAGGGAGTCTAGTAAGTATGCCATGTCACAATCCTGTTTGGGATGACAGCCTCACATGAACTATCCAACTATTTCAGGACACAGGATAACTCCGGCCTGTTACTCATCGATCAGATCCTATGTTGCACATAGAGCTAGATCCAGTGGAATAGGACTGGTCAGTAACCAAAGAGCTGGACAACTTACCAATTGGATATATGAACCGTGGAACAGTAGGAGGGAAGGATGACACTGCAGGTTACACATATGTATAGCAGTGTAGAGGTGCACAAATGACACTGTCATAGGTGCATCACCTTATGCTGTCATACTATGTTGTTGACATTGGTCAGTAACATGTCCCTATACACAATACTATGTCCACATATGTGTATCAAAGTTGGCAACTGTAGCACTATGTCTCCCTAAGTGACTCTGTACCTTTACCACTTACCACATTGTCACAGCTGAGATACTCAGACATCACACACCTAACTGGCATATGCATAAACATGTGTTAAGTCAGCATTAACCCCATTGTGGCTGCTCTGCTGCCCTCAAACTCCAATTCACTTCAGAGTAGGCCACCACCAAAATGCGGGCCATTAGGGAGGTCAGGGTCCGATGGCCACACTTCCCTTGTTGGGAAGATATCCCCAGCTGGGGGTCTGCGGTCTTCTGGGCCCAGCATGTCAGGTCCTCTCACTGCTTCCTACAGTGGGTCCTCCGCTGGCTATGGACCCCCAGGATCTGCACTTGCTTGGCAATGGCAGGCCAGATTAACTTTTTTTAATGGGCGTTGACCAGCATGGATGACACAGACAAAAGCAAAAAGTCAGGGCCACATGCACCATACCAACACAAGTGGACAGAACACTTCAGTGACAGCAAGTAGGCAAATATTACCATCTTCTCAGTTCACACTCATGCACAATTTATCATCTGCATACATCAACACGTAGACACCTTCACATTTCAGGTACACCATCATACACCCCAACTTACACACATTTGTATAACATTGGACTTACCTGCTCCTCTGGTGCACCATATAGCTGGTCATTCAGGGGTAGGACCTCCTCCACAACCTTGTCCAGCTCTTCCGGGGTGAAGGCCGGGGCCCTATCACCTGCAGGAGGTGGCCTCCCAGAGGCAGTACACAGCAGCTCAGGTAGTGGAGGTCTTGCTGACAGCAGTTTCAGGAGTCAAGTGAGCAATACTGCAGAAGATGTCAGTCACATCCGCAACATAAAGGACCATCACCCCGGCGGACATCCCCATTGGTCCAAGCCTGCCACAGACAGCAATGTGTTCCAGTGGCAATTTACACAGCAGTTGTGACCAAATACCACCATGAAGACATCCGCCAGCGGAGTTAGGTCACTTCTACATGTCCAGTACAGTAGGTCAGATGGCTGCCATTTTGAGCACTTCATGTATGGAAAAGGTTTTGAATCTGCGTCATTGACAAATCCCTTTATTGTGGTAATTATCAGTAAGTACTACCTCCAGGTTTATTAGTCTGTTTGTGCATGTGAGTAGTTAAATCAGTGTAACAGAGGGATATGTGCTGATATAAATGCACACCTATCACCTATTCTTAATATACTATGGGGGTTATTACAACTTTGGAGCAGGTGTTAATCCGTCCCAAAAGTGACGGTAAAGTGGCGGATATACCACCAGCCGTATTACGAGTCCATTATATCCTATGGAACTCGTAATACGGCTGGTGGTATATCCGTCACTTTTGGGACGGATTAACACCTCCTCCAAAGTTGTAATTACCCCCTATGTGTGTTGGTAATATAGGTAATATGCTAAAAATGTGTTTCACATGTAAAGTCGGTTGGACTAACAAACACTGATAGTCACAGTTTAATATGCATGTATATTACATTAGATAATTGTGAGAATGTGCACGAAGGGGAGTGTCATAGGATGCATAGCATTTTGTGGTCTTCAAGATGTCAAATGTTGTAACAAAGTTAGATTGTAGATATGTGTGAGGTGTATATGTACGTGTTCATCATGTGTGCATTGTTCATGTTATATACACAGTTCATATGTTTCCGCATATTTACCCCGGAATGAGGAGAGGAAGACAACCTCTAGTGTACTGCCCACTAATAGACCTGCAGACCATGGAAGAGAGACATACTATCCAAACATATTGGCTGAATAGGCATACAATCATGGATCTTTGTGATCACATAAAGCCTGATCTGATGCCTGCCAATCACAATCCCTATAGCATACCTTCCATCGTTCAAGTGTTGTCAGTGCTACACTTCTGCCCACTGGGTCCTTTTAGAATCTAGTGGAGCTAACCGCAGGGATATATTAACCCAGGTTCAGTTTGGTTTTGAAGGATGTACTATCAGCATTGTTGAAACACCTGGACAGCTACATCAGGTTTTCCCAACGTGGGTATTTGGCCTATGTGAAGGCAGAGTTTTATGCAATGGGACACATTCCATATGTGGTTGGAGCCATAGATGGCACCCATGTAGCCTTGATTCCCCCCAATGACAATGAAGCGATATAGGAACAGGAAAAACGATTACCCCATCAACGTTCAAGTTGTTTGTTTGCAGACCAGTACATTTCACAAGTCAATGCAAAGTTTCCAGGATCAGTCCATGATTTCATCACCATGCGGAACAACAATAAACCACTGCTGATGACACAAATCTACACAGAGAGGGCCTGGCTGGTTGGTAAGTCAGATTTGACATGTGTATTTTCAAAGTTTATCTCCTGCTATCACAACTGTGTATGTCCTCAATATATTTTTATGTATTTCTAACTATTTGCTTACAGGTGACTCTGGCTATCCTAACCGTCCTTGGTTGTTGACACCAGTGAGGTACCCAACCACACTATGGGAAGTCCTTTACAATGAGGCCCATGGAAGGACAAGGCATGTCGTGGAGTGGACATTTGGGCTTCTGAAGGCAAGATTTTGCTGCCAGTACAGATCATGAGGAACCCTCCTCTACTCACCCAACAAGGTATGATCAATGATTATTGCCTGCTGCATGCTCCACAATTTTGTCCTGAGACATCAGATACCATTCCTACAGGATAAAGGGGAGCCAGCAGAACCTGTAGGTGGGAATGCAAATTTGCCAAGTGATGATGAACCATATGAGAATAAAGCAGGAGACTCCAGGGCAGATCTCATCATTCAGTACTTCAACTGACTCAAGGTATGTGATGTATTCCTGATGCAGGGATTTAAATTAGTAACCTAGGGTTGATGGGTAGCATGGCACCTCCTTTTTACCATCAGCTATGAGGTGTTAGTTGAAATGTCTATGAGTGAGTTGTGCATGCAGACTGCAACCTGGTATTGTGGACAGAGCTGAGTGGTCCACAGTGTCATGTATTGTTAATGCACATGCAAAGTCACTATGTGAACATAACTTGTCGTAATTGAGGAATGTTTTCTGCGATGTCCTATCTCTTATCTATGTCAATCACAGATGTGCTGAGTTCCAGTTTGGCTCATCACTGTTGGCAAATCAGAGACAGTGTCAAAAGCAGATGGAACTTGCAGGCACACATGAAAAGTGGACATGGCTGAAACCAGGTAATGATTGCAATGAATATGTGGAGAGTAAGTAACATGGCCAGTCTGTCAGGACACCAGGGTGGAATTGTGTTTACCCATCAAGATAACCTGTAGGGTACTAGAATTGGTCAAATAGTGCAGTTGGTGTGTCCATATGTGTCTGGCACATGTGAAAATGTAGACCATAGCCTCTACCATCACAATGGTTTTTGTTGTATGTAACTTATCCTGGACCTAGCTGTCAGTGTGTTCCTACTTTGCAGACCAATGTGCATGTCTCTATAGACTGACATAGGTGAGTGGCAAGCCTACAGGTATGTGACCAATATAAGTGAAAGTTCCCTGGACTGGGGACATCAGTACTGATATCTGTCTGAACCATGAGTATGTATGGTAGGAAGCTGCGGTATGGTTCAGTGATAAGGCTTTACCAGGCGATACAAAGGACCAATCTATATACCTTCTGGCTTATAGGATGACTGACATGTCCCTAACTTCTGTATCCTGAGGATTAGCAGTGTCTGACACCTTAGCTAACATCTTGATGTTACTATCAGTTATACTCTATGTGCTGTTTGCATGTCTACCAATAAATGTGTGTAGATGTAGCATATAACAGTGTTTTAATCTGTCCATGTTAGAATCCTAATGTAATGAGTTTTCTGCTGAGTTCACGTGTGATGTCCATAATATAGGTGGTACAATACAGAGGGACATATTGATAGCAGAGTTGACATGCATCACAGTTGTACATGGTTGATAAATGACACTTACATAGGACCTGTGTTAAAGTGTGATTTATTGTGAACAGTAAAACAATATGTTTGACTAGTGACTTACAAAAAACACAAAGTGAACAGTGTTGGGTTCAGTCTGGTGGCTGGAATCATGAGGGTAGCTGTTACACCATTCGGATACACAAGTCCAGTGTCCTTGTACCATGGAAAAATTGAGTTTGCTTTAAGAACAGTCAACAGTGTGTATCTGTGGCACACAGGGGAACATGTTAGGAGAGGTTCACTTCCTGGCAGTGGGTTTGGTATTGGCATCTGCTCCTAGTGGTTGTCTGGGTGGACATCCACGTTTGCGGGGGGTTCCTCTGCTACAGAGGGTGGGGTGTCTGAGGCATGTCCTTCTCCTGGCAGTGCCTCAATTTCACTGGCAGCCACAGATATTGAAGGGCCTGAAGACACATTGCTAGTGGAAGAGGCCTGATGTTGCTGCAGTCCTACTCAGGGTAGTGTTGATGTCCCTCAGGAGCCCAGCAATTGAAGCCAGGCAGGCATTTTGTGCCTATCACTGCTGCATGACTTCCTGGTTGTAGTCGCTCTGCAGCTGTTGGTTTTCCCCATCATGGTGATTACCTGGCCCATCATGCCGTTGGAATATTGGTTTGCTCCCAATACTTGAGAGTTTCCTGGTCAGTATTCTCCCTTGGAGCCCCCATCTGTTGGCCCACAGCATCCCTCCCATGCACCCTAGCCCCACGTGCCTGTGCCCCTGGCACAGTGTGCCCACTCCACGTGGTGGCAGGACTATCATTGTCAGGGATGACAAGAGGAGATTCAGGTATCTATACTGTGGGACACACAATGGATGATACAGACCTTGGGACTACTTGCACAATCAAGATGGCTTATAGTGGTAGTTAGTTTCACAAGCATGACATTTTGTGCACTGTTCTGATTTTCACAATGGTGGGGTATTGCATTCTGGGAATTGTAGTGCTATAATTTGCCAGTACTTCACGTGCCATTTCCAAGGGCTGTGGAGTCAGGTGAGTTTAGGGGACATGTGGCATGCCGGAGAGGAGTATTGGAACATTTGGACAGAGGTGTAGTGGGTGGTATGTGAATTGGGATGGGTTAAGGCGATGAGGGAGCATGCAGGGCATGACAATTTAGTGACATGGATTTTGTGGGCACTTACCAGGCTCCACTCCCCCAGGTATTCCTGGGGGAGTGGAGCCTGGAGCCTGGAGCCTGACAAGTGTTCCTTGTCAGGCTCTCGGGATACAGTATGTCCAAAACCTTCTCCTTCCAAGATGTGAAAGTAAGGGGAGGAGGTGGGGCCTCCGCCAGTCTTGAGTACCACCAGCTGATGCCTGGGAGCCATGGAATGTACCATCCCCCTGAGGTCATTCCACCTCTTCCTGATGTCCTCCCTTGTGCTTGGATAGCTGCCAACAGGATTGATCATGTCAACTATTCTTTGCCACAACTCCATTTTCCTGGCAATTTGATGTTTGCTGGACCTGTGCTCCAAACAGGTGTGGCCCTACCCTAACAATTTCATCCACCATGCCCACAACTCCTCATCTGTGAAATGTGGGTGTTTTTGTGGGGACACAGTAGTGGTGGTGAAGATGGTGTGGTAGTATTCAAAGAAAAAAGTATACAATAAAAATTAAATGGTGAGTACAGATGCTGTGATGTGAGTGGGTGACGGTTGTTGTGGCTTGTGTGTTGTAGTAAAATGTGCGTTGTGTATGTTTTGCAGGTGTGTGATGTGTGCATAGTGAAATGTATGCGGATGCCTAATGTTGGTTATCCTATTTCTGTGAATGATTTAGCTTGTTTGTGGCTGTGTGTGGTGTTCAGATTGCAAAGGATTGTGTTTTTTTGGGAGGTGTGTTATATAGTGCAGTGTGTAGGTGTGTCGGGTGTGTGGATGTGTGTCAGGTGTAGGGTATTCAAACTATCCAATGTGGTGCTGTGTTTATTGTGTTGTGAGTTGAGACAACTGCGGTTTGCACCTCCAATGGTTTTCCACCATGGATGAACCGCTTTCCTGATTTGTGGATTGTAATCTGATGGGTGGATTTCTGTCGGCCTGGTGGTTCTGGTGTAGGGACCACCTCTTTTCCATCCTTCAGTGTCCTGATGGTTTCAGAAATTTGACTATTTTTTGGCAGACTTCTCAGTGTAACTCAATGCGGCAGTCGGGTTACCACCAACATGGTGGTCTTTTGGCAGCTCTTACCGTCGGTCCGCCAAACTCGTAATGAAAATACATTATACCACAAGTAGGGGATATTAGAGGGGCTGAAGGGGCAGTGGAAAGGGAGATGAATGTGGCTTGGTAGTGGTACCAACTGCTAGAAAACAAAATATCTTGTAAAATAATCAACAGTTTTGTAGACTTTCAAAGCAGAGAGAGGGGAAAAGTGTGTGTGCGTTTTTGTCCGTGTGTATGTAACAATTCCTTGTAAAATCCTACAGACACCTCTCCATACTCGACTGAAAGCACCTGTGCCCAACTATTTTCCAGAAATCACATTTAATAGGTGGTATAACACCCTAACCCAGCCCCCGAAGCTACACTCCTGATTATGACTTGTTAAGCATTTGGCCATTAATATCACACCCACACAGGCAGAGTGTGTATAAAACTTTAAGTATTAGCCCTTTTGAAGATGTTGTATTAAATGATAGATGAACTGGATTTTAAGATGTACAACATCTGATAAAGTACAAGATCTACTAAGATAGGTATCAACAAAAAAATACACTTTTTATTGTGTATAAAAATTTCACCAATCAGTGTTCAGGTGTGTATAATTGTGGATGGCAATATAGATTGCACCTTATTACAAAAGGAAACATTTGATAATAGAAAAAAATTAATCTTAGCACAGAAGGGAATGATTCTTTCATGTAATGACTGGCAAGACATTTTATGACAGAATTCTAGAAATGATGTACATGATTTTCAAGAGAGTAAGGACCTTATTTATACTTCAGTTGCATCGAATTTGCGTCATTTTTTACGCAATTTTGGCACAAACCTAACTCCATATTTATATTTTGATGTTTGACACATCTAATGTCAAAATATAGGAGTTTGCACCATTTTTTGGATTTGTTCACCTACCTTGTGTCAATGGGATGCAAGGTAGGCGTTCCCATCTAAAAATGGTGCTATCCCCATAGTCCCATATTTATCTCCCATGTTAGAAGGATGCACGGGTGGGAGGAGAGGCTAAATAATGGTGCAAAGTTTGCTTTGCACCATTATTTAAGGCCTGGTTCACACCAGGCGTTAGGGGACCTGTGGACCCATTTCCATGGCTAAACACCATTGAATGGGTCCACAGGTGCCCTCCCCAAGCCCCAGGAACACCCCCACCCACACTAGATGGACATCAGAGGATAGGGGACCCCATCCCAGTTAAGTAGGAACAAGAGAGACAGCTACCGAAAATAATTTCCGATACCTATATGTAAGGAAATGCCTCCTTGGCATGGTTACCCCCTCACTTTTTTGCCTTTGCTGATGCCAAGTTATGATTTGAAAGTGTGCTGAGGCCTGCTAACCAGGCCCCAGCACCAGTGTTCTTTCCCTAACCTGTACCTTTGTTTCCACAATTGGCACACCCTGGCATCCAGGTAAGTCCCTTGTAACTGGTACCCCTGGTACCAAGGGCCCTGATGCCAGGGAAGGTCTCTAAGGGCTGCAGCATGTATTATGCTACCCTGGGGACCCCTCACTTAGCACAGACACACTGCTTGCAAGCTTGTGTGTGCTAGTGGGGATAAAACGACTAAGTCGACATGGCACTCCCCCCAGGGTGCCATACCAACCTCAAACTGCCTATGAAGTATAGATAAGTCACCCCTCTAGCAGGCCTTACAGCCCTAAGGCAGGGTGCACTATACCATAGGTGAGGGCATAAGTGCATGAGCACTATGCCCCTACAGTGTCTAAGCAAAACCTTAGACATTGTAAGTGCAGGGTAGCCATAAGAGTATAAGGTCTGGGAGTCTGTCATGCACGAACTCCACAGCACCATAATGGCTACACTGAAAACTGTGAAGTTTGGTATCAAACTTCTCAGCACAATAAATGTACACTGATGCCAGTGTACATTTTATTGTAACATACACCCTAGAGGGCACCTTAGAGGTGCCCCCTGAAACCTTAACCGACTACCCGTGTAGGCTGACTGGTTTTAGCAGCCTTCCACACACCAGACATGTTGCTGGCCACATGGGGCGAGTGCCTTTGTCACTCTGTGGCTAGTAACAAAGCCTGTACTGGGTGGAGGTGCTTTTCACCTCCCCCTGCAGGAACTGTAACACCTGGTGGTGAGCCTCAAAGGCTCACCCCCTTTGTTACAGCACCCCAGGGCACTCCAGCTAGTGGAGTTGCCCGCCCCCTCTGGCCACGGCCCCACTTTTGGCGGCAAGGCCGGAGAAAATAATGAGAAAAACAAGGAGGAGTCACTGGCCAGTCAGGACAGCCCCTAAGGTGTCCTGAGCTCAGGTGACTCTGACTTTTGGAAATCCTCCATCTTGCAGATGGAGGATTCCCCCCAATAGGGATAGGAATGTGCCCCCCTCCCCTCAGGGAGGAGGCACAAAGAGGGTGTAGCCACCCTCAGGGCTAGTATCCATTGGCTACTAACCCCCCAGTCCTAAACACAACTCTAAATTCAGTATTTAGGGGCTCCCCAGAACCTAGGAACTCAGATTCCTGCAACCTAAGAAGAAGAGGACTGCTGAACTGAAAAACCTGCAGAGAAGATGGAGACACCAACTGCTTTGGCCCCAGCTCTACCGGCCTGTCTCCCCCCTTCTAAAGACACTGCTCCAGCGACGCGTTCCCAGGGTCCAGTAACCTCTGAAGACTCAGAGGACTACCCTGCATCTAGAAGGACCAAGAACTCCCAAGGACAGCGGCTCTGTTCCCCAAAGACTGCAACTTTGCAACAAAGAAGCAACTTTGAAACAACAGACGTTTCCCGCCGGAAGCGTGAGACTTTGCACTCTGCACCCGACGCCCCCGTCACGACTTGTGGAGAACAAACACCACAGGGAGGACTCCCCGGCGACTACGAGACCGTGAGTAGCCAGAGTTGACCCCCCTGAACCCCCACAGCGACGCCTTCAGAGGGAATCCCGAGGCTCCCCCTGACTGCGACTGCCTGCTTCAAAGACCCGACGCCTGGTAAAGACACTGCACCCGCAGCCCCCAGGACCTGAAGGATCCGACCTCCAGTGCAGGAGCGACCCCCAGGTGGCCCTCTCCCTTGCCCAGGTGGTGGCTACCCCGAGGAGCCCCCCCTTGCCTGCCTGCATTGCTGAAGAGACCCCTTGGTCTCCCATTGATTTCTATTGCGAACCCGACGCTTGTTGGCACACTGCACCCGGCCGCCCCCATGCCGCTGAGGGTGTACTTTCTGTGCTGACTTGTGTGCCCCCCGGTGCCCTACAAAACCCCCCTGGTCTGCCCTCCGAAGACGCGGGTACTTACCTGCTGGCAGACAGGAACCGGGGCACCCCCTTCTCTATTGAAGCCTATGCGTTTTGGGCACCACTTTGACCTCTGCACCTGACCGGCCCTGAGCTGCTGGTGTGGTAACTTTGGGGTTGCTCTGAACCCCCAACGGTGGGCTACCTTAGACCCAAACTTGAACCCCGTAGGTGGTTTACTTACCTGCAAAAATTAACAAACACTTACCTCTCCCAGGAACTGTTGAAAATTGCACTGTCTAGTTTTTAAATAGCTATATGTCATTTATGTGAAAACTGTATATGCTATTTTGCTAATTCAAAGTTCCTAAAGTTCCTACATGAAATACCTTTCATTTGAAGTATTACTTGTAAATCTTGAACCTGTGGTTCCTAAAATAAACTAAGAAAATATATTTTTCTATACAAAAACCTATTGGCCTGGAATTGTCTCTGAGTGTGTGTTCCTCATTTATTGCCTGTGTGTGTACAACAAATGCTTAACACTACTCCTCTGATAAGCCTACTGCTCGACCACACTACCACAAAATAGAGCATTAGAATTATCTCTTTTTGCCACTATCTTACCTCTAAGGGGAATCCTTGGACTCTGTGCATACTATTCCTTACTTTGAAATAGTGCATACAGAGTCAACTTCCTACATTGGTGGATCAGCGGTGGGGTACAAGACTTTGCATTTGTTGGACTACTCAGCCAATACCTGATCACACGACTAAATTCCAAAAATTGTCATTAGAAACTGATTTTTGAAATTTGAGCTATTTTTCTAAATTTTTAAAAGTCCTGCTAGGGCCTTGTGTTAGTCCCTGTTAGCATTTCTTTTAGAGTTTAAAAGCTTTGTAAAAGTTTGAATTAAGTTCTAGAGATAGTTTAGATTCATAAAAAGTATTCCAACTTTTAGAAACATAGGGGGTCATTACAACCCTGGCGGACGGTGTTAAAGCTGCGGTAGTACCGCAAACAGGCCGGCGGACAAAAAAATGGAATTACGACCCTGGCGGAAACCGCTAACAAAGACAGCCACTTTAACACATCGCCCGCCAGGGCGGTACAGACAAAAAGCGCGGCGGTCACCGCCAACAGACAGGCGGAAGACAATGTACCACCCACACTATCACAACACACCAGTCCGCCACCTTTTCCGGGGCGGATTCACTGTGGATAAAAACACGGCGGAAACAGCTTTTGCAATGGGAAAACACTCACCTCAACACATCCCACGAGGAACGAGGACTCCATGGACCCGGAACTACAAATCTTACCTGCCCTTGCATTCCTGCTCATCTACGACCAACAGCGACGTAGGCGCAGAACATACCGGTGAGTACTGCACCTACGACACGGGGAGGGGAGGGCAAAAGTTACGGGGACACCCACCAAACACCCCCACCCCCACCCTCGCATATTACAACATACACACCAATGCAGTCACAAAAATCACAGTAACAACCCACAACCCCCCCGGAAGAATGCAATGACAAAGCGAATAGCGCCCAAACTTTGTATTTAGCCAATATACAACTGATTCAAAAATATACGGATATATATCACGAAATCTGTCAAAAATAAATATACAAAACAAGAAGTAGTGCAGATATGTACATAACAATGTCCGTGCACGAACAGTCCAAAAATGCATGGGCGACGCCCACAATAGACACCTGACCAAAATCCGAGAGAACACTGCCGGGGCATCAGATAGAAACACTACAGGCACCTCAGGGGGAAGGGAAGGGGGGGCACCTCAGCCACATGAATGCGAAGCCAGATCCACGACGGGGCTCCATGCCCATTGATGTATCCTGGGGAGTGCAAAGCCACAGTCTCTCAAGTCTCTTCAGTGGGTGGGTTGCCCACTGTGCCATCCTGGGGAGTGCAAAGCCACAGTCTCTCAAGTCTCTACAGTGGGTGGGTTGCCCACTGTGCCATCCTGGGGAGTGCTAAGCCACAGTCTCTCAAGTCACCTCAGTGGGTGGTTTGCCCACTGTGCCATCCTGGGGAGTGCAAAGCCACAGTCTCTCAAGTGTCTACAGTGGGTGGGTTGCCAACTGTGCCATCCTGGGGAGTGCAAAGCCACAGTCTCTCAGGTAGATGCAGGTCTCCACTGGTTCTGGAGGGGGACTGGTGCCCAGACTGGATGAGTCTCCCCGTGAAAGTACCTGTCCTGTCACTGTCCCAGCTGCACATGGGAGAACGATGCCTGATGTGCCGGACTGTTCATACCCACACGGTCTTTGCCCTGTTCAGCGGTCTTCACCATGGCGGTCTTGGCCTTGTTCAGCGGTGCTTTGCCATGGCTGCCTATGGACTGTTCAGCGGTGCTTTGCCATGGCGGTCTTTGCCCTGTTCAGCGGTCTTCACCATGGCGGTCTTGACCTTGTTCAGCGGTGCTTTGCCATGGCTGCCTATGTACTGTTCAGCGGTGCTTTGCCATGGCGGTCTTTGTCCTGTTCAGCGGTCTTCACCATGGCGGTCTTGGCCTTGTTCAGCGGTGCTTTGCCATGGCTGCCTATGGACTGTTCAGCTGTAGCCTAAGATGGCGGTTCAGATACTGACATTGGTGTGTGGCATGACGTTCCATCATTTCCCAGCGGGGCTGTGAGATTCTGGACCCTCCTGGGCTGTGACTCCGGCGGTTGCGGTGGTCTCCTGACCAGTAACGATACTTGAGCCCTCCTGGGCTCTGACTCTGGCGGTGGTCTCCTGACCAGTAATGATACTTGAGCCCTCCTGGGCTATGACTCTGGTGGTGGTCTACTGACCAGTAACGATACTTGAACCCTCCTGGGCTATGACTCTGGCGGTGGTCTCCTGACCAGTAACGATACTTGAGCCCTCCTGGGCTATGACTCTGGCGATGGTCTCCTGACCAGTAACGAGGGTGCTGGCGGTTGTGTCTAGACCGCCGGAAATGATGGCGTACTTCTCCGCCGTGACACTCACAACAGGTTGGGGAGACTTCCTCAGGACCTTCCCCACCTTCTTTTGAGTTACAGATGACTCACCAATCGCCTTGGATCCCATTTCACTGTTTGTACCACCAGGAGTCTTGACACGGTCCTGTCGTCTAATCTCCAATTTCGGAGCCTTCACAGGGGGTGGGCTGACAGTGCCTTGGCTCCGGGTCCTACTGCCTGCCCTGGTGGACGGGGCACTCCAAAAACCTGGAACATGCACCACTGGTACTGGAGGCATTTTGGCTGAGGCGCTACGACGGGACTGATGAATTGGAGGGGGGGTGGGGGCAAAAAGGTCAATTTGACATAGGGACAGTTTCTGACATACACTGGGATGGGTAGTTGGAGGGGCTCTGGGAGTGGAGGAAGAAGAGGTGGTTGTAGGAGGTGTCACTTTAGGTGTTTTGGGTGCAGGTGCAGGTACTGGAGGCTGTCGTGAGGTGGATGGATGTTGGGTGAGTGATTGCCGGCGTTTGTGTACTTTGGGAGGGGGCGTCACAGACACACTGGGAGAGGACACAGGGGACGTGTATATGGCAGTGGAGGTGGTGAGTGCAGGTGAGCGGCTTGTGGTGCTGGGTGTCCTGGTGCGAGTCCTAGTGCCTGTAGATGTGGTGCATGCAGGTGTGTGTGTAGACGAGACTGGGAGGGAGGAGGGAGAAGAGGAGGAGGGGGACACAGTGGAGACAGTGGATGTTGCTGTGTCTGTATGGGTCTGATGCTTGTGTGAGTGCTTGTGGTGAGTGTGGTGCCTATGTTTGCTTGAGCTACTTTTGGGTGTTGACTTGTGTGCATGCTGGTCTGTAGGTGTGCTTGGGATGGGCTGGGGTACAGGGGATTGGGTCTGGGTGGAGGAAGTTGGAGGGGGGAGGCTGGACACAGGGACAATGGCTGCCATCAGTGCTGAGGCCAGAGATTGCAGGGTTCGCTGAAGGACAGCCTGACCAGAATGAATGCCTTCCAGGAATGCATTACCGTGTTTCAACTCTCGTTCTACACCCTGGATGGCATTCACAATGGTAGACTGCCCAACAGTGAGTGACCTGAGGAGGTCAATGGCCTCCTCACTGAGGGCAGCAGGGGTGACAGGGGCAGGGCCTGAGGTGCCTGGGGCGAAGGTGATGCCCACCCTCCTGGGTGAGTGGGCACGGGGCGAAGGCTGAGGAGCTGCTGGGAGGGCGGTGCTGGTAGGGGAGGTGGCGGTGGCGGCTGTACCTGTAGAAGTGGGGCGCGCAGATGGTGCCGCCACCACAGGGAAGCTCCCATCGGGGGACGAGTCCGTATCGCTGTTTGGTGATCCTGTGGCTGACGTGAAGCTCCCCTCGCCCTCCGTCCCACTGGTGAAATCAGAGTCTGTGGTGTGGCCCTCCATGGCCATGTGGGATGCAGCTCCCTCGTGCTCCGGTGCCACTGTACCTCCGCCTGATGATGCTGATGTACAGAAGGACAGGGAGACCAGAAAAAGGGTGGAGACAGAAGAAAGAGAGTTTTAGTGCATGGTATACCGCTACTGTTGGCGGACAAGACAAACGCAGCAGCCCCCTGCATTACGCCGTGCTCCTGCCCTCTGCACATGCAATTCCTGGGAAATGGCCTACATGGCAATGGTAGACATCTGCCCACATGGATGGCAAAGGGGCAACTATACATCAATTTGCCTTTTTTTGGAGCTGGGGTAGAGTGCCACATGGCCTACATAACGGAGGGGCCTTGCCTACCTAACTCGCCCTGGTCTAGGGACACCCACAGCCCACCACCCCCACCCAGACAGCTCCACAGCACGCAAAGTCCATTGCATGAGGTTGGACTCACCCCCTTGTGTCTGCTGTGATGTCCTTAAGCGCCCATCCAACTCCGGGTAGGCCACCGCAGGAATTTGGAACATCAGGGGGGTCATGGTGCGACGGGCACCCCTCCCACGTTGGGAGGCCATCCCCAGCTGAGCCTCTGCCGTCTTCTTGCTGCTGTGGCGAATGTCCTCCCATCTCTTACGGCAGTGGGTGCCCCATCTCTGGTGGGCCCCCAGGGTCTGGACCTCCTTGGCGATGGCATGCCAAATGTCCCTCTTCTGGTGGGCTCTGACCTACATGACATGCACAAGGAAAGAGGAACAGTCATTACCTACTGCACCGTCGTTGTAATTGGCCCCCTCCCAACTCTATCCCTGTGGCCCATTCATCCCCATGCATGACTGTTCTATGTACTCTGCCTCCTTTCCTCATCCACCCAGCCCTCTCCACCCAGGCCTAGCCCATACAAAGTGCTCCCTGTGTACTAACCTGTTGGTCTGGAGGACCGTAGAGTAGCGTGTACTGGGGGAGGACCCCATCCACAAGTTTCTCCAACTCCTGTGCAGTGAAGGCAGGGGCCCATTCCCCAGACTCAGCAGCCATCGTCGCTTCCAGACCGAGGTCACAGCAGCACCAGCAGTGTAGGTCCTCTCCTGTCGAAGGTCAGGTATCTAGTGATTGAACAGATAGAAAATGGTGGTGACGTCCGCGGCGGTGACGTCCGTGGCGGTGCGCATCATCACCGCCAGCGCACCTGTTCATTGGCTCCTGGGACCCATAGGGTCCAATGTTAACCAATGCAGCATTGCGCCGCGCTCTACGACCGCCTACCGCAACGGTGTGCAACGCCAGCGCAGTTACCCCACAATTCCATTGTCTCATTTTAGAGGTCAGGCAGCCGCCATTTCAGGGTCCCACATGGCTTAATTTACTACTGCGTCACACATACCGAGGCCTACACTCAAAACCTTTCCCGGATGTGTTAATTGTCTGGTGTAGTCTTGTGTATGACTGTGGGTACATACCTGGAGGAATGCTGACAGTTTTTTCGCTGTTGTCCTTCTCAGGCACCGTCAGTTGGGACATATTGGAAGATGGCGGAATCCACCGGTGTACCGACCGCTGGTGGACCTGTTGACAATGGAAGAGCGACATGTCATTGTGACCTACCGGTTTGACCGTGCCACAATCCGGGAACTTTGTACCCAGTTGGAGTCTGACCTGATGTCACCAATCCGCCATCCGACTGGAATATCCCCTGATGTGCAGGTGCTGTCAGTGCTCCATTTCTTAGCAAGTGGGTCTTTTCAGACAACAGTGGCCATGGCATCAGGGATGTCCCAGCCTATGTTTTCCAACGTCTTGTCCAGAGTGTTGGCTGCCCTGCTGAAACACGTGAGGAGATACATCATTTTCCCTGAGGTGGCGGATTTGCCTACAGTGAAAGATGACTTCTATGCCCTTGGACATATCCCCAACGTCAGAGGTGCCATTGATGGGACCCATGTAGCTCTGGTCCCCCCCCCGCAGGAATGAACAGGTGTACAGGAACCGGAAGAGTTATCATTCGATGAATGTCCAGATGGTCTGTTTGGCAGACCAGTACATCTCGCAGGTAAATGCAATGTTCCCTGGCTCAGTGCATGACGCCTACATACTGCGGAATACCAGCATGCTTGATATGATGGGTGAACTCCAGAGGCACTGTGTATGGCTATTGGGGGACTCTGGTTACCCCAACCTGTCCTGGCTACTGACCCCAGTGAGGAATCCCAGGACCAGGGCAGAGGAACGCTACAATGAGGCCCATGGGCGGACTAGGAGGGTAATCGAGCGGACCTTCGGCCTCCTGAAGGCCAGTTTCAGTTGCCTCCATATGACAGGTGGGTCCCTATTCTACTCACCGAAGAAGGTGTGCGACATCATCATCGCCTGCTCCATGCTCCATAACTTGGCATTGCGACGCCAGGTGCCTTTTCTGCAGGAGGATGATCCAGATGACAGTGTTGTTGCAGCGGCGGAGCCTGGGGAGCCTGTGGACAGTGATGAGGATGAAGCTGATGAAGATGAAAACGACGACAGGGAGTCAGTCATACAGCAATATTTTCAATGAGACACAGGTGAGTACAATTTCATGTTTCACGTTATATTACATCTCACACGTCTACCTCTATCCTGTACCTACATTTCACTCCCTATTTGTTAACTGAGTTGTCCCCTTCCATTTCAGTTTCACTAATGTGTTGACCTACGTGCCAACAGCTTGCACCCTTGAAAGGCTTGTGATGTTTGACATAGGTATTTTGACCTTCCAATGGCTAACCTTTTTTAACACTGTAATTGACAATACAAAGTTCACAATCATTGACTGACTCCAATATTATTGAGGTTTCAAGGGTGTTTATTGAAGTGCATAAAAATGTAGGGGGGTTGTGAAATGGGGAGAGGTCATGGTGGAATAATGTCCATGGCAGAGTCCAGTCTATTAGTCTCACAGGTACATTGCACATCTGGCCATTGGAAGTGGAGCTGGGGCAGTTCCAATCTGGACAGGGTAACAAAGTGGGACAGTGGGGGGACAATCAAGGTAGTCTTATTTCCTGGCGGGGGTCTTGCCATCTTGCTGTGTCCTGTTCCTGGATCTCAGGGCCCTCTTGCGTGGTGGTTGTCCGTCTGCAGGGGGTGGGGTGCTGGTGTGGTGGTCCTGTGGCCGGGCCTCCTGTCCACTAGCGCCGGCGGAGGTGGTGGGCAGTTCGTCGTCCTGGCTAGTGTCAGGGGCCCCTTGGAGTGCCACGGTGTACCTCAAAGTCTTTTGAATGTCCGTCAGCACCCCTACGATGGTGCTCAGGGCGGAGCCGATGGTCCTGAGCTCCTCCCTGAACCCCAAATACTGCTCCTCCTGCAGGCGCAGGGTCTCCTGCAACTTGTCCAGGACCGTTGCCATCGTCTCTTGAGAGTGGTGGTATGCTCCCATGATGGAGGATAGGGCCTTGTGAAGAGTGGGTTCCCTTGGCCTGTCCTCCCTCTGTCGCACATCAGCCCTCCCAGTTCCCCTGTGTTCCTGTGCCTCCGTCCCCTGGACCGTGTGCCCATTACCACTGCCCCCAGGTCCCTGTTGTTGTTGGGGTGGTGGGTTAGCCTGGGTGCCCTGTAGTGGTGGACACACCGCTGATTGACCTGTCCTGGGTAGGGAGGTATGGGTCCGCTGGGTGGGTGCTGTGCTGGTGTTCCCAGAGGGTGGCAGTTCGGTGTTGGGCTGTGGCTGGGCAAGGGGAACCGACTGTCCTGAGGCCCACGATGGTCTGGGCTGGTCATCAAGATCCAGTAGGGCAGAGCTGCTGTCGTCACTGGGGCCTCTTCTGGGGGTGGAGTGGTGTTGTCTGGACCCTCTGGTGTGGTGACGGTCCTTCGGGTTCCTGCAGGGGTATGAGAACATGATTAGTGCATGTGTGTGTTTCATGGTGTGCTATGGATGGGTGTGCGTGAACCCCAGTGCAGGCATTCCTGTGTGGGGGCTTGTGTGGTGATGGTTGGTGGGTGTTGTGGGTCTGTGCAGTGGGCATGCTTTAGTGATGGGTGTCCATGCTTAGTTGTGTCATGCAGGTCTTGGGGTTGGGATGGGTGGTTGGTGTTATGGGTAGATTAGTGAGGAGTTAGGGTGATAGGGGAGGGTGTGAGGGTTGGGGTGTGTGATAGCATGCAGATAGGGTGGGGGATATGATAGTGAAGATTAGACTTACCAGTGTCCGTTCCTCCAATGACTCCTCCGAGGCCCTCAGGATGCAAGATGGACAAGACTTGCTCCTCCCATGTAGTTAGTTGTGGGGGAGGAGGTGGTGGTCCGCCGCCAGTCCGCTGTACCGCGATGTGGTACCTGGATACCGTTGAACGCACCTTCCCCCATAGGTCGTTCCACCTCTTCCTGATGTCCTCCCTATTTCTTGGGTGCTGTCCCACAGCGTTGACCCTGTCGACTATTCTTTGCCATAGCTCTATCTTCCTGGCTATGGATGTGTACTGTACCTGTGCGCCAAATAGCTGTTGCTCTACCCTGATGATTTCCTCCACCATGACCCTGAGCTCCTCCTCGGAGAAGCGGGGGTGTCTTTGGCGTGACATGGGGTGGTGTGTGTGATGTGTGGGGTGGTGTATGTGTTGATGAGTGTGGTGGGTGTAGTGGTATGTGGTGTTTTGTGAGTGGATGTTGTGTGGGTGATGGTGTAGTGTGCCTCTGTGTGATGGTGTTATCTATTCTGTGCTGTCTCTCTCTGGCCTTCGTCTCTAATTTGTGGTCATAGGGGTTTGTGGGTGATGTGAGTGTGTGTTTTATATTGTATTGGATGTGTGGGAGTGGTGTTTGTATGTGTATCAGGTGTGTGTATTTTGAATTGTCCAATGTGGCGGTGTTTTGGAGATGTGTGTGTATTTTGAGCGCGGCGGTGTGTACCGCCAATGGAATACCGCGTTGAAAGACCGCCGCGTGGATTCGTGGGTCGTAATAGCATGGGCGTGTTTCTGTTGGCGTGGAGGATTTGTTTCCGCATATTTATCGCTGACCTTTGGTGTGGCGGACTTGTGTGGGTGTCTGGATTTCGGCGGATTCCGTGATGTGTGTCATAATAGCTGTGGCGGTCTCCCGCCGCGGCGGCGGTGTATTGGCGGTCTTCGGCACGGCGGTAAGCGCCTTTTACCGCCAATGTTGTAATGACCCCCATAATGTCTAATGCAGAAGAGAATGTGATGGAACTCAACATCACCCCTTACCTGCATCTTAGGATGAAAGAGTTAAGGTCTCTCTGCAAAATAAAAAAGATTAGAACTGGTTCAAACCCTACCAAATTACAGCTCCAGGAGCTTTTGGAAGAGTTTGACAAGAACAACCCCTCTGAGGATGACCTCACAGAGGAGGAAACTAGTGATGTGGAGGAAGTCCCACCTCCAGTCCTAGTTAGGGAAACCAGGGCTCCTCAAGCCCTGGTTCCAACTGTGATAGTCAGAGATGCTGCTTCTCTCACAGGAGAGTCCAGCACCTCTAGAATCACTGAGGACAGCCTCAGTGAAGATGACCTACTGTTAGCCAGGATGGTCAAAAGATTGGCTTTAGAGAGACAGCTCCTAGCCATAGAAAGGGAAAGACAAGAGATGGGTTTTGGTCCCATCCATGGTGGCAGCAACATAAATAGGGTCAGAGATTCTCCTGACATGTTGAAAATCCCTAAAGGGATTGTAACTAAATATGAAGATGGTGATGACATCACCAAATGGTTCACAGCTTTTGAGAGGGCTTGTGCAACCAGAAAAGTAAACAGATATCACTGGGGTGCTCTCCTTTGGGACATGTTCACTGGAAAGTGTAGGGATAGACTCCTCACACTCTCTGGAAAAGATGCAGAATCCTATGACCTCATGAAGGCTACCCTGATTGAGGGCTTTGGATTCTCCACTGAGGAGTATAGAATTAGGTTCAGGGGGGCTCAAAAATCCTTGAGTCAGACCTGGGTTGATTTTGTTGACTACTCAGTGAAAACACTGGATGGTTGGATTCAAGGCAGTGGTGTAAATGATTATGATGGGCTGTACAATTTATTTGTGAAAGAACACCTGTTAAGTAATTGTTTCAATGATAAACTGCATCAGCATCTGGTAGACCTAGGACCAATTTCTCCCCAAGAATTGGGAAAGAAGGCGGACCATTGGGTCAAGACTAGGGTGACCAAGACTTCCACAGGGGCTGACCAAAAGAAAGGGGTCACAATGCCTCCCCAGGGGAAGAGTGTTGAGATATCCAAAGGTAAAAATAGTAAAGAGTCTTCTACAGGGCCCCAAAAACCTGCTCAGGAGGGTGGGCCCAGAGCCTCTTCACAATCCAATTTTGGGTACAAGGGTAAAAACTTTGATCCCAAAAAGGCCTGGTGTCGTAGCTGTAATCAGCCAGGACACCAAACTGGAGACAAGGCCTGTCCCAAGAAAGGTTCCACTTCTAACTCTACTCCAGCTAACACTGGAATGGCCAGTCTCCAAGTGGGATCAACAGTGTGCCCAGAGCAAATCAGGGTTCACACTGAAGCTACATTAGTCTCTGAGGGTGGGGTGGATTTAGCCATACTGGCTGCCTGGCCCCCTAATATGCAAAAATATAGGCAGCAGCTCTTAATTAATGGGACAAGTGTAGAAGGCCTGAGGGTTACAGGTGCCAGTGTCACCATGGTGACAGAGAAACTGGTTTCCCCTGGTCAATACCTGGCTGGACAAACTTATCCAGTCACCAACGCTGACAATCAGACTAAAGTACATCCCATGGCTATGGTAACTTTAGAGTGGGGAGGGGTCAATGGCCTGAAACAGGTGGTGGTCTCCTCAAATATCCCTGTAGACTGTTCGCTTGGAAATGACCTGGAGTCCTCAGCATGGGCTGAGGTAGAACTCAAAACCCATGCAGCCATGCTGGGTATCCCTGAACTGGTGTGTGTCAAGACAAGGGCACAGTGCAAGGCTCAGGGTGAAAAAGTGGTGTTGGAGCCTGGAAAAAGGGCCCAACCCTCCAGGAGAAAAGGAAAGAAGACTGGGGAACCAGCTTCCATACAACAAGAAAAAGAGAACCTCTCTTCCCAGGAAGAAGTTCTGCCCTCTGAGGGAACTGAGCCTCAGGAGTTAGAACCTTATCAGGTTGAGCTCCTAGGCCCAGGGGGACCCTCAAGGGAACAGTTGTGTAAGGGGCAAGAAACCTGTCCCTCTCTTGAAGGCCTTAGGCAGCAAGCTGCTGAAGTGTCCAATGGAAGAATAACAGGAACACATAGGGGGTTATTCTAACTTTGGAGGAGTGTTAATCCGTCCCAAAAGTGACGGTAAAGTGACGGATATACCACCAGCCGTATTACGAGTTCCATAGGATATAATGGACTCGTAATACAGCTGGTGGTAAATCCGTCACTTTTCCGTCACTTTTGGGACGGATTAACACCTCCTCCAAAGTTAGAATAACCCCCATAGAGTCTATTGGGAAGATGGACTCCTTTACACTGAGGCCAGAGATCCCAAACCTGGTGCCACTAGGAGAGTGGTAGTGCCTCAGGAGTTTAGGGAGTTCATTCTAACCTTAGCTCATGATATTCCTCTTGCTGGGCATTTGGGACAGACCAAGACGTTGGAGAGACTAGTCAACCACTTCTATTGGCCCAACATGTCCCAGAAGGTCAAGGAGTTTTGTGTCTCCTGTGCCACCTGTCAAGCCAGTGGTAAGACAGGTGGACACCCAAAGGCCCCCCTCATTCCACTTCCAGTGGTGGGGGTCCCCTTTGAAAGAGTGGGTGTGGACATAGTGGGTCCACTTGAACCTCCCACAGCCTCAGGGAACCAATACAATCTAGTAGTAGTGGATCATGCTACTAGATACCCTGAAGCAATTCCCCTTAGGTCGACTACTGCCCCTGCAGTAGCCAAAGCACTCATTGGTATTTTTACCAGAGTGGGATTTCCTAAGTAGGTGGTGTCTGACAGAGGTACCAACTTCATGTCAGCATACCTGAAACACATGTGGAATGAGTGTGGGGTGACTTACAAATTCACCACACCATACCGTCCACAAACCAATGGTCTTGTTGAAAGATTTAACAAGCCATTGAAAGGCATGATCATGGGGCTCCCTGAAAAACTCAAAAGGAGATGGGATGTCCTCTTGCCATGTCTGCTTTTCGCCTACAGAGAGGTGCCTCAGAAGGGAGTAGGGTTTTCCCCCTTTGAACTTCTGTTTGGCCATCCTGTAAGGGGACCACTAGCTCTTGTGAAAGAAGGCTGGGAGAGACCTCTTCATGAGCCTAAGCAAGATATAGTGGACTATGAACTAGGCCTACGTTCAAGGATGGCAGAGTATATGGAAAAGGCGAGTAAAAACCTTGAGGCCAGCCAACAGCTCCAGAAGTTTTGGTATGACCAAAAGGCTGCTATGGTTGAATTTCAGCCAGGGCAGAAAGTCTGGGTTCTGGAGCCTGTGGCTCCCAAGGCACTCCAGTACAGATGGAGTGGCCCTTACCCAGTGCTAGAAAAGAAGAGTCAGGTCACCTACCTGGTAGACCTAGGCACTAGCAGGACCCCCAAGAGGGTGATCCATGTGAACCGCCTCAAGCTCTTCCATGATAGGGCAGATGTGAATCTGTTGATGGTAACAGATGAGGACCAGGAAGCTGAGAGTGAACCTCTCCCTGATCTCCTCTCCACAGACCCTAAAGATGGCTCAGTTGATGGAGTGATCTACTCAGACACCCTCTCTGGCCAACAGCAATCTTACTGTAGGAAGGTCCTGCAACAGTTTGCTGAGCTCTTTTCCCTAACCCATGGTCAGACACACCTGTGTATCCATGATGTGGACACAGGAGACAGCATGCCTGTCAAAAACAAAATTTTCAGACATTCTGACCAAGTTAAGGAAAGCATCAAGGTGGAAGTCCACAAGAGGCTGGAATTGGGAGTCATTGAGCACTCTGACAGCCCCTGGGCTAGCCCAGTGGTCTTAGTCCCCAAACCTCACACCAAAGATGGAAAGAGAGAGATGAGGTTTTGTGTGGACTACAGAGGACTTAATTCTGTCACCAAGACAGATGCCCATCCCATTCCAAGGGCAGATGAACTGATAGACAAACTAGGTGCTGCCAAATACTTCAGTACCTTTGACTTAACAGCAGGGTACTGGCAAATCAAGATGGCACCAGGAGCAAAAGAAAAGACAGCATTCTCCACACCTGATGGGCATTATCAGTTTACTGTTATGCCCTTTGGTTTAAAGAATGCCCCTGCCACCTTCCAAAGGTTGGTGAATCAAGTCCTTGCTGGCTTGGCGTCCTTTAGTGCAGCTTATCTTGACAATATTGCTGTCTTTAGCTCCAGCTGGCAGGATCACCTGGTCCACCTGAAGAAGGTTTTGAAGGCTCTGCAAGCAGCAGGCCTCTCTATCAAGGCATCCAAATGCCAGATAGGGCAGGGAACTGTGGTTTACTTGGGCCACCTTGTAGGTGGAGGCCAAGTTCAGCCACTCCAGCCTAAGATCCAGACTATTCTGGACTGGGCAGGTCCAAAAACCCAGACTCAAGTCAGGGCATTCCTTGGCTTGACTGGGTACTATAGGAGGTTTGTGAAGGGATATGGATCTATAGTGACAGCCGTCACAGAACTTACCTCCAAGAAAATGCCCAAGAAGGTAAACTGGACTGTAGAATGCCAACAGGCCTTTGACACCCTGAAACAAGCAATGTGCACAGCACTAGTTCTCAAAGCTCCAGATTACTCCAAGCAGTTCATTGTGCAGACTGATGCCTCTGAACATGGGATAGGGGCTGTTTTGTCCCAAACAAATGATGATGGCCTTGACCAGCCTGTTGCTTTCATTAGCAGGACGTTACTCCCCAGGGAGCAGCGTTGGAGTGCCATTGAGAGGGAGGCCTTTGCTGTGGTTTGGTCCCTGAAGAAGCTGAGACCATACCTCTTTGGTACTCACTTTGTAGTTCAGACTGACCACAGACCTCTCAGATGGCTAATGCAAATGAAAGGTGAAAATCCAAAACTGTTGAGGTGGTCCATCTCCCTACAGGGAATGGACTTTACAGTGGAACACAGACCTGGGACTGCCCATGCCAATGCAGATGGCCTTTCCAGGTTCTTCCACTTAGAAAATGAAGACTCTCTTGGGAAAGGTTAGTCTCATCCTCTTTCGTTTGGGGGGGGGGGGTTGTGGAAGGAAATGCCTCCTTGGCATGGTTACCCCCTGACTTTTTGCCTTTGCTGATGCCAAGTTATGATTTGAAAGTGTGCTGAGGCCAGCTACCCAGGCCCCAGCACCAGTGTTCTTTCCCTAACCTGTACCTTTGTTTCCACAATTGGCACACCCTGGCATCCAGATAAGTCCCTTGTAACTGGTACCCCTGGTACCAAGGGCCCTGATGCCAGGGAAGGTCTCAAAGGGCTGCAGCATGTCTTATGCCACCCTGGGGACCCCTCACTCAGCACAGACACACTGCTTGCCAGTTTGTGTGTGCTAGTGGGGATAAAACGACTAAGTCGACATGGCACTCCCCCCAGGGTGCCATGCCAACCTCACACTGCCTATGAAGTATAGATAAGTCACCCCTCTAGCAGGCCTTACAGCCCTAAGGCAGGGTGCACTATACCATAGGTGAGGGCATAAGTGCATGAGCACTATGCCCCTACAGTGTCTAAGCAAAACCTTAGACATTGTAAGTGCAGGGTAGCCATAAGAGTATATGGTCTGGGAGTCTGTCATGCACGAACTCCACAGCACCATAATGGCTACACTGAAAACTGTGAAGTTTGGTATCAAACTTCTCAGCACAATAAATGCACACTGATGCCAGTGTACATTTTATTGTCACATACACCCCAGAAGGCACCTTAGAGGTGCCCCCTGAAACCTTAACCGACTACCCGTGTAGGCTGACTGGTTTTAGCAGCCTGCCACACACCAGACATGTTGCTGGCCACATGGGGAGAGTGCCTTTGTCACTCTGTGGCTAGTAACAAAGCCTGTACTGGGTGGAGGTGCTTCTCACCTCCCCCTGCAGGAACTGTAACACCTGGCGGTGAGCCTCAAAGGCTCACCCCCTTTGTTACAGCACCCCAGGGCACTCGAGCTAGTGGAGTTGCCTGCCCCCTCCGGCCACGGCCCCACTTTTGGCGGCAAGGCCGGAGAAGATAATGAGAAAAACAAGGAGGAGTCACTGGCCAGTCAGGACAGCCCCTAAGGTGTCCTGAGCTGAGGTGACTCTGACTTTAAGAAATCCTCCATCTTGCAGATGGAGGATTCCCCCCAATAGGGATAGGAATGTGCCCCCCTCCCCTCAGGGAGGAGGCACAAAGAGGGTGTAGCCACCCTCAGGGCTAGTATCCATTGGCTACTAACCCCCCAGACCTAAACACACCCCTAAATTCAGTATTTATGGGCTCCCCAGAACCTAGGAACTCAGATTCCTGCAACCTAAGAAGAAGAGGACTGCTGAACTGAAAAACCTGCAGAGAAGATGGAGACACCAACTGCTTTGGCCCCAGCTCTACCGGCCTGTCTCCCCCCTTCTAAAGACACTGCTCCAGCGACGCGTTCCCAGAGTCCAGTAACCTCTGAAGACTCAGAGGACTACCCTGCATCTAGAAGGACCAAGAACTCCCGAGGACAGCGGCTCTGTTCCCCAAAGACTGCAACTTTGCAACAAAGAAGCAACTTTGAAACAACACACATTTCCCGCCGGAAGCGTGAGACTTTGCACTCTGCCCCCGACGCCCCCGGCTCGACTTGTGGAGAACAAACACCACAGGGAGGACTCCCCGGCGACTACGAGACCGTGAGTAGCCAGAGTTGACCCCCCTGAGCCCCCACAGCGACGCCTGCAGAGGGAATCCCGAGGCTCCCCCTGACCGCGACTGCCTGCTTCAAAGACCCGACACCTGTTAAAGACACTGCACCCGCAGCCCCCAGGACCTGAAGGATCCGACCTCCAGTGCAGGAGCGACCCCCAGGTGGCCCTCTCCCTTTCCCAGGTGGTGGCTACCCCGAGGAGCCCTCCCTTGCCTGCCTGCATCGCTGAAGAGACCCCTTGGTCTCCCATTGATTTCTATTGCGAACCCGACGCTTGTTGGCACACTGCACCCGGCCGCCCCCGTGCCGCTGAGAGTGTACTTTCTGTGCTGACTTGTGTGCCCCCCGGTGCCCTACAAAACCCCCCTGGTCTGCCCTCCGAAGACGTGGGTACTTACCTGCTGGCAGACTGGAACCGGGGCACCCCCTTCTCCATTGAAGCCTATGCGTTTTGGGCACCACTTTGACCTCTGCACCTGACCGGCCCTAAGCTGCTGGTGTGGCAACTTTGGGGTTGCTCTGAACCCCCAACGGTGGGCTACCTTGGACCCAAATGTGAACCCCGTAGGTTGTTTACTTACCTGCAAAAATTAACAAACAATTACCTCCCCCAGGAACTGTTGAAAATTGCACTGTCTAGTTTTAAAATAGCTATATGTCATTTACGTGAAAACTGTATGTGAAAACTGTATATGCTATTTTGCTAATTCAAATTTCCTAAAGTTCCTACATGAAATACCTTTCATTTGAAGTATTACTTGTAAATCTTGAACTTGTGGTTCCTAAAATAAACTAAGAAAATATATTTTTCTATCCAAAAACCGATTGGCCTGGAATTGTCTCTGAGTGTGTGTTCCTCATTTATTGCCTGTGTGTGTACAACAAATGCTTAACACTACTCCTCTGATAAGCCTACTGCTCGACCACACTACCACAAAATAGAGCATTAGAATTATCTCTTTTTGCCACTATCTTACCTCTAAGGGGAATCCTTGGACTCTGTGCATACTATTCCTTACTTTGAAATAGTGCATACAGAGCTAACTTCCTACACTATACTAGTATAGGACGGGATAGTTTGGGAGCCAAACCTAACAAATTAGAGTTACAAGGTACCGCCCATAAGGAGGGTATGAAGCAGTCACAAGAGGGCTCTAAGAAGCGCTGGGACAAACAAAAAGATTTCAAAGAAAGAAGAAATAAGAGAGCTGATCCTCCACACCGGAGAACTCTGAAAGGAGATATAGGGGGTCATTTTGACCTCAGCGGTCTTTTTTAAAGACCGCTGAGGGACCGCCGTGCGGAAGACCGCCAGTGATGGCGGTTTGCCGCTCGGCCTATTATGACCGTTGGCAGCTCTCCGTCCTTTTACGGACGGAGAGCCACCAACAGCCATACTGGCGGGAGGCGGGGAATTTGAGGTTGCTCCACCTCCACCGCCACGCCAACAGAACACCGCCCAGCGAATCATGTCCAGTGATTCGCCGTGGCGGTGTTCTGTTGGCGGTGTGGTGTCGGCGGAGCTGCACCCATGGCTCCCGTCCCCTCCCGGAGGATCGTCGGACCAGGTAAGTCGATCGTCCGGGAGGGGAGGGGGGTGGGGGGTGTTGTGTGTTTTTTGGGTGCATGGGGGTGTACGTGTGTGTATGTAGAAGGGGTGTGTGAGTGCGTGTATGCCTGTGGGGGTGTTGTGTGTATGGGAATGAGTGCGTGTATGTCTATGGGTATGTCTGTATGGATGTGTGCGTGTATGTTTGAATGTGGGTGTGCGTCTATGACTGTGTGTGTGGATGTAGGCATGTATGAGTGTGTGCGTGTAAGTATGTAGGTGGTGCCTGCGTGCGTGTCGTGCGGGTATGGGTGAAGTGATCTTGGTGGTCGGGGTGGGGATGGGGGCCCTGCCACCTTTGGGGGGTAGGGGAGGGAGTCAGGGGATGAGACCCCTATCAGTGCCAGGGAAGGAATTCCCTGGCACTGATAGTGCTTACCGCCATGGATTTCCACAGCTGGAAAACCACAGCGGTAAGCCGGGTCCAAATACGGCCAGCGGTATAGTGACAGCCGCTGGGCTGGAGACCCTGGTCTCCAGCCCAGCGGGCGGAACGGAGAACCAGCGGATGACCATGGCGGTAACCGCCATGGTCATAATTCCACAAAGTAAGACCACCAGCCTGTTGGCGGTCTTACCGCCGGTTCTCCGCCTTCCGCCAGGGTCATAATGACCCCCATAATCTCAGAAATAGGGAGAACATTAAAACTCCAGACAGATATACTGATTCACGTCCCTCTCGTTCCTTTCAGGACGCACCGGATAGACGTAGCGAGAGAGGGGGCCGTCAAGATCGACGTCCGGAATACGTGAAAGAAAAGAAAGACTCACAACAGTCTACCATTAAAAAAGAAGAAAAGACTCCTCAGCAAAAGCCACAGTTTAAAAAGAAGAAGGTGGCAGCACTGACAGTTAAAAATGTCAGTAATATCGAGAACGCTGTTGAGGAACAAGAGGTGGGCAGTGACTCTGTTAGACAGTGCGGCAGAGGTCACGATATGTCGCCAGAGTCTGAAAGATCATCTGGATGCGACAGCAACTAGTGATTACATCGCGGTTGAAACAGCGGATGGCCGCGTTCTTCCCCCGATAGGGTTTATGACTTAAAAATTCAGATAGAGGGAGACGTGGAGCGCACTATTAGTGTGATATTTTGGGATGAACTTACTAGTGATATCCTATTGGCTGAAAGAGACTGGCCACCTGAACACGTCCTCAAACTCCTGCATGGGGAAGATGTCATTTTGCCTTCTTTCTCCAATCTTGTTCCGGAAGCAGCAAAAGGAGCCTATGCTGCTGAATGGGCTCTAGCGAAGGCACCTGCACTATACCGCAATCATGTAGGTTGGGACAAGGAGTCTCCTTGTCATATTATTCCAGTTAGGTCTACACCCCAACCGCAGCCACAATACCCTATTAAACATGAAGCGAAAGCTCCGGTAAAGGAGATCCTATCTCAACTTGAGTACCAGGGAGTAATAGAGCCCTGTACATCTGCAATGAATAATCAGTTATTTCCCGTTGCAAAGCCAGATCATTCATATACAATAGTAGTTGATTATAGACACTTAAATAGTCATACACGCACGTATCCTATACAAAATTCACACAGCACAGCACTGATAAACAATATAGTGCGTAAAAAATATAAAAAAACATTAGACATCTCTAATGGGTTCTTCTGCCAGAATTTAGCTCATGAAAGTCGGGACCTAAGTGCATTTTTATTTGGCTCTCAGAAACACTTTTGCCGTTTACCCCGAGGCTATAACAATAGCCCAGGCCTGGTTTCAGCCCATGTAACATCAATATTACATGATATTGATTCCGAGGCATTGTCCTATGTGGATGACATATATATTCCTGGGATATGAGCTATCCAACGAAGGGAAGAGCCTGGCCCCGCACTTTCTAGAGAAATGTGCTCAACTACAGCCTCCGAACACACTTAAGAAATTGCAGTCATTACTGGGTTTCTTCAATTTTGGCAGAACATACATTCCAGATTATGCTGAACGCATCAAGCCACTGTATGACCTAGTTCAACCCAAATTTTCTAGCAGACACTGGACAATTGAACACACGCACATCCTAAGGGACATGCAACAGGACATGCTAGAAGCTAAACACTTACACACATGTGACAATAAAAAGAATTTGGTCATCAGAATAATTGCTGGTGCCATAGGATTTACTTATGTCACCTTTAATGAAGATGACACGATACCGTTAGCATATAAATCACATTTATACTCAAATGCTATACAACGTTTTGCACCTACAGAAAAGATTCTGACGGCAGTTCAGATGGCCGTCATAAAAGAGAGGCCACTTGTTCAGGGGAAACGTATTATTGTTGTCTCCCCGGTGCCAGCCTTAGAGGCTGTCACTAAAGCAAGCGTTCCTAACGCTAAGGCATTACATCCACGTTGGATTCAATGGGCAACGTCTTTGACCGCCACTGATGTCGATTATATATTCGATCCGAGACTTCAAACACAAGAATTTCTCCAGTATGAGCAGGAGTACCCCGCTCCTCTAAATATCTTGCCACTAGACAGCTACCATACTATCATATACACTGACGGTGTCAGCACAGCCGGCTGTAGGTACTAAACATCAATACTCGCCAGCTTGTGCAGCCGTGAGCGGAGTGATGGAAGATGGAGTTTTCCACCCTCACAATACCTACACGCAGACCTTAGGGGACTGCACGGCACAGTTGGCTGAGCTTAAAGCTCTTATTCTAGCGCTCGAACATACTGAGACAGGAAGCCAGACTTTGATAGTATGTGACTCATATTACTGCGTCCAGTCATACAATGAATATCTCAATCATTGGAAACTGAACGGGTTTAGAGATTCCAAAGGGAACAGCATTAAATACAAAACATTGTGGGGAAGGGTGGCTGATCTTAAGGATAAGCTACCGTGTGTCCATGTAGTCCATACATTAGGACACCAACTTGTAGGAGTACACGTTGCCGGTAATACATTGGCTGATGAAGCGGCCAAAGCATCATTAGCTACGGCTTCTGTGGCTGCAGTGACTCGTTCTTGGACGAGATTGGATAATGAAATATTGATTGCCATTAAAGCTTCAGCTGCAGGCAAGCCCCTTCCGAAAGGATACCCTACAAACTATACTTACCATATCAGTGCACAGAATGTTGCTTATACAGCGATTCCTGGGGTTGGAGATCGAGTGATCCCCAATGAAGACCAGAGATTAGATCTGATTACAGCAGCACATGAGGGTGTCGCTTCTGCACATGCTGGTATACAGGCCACAATAACAATTCTACAGCAACGCTTCTGGTGGCCTGGTCTATGCAGACGAACAAAACAGTATGTCCTTTGCTGTGACATTTGCCAGCAGATCAAGGTCTCTAATATCAAACGCCCACTGCAGACATCCCTCTTAGTGTCCGACAAGCCACTTCAGTGTGTGTACCTAGACCATTGTGGTCCCTTACAGCCTGATGGTGCATACAAATACATTTTAGTGGCTGTGGATTCCTGTTCTGGATTCCTGTGGGTATGGCCACAACGGTCGGCTGACGCCCGGACTGTTATAAAAGATTTGCTGATCTTTATCGGTACATATGCGGTTGCAGCATTCCATTCGGACCAGGGCCCTGCATTTGCCTCTAAGGCATTCAGGGACACCATGGGGACGATGGGTGTTGAACTCCATTACTCCTCACCCTACCATCCCGAGGGAAATTTGTTCGTGGAGAGGCGGAATCCTGATCTAAAGCAGTCCTTAACAGCTCGAGTATTAGGTTCAGGCCGCAGTTGGTTACACCACCTATATGGGGTCCAGAGAGCACTGAATAATCTGCCAAGACGGTCCTTGGGGGGACGTTCTACATATGAGGTTCTCTTTGGGATACCTATGTATGTCCCAGATCTTGATGCCCCTGGTATGGTGGCAGCAGAAACACCATTTGACATAAAAGAACGTCTCACTGTTTTACAGGAGCTTCAACAATTTTGTGATGATAAATCATCTGCAAGTGCTGCCACCTTAGGAATAAGGGATTTGGCAAAAACTTCAACTGGCTGGATTCCTAAAGTTGGGGATCTGGTTCGTGAGAATATCGCTGTGAAGAAGGAGTTCGGTCCATCATACAGAGCACCGGTACCAGTCTTGGGAGTAAAAGGCATCAGGACATTCATTTTACCACCATTGTTTGGTTCTAAGATGAACAGATTCATCTCCATTGATGACATCAAATTACACCATGTGGCCGATCCTTCACAGTAGACCAGGAGGTCCCTTGGGTGGTTCCCGATCCCCTCTACTACCCAACAGGACATCCATCTACATAGTAGGATGAACATCGCTACTACAGACTATGCAACAATGTCGACTGCTGTTCCAGACACTTCCTCGACCATGGGGAGGGCGGAAAATGAACTCTTGTTGGTTCCAGTCACATCTTCAGTGACCACCCCGCTTCAAGATTTAGCTGTATGTTACACGAACACTTCAACGACTGAAGACGTTGTCTAACAAGAGCCTCCACGTGCGGTGCATCAGAATACACCGGCTCCTGTGTTTGCAGAGACTACCTCTGGCTATTTCATTGACATTGATGATTTTTCTTCGGATTCATCCTCTACAGTGATTGACGATATTTCCAAAAGTAGTAAGCTGTATTGATGGCTTAAAAAGAACTATTTGATATACCCATGGAACTACTTGTGGTTCTGTTTGACATTTATTGCATTATTTTTATGGATTGGTTTTGTGATTGTTTTCTTTTTGCTCATAAATGGTCACTATATTCCTGATCGCTCCTCAGTGGAGCCTGTTGATGAAGTTTTAACACCACATCATTCTTCACATAAGGTCCGAAGGGATTTGTCCCCTGTAAATATTACGGCAATACCGATTACTGATGGGATTGTGTGGGACAAAGTTCAATTCGATATATACGGGCCTACAGAAATTATTCAGATACCATACGTGTTCAAAATTTTAATGACTGATGTAATTACACCTGATGTTGTCTCTGATGATTGGGATGTCCAAAAGTTGATTCCATGCTAACTGAAATGAAGGACTATTCAGCTTTGGAAAGTGATGATGTATATGATTATACAATTAATTATGGGGGAATGTTCTGCTATAACAATTGGGGACATCACTACCTACACTGTGCCACTAGATACAGGCCAGTATTGAACTACACACATTGGGAACACTGTTCTACACCACTGGTGGGGAGTCCAAAGTATTATAGCGATAAATTTACATACTTTTCTGGGCATGGTACAAGAAAAGCAGAGTCGTATTATTTTAAAATACCTCCGGCACAAATTAGGAAAATTTTGCTAACAGATACAAAACTGATTTATTCAGATCCCTTTGTTTCCCGGCTCTCGATTGAGGGTTACGAATACTGGAAGAGCACTATTGACTTGAAAAGTGTATGGGGAACGCAAGATTGGCAAATACTGGGTAGGGAGGCTTTGTTTCAAGCATGCCTGATTCCTGTGCAAATGACACTATTGAGCACAGACATCCTGTCTGGGGTTAGCAAAAATTAAAGATCTGAACACGCCCAGTATCCCTACTCCGGCAAGGTTTAAAGATTGGCAACACTTCCTTAATATCACAGAGGAAAGGCTAGATGCAATGGTTAAGGCTGGTATCTATAATTCTTCACTTTCCAGTCCCGGCGGGTGGTTGGTATGGCCCACAGACACTAATGAGTGTCAAAGACGTTTTTTGAACTCTTCAAGGGGTTTTTCAATTAATAGGCCAGACCCTCACTTTATATCGGGTCAACATACAGGTATAGTTACAAAATACAGTGTGGGTAAGCTGTGCCAGCAATGGGTGCAAACTAACTCGTTAGCTGCAGTTAAGAAACACCTGAACACTCTTTCTGAAAATATCGACTTGCAGGATTTTCTGCTGGGTCCTAGAAAACAGTGCTCGAAAAGGTTTTTATATGCTATGTACAATGAAATTTGGAAACTTTCCCAAATTGAGGCTGCTGCACGTTTAAGGCAACTAGATAAGGAAAATTTGGAAAAAACATTGGCTGTTGTCAACAACGGCATGAATACACTGTCCAACAGGATTTATTCACTATCAAATATAGTGTTGTCTGCTATTGATATCACTCAGACAGACTTGTCCTGGTTATATCATGGGCAAACACAGCTACGTTCCATCATGCAGCTAGGTTGGACATTACAGACACTGAAAAGTGGCCACATTCCATGGAAGTATATTAATGGGAGTGAATTCTTCACTGCATTTAATTTTTCCAAGGAACACGAGACAATGGCTAAAAGGGAGGCTAGTTTCACCCTGCTTCAAGTAGAGAAATTAGATAAGTTGCCCTTCACGGTAGCAGAGAGTCCTTCAACTATCTGGCTTTTACATGGCATTATTAATTTACCAATTATGACCTTTCATTTCTCGAGCTGCCTGAAACATCTTGCAGTAGGACGATATGAGCAACTAGGAAATAGCTTTATTAAGGAAGAGTGGGAGTTGCCCTTTGACTATAGATGTCTGAACGGCGAAAAGGAGGTCTTTCTTAGCGAAAGAGAATGTGAGACTGCTGTTCGTCATTCTATGATATGCAAACAGGTGTCTCTTCACGGTCTTTGCAATGCGGGGGTCGCAAGTTTGGCCTGTTTTCTGAAGGGTCCTCCCGTCCCCTTGATTCGTCCGGTGTTTCATGTACTTTCCAATGGAAGTTATGCTGTACTGAACGATCAAAGTTGTTGCGGCATGCGACCCGGAATTGCCTACGCAATCTCGGTCTCGAAGGTCGTTACGTGTTGTGGACATGTTTTGTTTCCCCCCACACGAGAGATTAAAGTATCTGACATGTGGCCCCACATAGATACTATTAATGTGATCTATGACAAGCTGAGTAGGCTAAAGGCGCTATTGTTTCAAAAACAGGTCGCCTTGACATCCGCAAAGGAGACGTATGCTCTCCAGATTGCGAGATCATCAGCTGAGATACAATCCCTTTTAAATACCGATTTCCCCAAACACTTTGGAGAACTGGTATCCAGAATATTCAATGCTTCAAGCACCACTGGGATTGTTCATTTCTTTAAGGCTGTCGGTCTGGTTTTGTGTCCATCTTCCAGACTGTCTTCGGAGTCATCCCATCAGCCATCCATTCTCTCTTTTCAAGTGTGTTTGGTGGCTTTCCGATTATTTTGACTTTAATTGGCGGACTACTACTGCTATTTCTTCTGATTCGCAGTGGTTGTTTCTTTCCAGCAACGCAGAGCAATGGAGCCGCTCCCACCAACTCCACTGTGCTGTGAGCGCATGGTTCGGATCTTCGGTGCACCTTTGCTGATGGAACTGGAGCATGACTGGTCATTGTCATTCCGGCCCCTTCTCTAGTGCGTACAACCAGTCTTCCGCTGCATATGGTGTCTCTTTGAACATCTGCCTATGGTCTGTCTTGCTGTTGCACCGGCATCTCCTATGGACCACGAACTACTGATTTCCCCGATGAGGGTTCATACACTGTCATGCCCCTTGAGACTGAGGTTGCTCCGCAAGGCCACCTATGAGCCTTCCGTTTTGAGATCTACCATGGATGAGGACACTGCAAAGTATAACGATACACCAGGAAATACGGCTCACTTCTGCTCTGTGGATCCGTTTGTCCGCCCAGTACTCGACTTAACATCGGACGATGTTGACTCATTTTTGAGGTCCTTGGTTGGTGACTTGGATGACACTCTTCAAGATCATGCGTATAGCAAATAATTTGATGAATTGACTTACCATTCCCGATTCCAAATTATACATTTAAATTGACATTTGCTTTTGCACACTGTGCTTGTCGTAGTTGACATTAACATCTCTGTATGTATTTTAACAGTTTTTTTTACACGTTTTTTTTTTTTTTGCTTTTTATCTTTTAGTTCGGAAGCAAGTTTTAGCATTTGGATTGCTCTGCCTTCGTCATACCTGTTACGGCAATGGGGAGGGTGTAGTGAATCCTAGTTCGTTTTAATGGGATAACAGGAGTTAGCTTAGCCTTTGGCTTGCAGACTCGTGCCCCCGTCACCTAGTGACTTTTAACCTACTTAGCTTGCTCTGTCTTAGCCCATTTCATTATTTATTTCTTCTAAGATGGCTGCCTTGTTTATAGCTAGACCACTTGTTATGGGTAACATTATCAGTGTCACCGCGCCAAGGCGTCAAGATCAAGCACCAAAGACAGACAAACAGTAGGTGTTCACACTTAGGGATTTTCCCTCTCTATACTTTCGAGGGATTGTTTATTTTAATTACCGTTCCAAGCATGTCCGTTATCTATTGTTTAGGAACACACCTACGTCAGGGGACCTTGTAGATCTGTATAAATACATCACACTTCAGACAGATAATCAGAGGGATTCCGACCAAAGGGCATCGCCACCATCGCTGATACCGATGCTGCAGTCGTCTTGACGCTGACCCAGCCTTCGTGCCCCTGCGTAGTCTGAGATAGAGACCTCATTCCAAGGTAACGAGGGTTGGGGGCTCCTCTCATGGACATGGCATTGGCAGATTAGGTTTAACAAACCCAGCTCTCCTTTAGGTAGGAGGTTAGGCCTTTTCACATTAGGGTATTAGGACATATTACATCTCATATATCTTTTCTATGTATTGCAAGATGGTGGGGGTCTTTGTAATATTGACTCTCGTCTTCACAACACTGTTTCTTGCTTTATTCATTATCCTAATCATTGCAGCCCATGCAACTTATCGCAAATTGAAGTTATGTTAAATAAAAACTATTGTAACTTTACTGCATCTGTGTCATTGCCTGTGTTTGCATGAGACATAATATATCTGAGAGAAAAGGGTCCTCTCCGTTTAACCACGACACTCCCTGAGATATCTTATTTTCGAGTCCATGCGTAAACGGCTGCCATAAATCACCTTTTTCTTTTGTGTTTCTGGTGAGGTGCTGCTAGTGAGCCGGTAAGGTTGGGACAACAGTTGCGACTTGTTGTAGGAAAGACGCAGTCACCTACAAACAAAAGTACTGTCATCCTTAAACCAGCAGTCTTGCTCAGAGCAAGAGTCCAAACCACAACACTGGCCATTGGGGTGGTGGGGATGACTCCTGTCTCTCATAAAACAGGAGTCATGTTTTGGGTGGTTGTGCACCAGGAAATGGCGCTAGTCTGGTTAGAGGCATTTTTTTTGCCTCTAACCAGGCTAGCATCTTTTACTGATGCACAATCCCCTCCTTCTCTACCGCCATCCCCACCAGGCTAGTGTCTTCTTCTAAGACGCTAGCTCAAGGTTAGCCCCAGCTTGCGCCATTCAATAAATAGGGCACTCGGCTGGCATTGTTAAATGACGCAAGCCGGCGCTAAACCTTTTGCCCCAAAACTGCATTAGCACAGTTATGAGGCAAAAAGCATAAATATGGGCCTGAGATTAACAAGCACATGCAATGCAATAGGTCTAACATTTGTGAGAGGTAGAGCTATTGGCGTTATGAGTCCTATGGAAAGCCATGGAAAGGCTGGCAGAATGGGAGACTCATGGAGCCCCTGGGGGCCCCTGCACTGCCCATACAGTTGGTATGGGTAGTGCAGGGGCCCCCATGCACAGCCCCATTGTGCATTCCACTGCCCTAATTACGGGCAGTGGAATGTGCAATGGGTGTTGCTGCACCCGCTGCACTGCCACATTGCAGCCAGCTCCATTGGGAGCCGGCTGCAATGTTCAGGCTCTGTTCCCTGCTGGGCCAGCGGGCAGAAACAATGTTTCTGCCCGCTGGCCCAATAGGGAAACCATAATAGGGCCAGCGAGGTTCAGGCCGCACAGGCGGCCTGATGGCAGAAAGACATTGGCAGGCAGCCTCCGCCGCCCGCTAATGTCATAATGAGGGCCAATGTCTTTTACCTATGTATTTTAGTTTGGAGATTAGTGGATGTATGTCAGGTGAGCCAGCAACCCTCCCAGGCCTGTCACTGCAGGAGAGAGGACACAACAAGGCCACCATCTTGGGAGTGTTTTTGCCTCATTCGTACAGGCTGGTTTTGATACCCTACAGATGCAACCCTTTCTAGTGTGTGTACCTAAATGTTTATAGCACCAGACAAGCCACAAAGAGGACCCTTTGGGGCATTTAACGCAGACAAAACGGGGTCTATAGAGTTAGGAACAAAGAAAAGGGGGCAGCCATATATTTCTGTGTGTTAAATTTTTAAAGGCATTCTTTTTGCCCATTGGCAATACCAGCCTAACTTTTAAAAACATTGACTGTATACAAAGAAGAGTATAACAGAAGAGGCAGATTAACTGAATAGGAGGCTTCTAATGTGTGCAGATTGGTGAAACAGAGCTTCAGTGGAAGATGGGCTGACAGGATAGGTTCCAGACGTGCAACATCTGTGACCTTGCGTCAGAGTTTTAAATGAAAATACAGATGAGATGGTACTCTGTTTTCATTTAAAGCATTGCCTTGGGTTAACAGTTCTATGACAGCCCTGGGCTAAGGACAGGACTCTGTAGAACAGATCTGTGTACCTGAATTTCCTGGGCCTTGATGGTGCCTTTTCGGTGCATACATTTGTGCACCACTTGATGGTTTTGAGGTCAGAATTATCTCTGTTGGAGTGGCTACTCAAAAGTTTAAGTATTGGCCTTGCCATCTGAACCACTCAAAGTGGAGCAAGATGCTGGGTTTGGACGATAGAGTGTTTTTTCACTTAGACTAGTTATGCCCAGTGAGCATCCTACAGGGCTGGTTCACTGGCACTTTTTCGGGGTATGAAAACGATTCAAATGTATGTTTTTTTGGGAATCCAAGGTAGGTCCAGAACCATGTCAGAGTTTCTTCTTACCCACATAAGGTAAATTACTTAAAAGTAATTTATATGGCACCTTTTTACACAGTGGTTACCCTGCAACCATGGCATGGATCCTGCCTACTTATTTTCTTATACAAAAAAAGACTTCAGTCACAGCAACACATTTGGGTTACATAAGTACGAGCAGTGGCTGGTTCTGGTGGCCACAGTTTGTGAAACAACAGTTCTCCTGTTTAAAACATCTCCTGCCCATGGAGTCTTTACTGTTACTGCCCAGGATTGACTTTGAGCTGTAGTCCTTGGGGGATGTACCCATATAAACACATGTATATCTCTATGGACATGGGGAGGCATGGCGTAGCACTGAGAGAAACACCAGTAGAATCAGGAGTGAGAAAAGGGCCACTTGATATGGTCAGAAAGATAGTTTCTTGACATTGATTTTCCATGTACTTGGTAATCACTGCAATCAGAAATAATGCATGGTATTTACATCAAATGATGCATGGGAACTTAGTGGCGTGGTTACATCAAGCCTGGGGTTGGAAGAAAGGAGAACAGGTTAAATATTACTGTACTGTGACAGAGGATGTGTAGATCATCATACGCAGGAGTCCAGAGGGTGATGGGGAAGCGCTCTGCGTCTGTGACAGCAACTGTAAGGGGTATTCAAGGTGGTGCCTCTTCAAACAGGAAGCAGTGCTATTCGAGCGCTGTTTTAGATAGCACTTCTGGAAGTGGCATCTGCCAGTTTGCAGTAGCTGTGAGGGGACAGTCAAAGCCATGACACCAGTGAATTTTGAGAGGAAAAACTGATGGAGTTTGTTCCACTTTTGTGCCCTATGATATGCTGCTCCTCCCACTGTGGCACCCTTTTGTTCACTTCTTTGCGCTACAGAATTAGGAAAATGTCTGCCTCTACTAACTGAACTCCGTATGAAGGGGCCCAATTTACATCCAAAGGCTAGATGTTTTTTTCTATTAAGCTTGAGGTCGTGAAGTGCTTGGGTCTGGAGTCACGACTCCTTTTCCATCATTTCGGAGACAAAACCTTTCACCATCTTTTTGCCTAGAACTAACCTATGTGTTTGGTTGGTGACCTTCCAGAAGTTATCAAGCGCATGTGCTATCTCCTACTGTTAAGTTCTACTCATGTCAGTTGGTTAATGCAATATCACAAAATAAAATGATGGACAGAGTGTTGAAACTTTTCAAACAATCACCCCCAGTCACAGATCTTGGTTTAATCGATCGTTTTTTTGGTTGCCACGTCACCCCAGTTTGGATCCAACTATATGCAAATCAGACTTGACCCTGTAACCAACGGGAGCAGTCCAGCCTGAACTGCCGAGCCAGGTCCTCCCTGGACAGGATTCAAGATTACTAGGACCAGTTTCACAGTATTACCCTTCATCAGACAGGCTAGCTTCAAACCAGTGGCGCAGCAAACAAGGGACCCACGTCTGGGCAAACCCTAGCCACTTAGGGTGCACAAGCAATATCACAAAATAAAATGATGGGCGCAGTGTTTGGGTTTAATCCATCGTTATTTTGCTTGTCACGTCACCCCAGTTCGTACCCAACTATATGTAAATCTGTCTTGACCCTGCTCCCAATGGGAGCAGACCAGGCCGAGCAGCCAAACCAGGTCCTCCCTGGACAGGATTCAAGCATCCTGACACCGGTTTCAGGGTCAAGACTGATTTGCATATGGATGGGTCCAAACTGGGGTGGCATGGTGAGCAAAAGAACAATGGATTAAACCGAGATCTGTGACTGGGGGTGAGTGGTTGAAAAGCTTCAGCACTTTGTCCATCATCCTTTTGTGTTGCTAAATTGGTTAATGGACCCAGTGCAGGGGTCTTGACAGGAAAAGAATGTCACAGATTATAATCCTGACGTAGCTTTTTCACCTCTTCATAACTGCTAGGTTAATGCAAATGAATTATAACGATTTTGTTAAGAATGTCACCTGCTTTGCAGCACTATGAAATGGAAGAACTTGTATTACTACGATCTATATAAAAAATTATTCCTAGACTGCTCCAAACACAGGCCAGACAAATGACCTTAGGGGAGAAGATGTGGCGCAAAGGACAGAGCTTCCGACGTTGGAGCTGAGGATCATGGCTCAAGTCTAGGCACCTGCTCAACATCCTGTGATTCTTGGCAAATCACTTAGGGCCTGATTACGACCTTGGAAGAGGGGATTACTCCATCACAAATGTGACGGAAATCCCGTCCGTCGTATTACAAGTTCCATTTTATCCTATGGAACTTGTAAGACAGCGGGCGGGATATCCGTTACATATGTGATGGCGTAATCCCCTCCACCAAGGTTGTAATCAGGCTCTTTATCTTCCCTCGCTACCAAAAATTAATGTGTTCTTGTGTAATGTAACCGGCGCTCATGTAAAGAGTTGTTCCTTTGTATCAAGTTAGCACTATATAAAACTGCAAAAAAAAAATAATGTGCTCCTATACCTTTGTGTAGAGTTTGTGAGACATAAAACTGCAAAAAATAAAATAAAATAAAAATAGACCCAGCAGACAACGCAAAGAAACAGCAAGATGCCCAAAACTAAGGGAGACGACGTAACAACATACCGCCACGAGCGCAAAGTGGTGAGGCAAAAGAAAACAAGGGGATGTGGGGCAAGGGGCCACGGTGGCACAGGAGTTAACAAGCTATAGCAGGAGGAGGGTGATTGGGTGGCGGGACAAGCAAAAATATGATGTTGGAGAGTATGATTTAAGCGCTTTGGACGAAGCAGTAGGGTGCGTGTACCGTGCCCCCAAGCTCAGCATTTGTAAGCACATTGATTCACAGGAGCTGGAAACCAAGAAAAAAAGTACCCCCAAAGAACAGATAAACATGAGAAAGCGTAATTATACAGTAGTTAGCCCCTGCTCCCAAAGAAAAAAAAGAGGGACAAAGAGGCATGACTGACCACTAGCAAGCAAGAATTTTGAAATGACACTGAAATTAGCAAATTAAATGGCTTTAAGTCCACAGACGTAAGTATACAAGAGGCCGTACACTTACGCTCGACCTAAAAACGCATCACTTTTGCATTCTGTTATCTATAACAGCCAATCCATTTGGCCTCCAAGCTCCTATGATGTGCTAAAGAGAGTGCCTATGATGTTTATCTCTTAACAATGTGCGCACCTTCATGTTCCCACTGAAACTCCATAGGAAAATGGCTAAGCACATTTTTCAAGAAGTAGAAGTGAATATATTTTCAAATATGGTTTGTCTGTCTGAGGTAAACACAGATATGACTTGTTAAGAACAAACTTGTTGCTTTACCTAAAATTAACTACGAAGTTACAATATCTACAAATTTGGAAATCTGAAAATGTCACTGAAATAATGCACTTGTTGACGTGTGCAGCAATTCATGTCATTTGCTACAGTTGGGATATAAATGACATCCAGGAAGTGTTGAAAATACAATTTGGTATAAACTTGTTTTACTAAATCCGTAGAGAGAATTCTGATAGGATATCTCAATTTCAGCAAACGAGTTTGATTTCTCTTTGGTCCATCGTTTATAGGCCGAATGGGCAGAAATCTTTGATTGCAATTTAATGAAAAACGAAAAAAAGCTCTTATATATCATCAATTATCTTCGTTCTATGACCTATGATCCTTGGACCCTGGTAAGCTAACATTAAATGGTTATGTATTAATAGATTCAAACTATGAAAGGTTGAATGTATTAGTTGTATTTATGATTTCGACTTGTTTGCATATTGTGGACATAGGTTAATCCTATTAAGATTTTACCATAGTTCAGCAGCCGTAATTGAACGTCTGCTATTCTGTCTATTCATATGCACAGACCATGTACCATTCTCTGGTATGTGTCTTGGAAGAACAGCTTCTCAGATGGTGCCTGATGTCGAGTTAGGGAAGTAACAAAAGCAGTTCTTATGTTTTTAGAGCAAAACATTGTATTAAAACATAGGTCTTAATCACTGCGAGATTATTTTCTGGATTTCCAGGGAATATCAGTTTCCTTCTCATCAACTCAGATACACCATCGAAAAAGGGTCACTCACCATCACTTACTTAAACAGAGTTACTGATGTGTTTAGTGTGTGCATTCCTACCAGATCTGCAGAAATTAAAATTCAGATTCGGGTTAGCCTTTATGTTAGGTATTGCCTATTTGTTTACCTTTTCAACATTCATTTGTGCTTATGTGGTTCACCATACTTTCTTTGATTTAGTGCGGTCCAGATTAATTATAATTGATAAGAACATAACATATAATTACATCTGTGATTGTCTTTGACCTATGGCTACAAAATGAGTATCCCACATCTCAAAATGTATACTGGCAGGACTTAGATGGTGTTGTTAGTGCTTCTTTCTTGGAAGTAAAGTTTGTCTCTTAGCTGACAACGGATAATAAAATGTTTTTGCCAAAAAGAGCCATCTAAAAAGTATCTTTCAAAGCACAAAAGGAAGTGTCCCAATATCGAGGGTAACTTTAGCAGTACAAATTGCGTATTAAATACCACAGTACCTTACCATTCGAAGTGTTTGAAAGCCTATTCTAATTTATGACGACAGAAAACGTTTTTGTGCTGACCACAGATTTGAAGTAGAGTTATGATCAAATTGGAACCACAATAAGCGTTTGTATATCACTTGTGCTCGCTATTCCACAATATTATCAAACAACGAGAATTGTGCGGTAAATCCCAGCAATATTTCTGGCGCCAACATGATGCAAACTGTATAATTATCGAAGACTTGTGTTGCCTAATTTTGCACAGAACCCCAACTAAGGTCTTGGGTTGTAGCAGTAACATATAACAACAATGTAACATATAAAACAAGCAGGAGTACACCTTCTTTGTGTCAGGACCTAGCATCTGAAACGTCCTATCAATAGCCAGACGATAGAAATACCCTTGGTAAAATTAGAAAAACGATGCAAAACATGACTGCCTTCATCATAAAAATGTAATAATGGTGGTTGGCAGGACGGATCTATGCTCTAAACAGGGTAACTTTATAGTGCTACTTAGATGATGACTACAAAACACATACATGTATTTAGTTAGCATTTAATTGGCATGGCCTGCAGTTGTAGCTTAGAGAGCTGAACAGAAAGAGCAAGATAAAATACATTTGGGATTAGCGGAGTGATCCGTCAGATGAGAAGATTGCATAGTTATGTTCTTTAGGATGAATAATATGTGACAGAATAAATACGTAGTTAAGAGACTAAAGGAAAGGTGCTCGATTCTCAAACCACCTAATCTCAGTTGGTATTTATTTCATCCATCTGTGCATGGTTCTAAATGACAGATGTGCTTCCAGTTTTCGACTCTATATTTCCTCAGGTAAAACGCAGGAAGTCAGACATCATAATAGGCAAATAATTATTCCATATATAAACTGACATATGTAAAGAACAGATGGTTGTCAAGAATATTGTGCGTCTATGTGTCATCCTCGGGGCTTTCGCGACCTCATTGTTCAATATCGGCAAAACCTTTATTTCTTTTCTTCTGTTTACAGCTCGATAATTGGAAGAATTATTGTATTTTGACCCTAAAACTATTTGTGAAGCAGTTGCTAAATATATAAGATTCATTAAACCGTGAACGAATAATTTCTTTCCAAATAATGTAACTGATTAAACATTCTCATGATAATGGCCTTCATTCTTTTTAAATTGCCATATTTGATTCGAATTCGCTATAACATTTGTGTGCGCTAGATATTTAAACATATGTCGTGCTTTCATATATTTCGTATATATTTAATTGAAATGTAAGATATATAACAAAAATGCATTTAACACATAAAAATCTACCAAATCGTAGTTAATATAAATCATTTAACAGAAGTAAAGGCAGCGGGGGCCACCGCAAATCTCAAGGGGAGGGTTGGGAGGGTGTGGGGGTGGGTGGGGGAACGGAGACAGACTTGATAATTAAAAAAAAATATTAATAATAATAATAAAATAATAATAAAACAAACTTACCTCGCTGCCCCCATCTCCTGTCGCCTCGCTCTTCTCCTCTTCATTTCCCCAGCAATCCTAGCAGCTAGCATGAAAGCAGCATCAGGATTGGTCTAAGACTCAGTCACACCCCTGGGGCCTATGCACTTTCTCCAGCCGGGCTGTGTATACAGCCCGGCTGGAGAAGCCTAAGTGCGCATGTGTGTTTGACCGGCCTGAGACGGACGGCCAAGCACACATGCGCACTTAGGTGCACTCTATTCCTTATCCCCGCCTCCCATGGCCCAGCCCCGCCCTTCCCTTCACATGCTGGCTGAGCCAGCAGCAGAAAAAAAAAAACAATAGTGAACTATCCTTCTATTTTTCTGCTGCTGGCTCAGCAGGGGGGCAACACTCCTTCGCCATAGCAAAGAAGCCGCCCCGGTTAAAGGGAAAAAACATAAATAAAGTTCGGCAGTGCCCATCACTACAAGAATCATACCCAATATTATTTTATCATGAGCAGAAAGAAGACAAAAAGTATTAATGCAAATCATCTTTTATTTAGTTATTGAGTTAAAACTAGAACTAGGAGGTTGCCCTACATTTGCAGATGTACTCCTTTTACATGATCATGTTTTTGCTCCAATTTCCCAGATATCACTTGGTCTCAAGTTTTAAGAGTTGTCTGCTTTTGATAAGGTTTCTTGCAAGTCAGGCTGTCAGGATCACTAAGAAAGGAAAGCAAGGGGTTTGATATCTTCAGCAATATTGATGGAGTAGGCTGGACACTGTGGAAGAAGGGCTCTTGGTGGCTGAGGCACTCCTTCAGAGGGAACCAGTATCAGTAATTTCTGGCTTGGGACCGGCAGAGGGGGCACATGCTCTTTATTCTAGGCCTCTATTAGTAGACATAGGACCTGCAAGCAGGTGTCTGGTAATTTTGTGTCCAGGATTGCCACCTTTCCCAGACATAAATACATACAGACATAAATGTAAAAACAGAAAGATGTAAAATATATATGTATATATTGCCCAGCAGAGTTCGCCACTAGGTAGTTATAGTTAGGTCTGCATTTCCATAGCGAAAGCATTTATTGTTTTCCTAATACCGTTGGCTCTATTTCACAAATCTTAATGAACCTTTCCAGGAAAAAAAGACTAATCAACCTTAGCATCTTCCTGGAAAGTTTTGAGATGATCCGTCAAGGGGTGGGGAGAGGGAGAAAAAGGGAGGTCCCAAAAACCATATCCCCATTCATTTTTCCATAGGAAAATTGAACAAAGATGCGGCAAAAAAAACTGAACAGATGTACATCAGATTTGGTTGAATGGTAGCACTTGGTTCAGAAAGCATGCATTTTGTGATTTGGTGTACATCCGTTCAGTAGTTTTTGAGCAATTAATGCTCAAGGAAATTGGATATTTCACACCGTAAACGATCAGTTAAGCTGCAATCACATTGGCTGCCACCAGATCAACAACAATGTTGCAGCAGCCATCTTAGGACTTACAACTCATTCCTAAGTCTAGAAATAGGTTAAAAAAAAGTATAAGGGGGCAGGGAGGGATACCCTGAACCCCCCCTAGAAGGGGGTTGTGTCCAGTGAGACAAACCCCACGGGCCTAAAACGTTTTGTTTTATTTTGCAGCAAATTCACGGAGGATAGGCAAATAAACAGCAAAATGTTAAAAAAGAGCCTGCATGACTAAAAACAATACCACCCGGGTAGGCTAGTGCCGAGGGAGAAGACATAAAAACATATTGGAGAGGGGCATGTCCCCACTCCCTGAGTATCTAGGAGGCCTTGGGGACCTTATCATCCAGGACCAACCTTCAATTAAAGGGGATTGGGCCATGCTGTCCTGCTTCCCAGCCTGAATAGACTGCAGGGACCAGTCCCCGGCGTAAACTTTGATTAAAAGGTAGGGCATTAGGCTCCACTCCCCATGTCAGAAAAGATCCCTGGGACCCATTCCCTGTGCCAAATTAAAATAAAAGGGAGGGGGTTGCAGCCCCCATCACGATGCCTCGATAAGCCCTGGGAATCCCATCCTCTGAGACCAAACCTGAATTAAAGACAAGATGTGCTGCGCCCCTCCCCATGCCTGAAACGTTCCTGGGGACCCCATCCTCTAGGGCCTATTTAAATAAAAGGGAGGGGGCGTAAAGCCTCCCTCTCTGAGCCTCAATAGGCCCCAAGGGACCTGATTTCCTGGGGGATGAGCTTAGTTTAAAGAGGAGGAGGTGCATGGCCCATCCTCCCAGAGCATTGAAAGGCCCTGGAGACCCCATCCCTGGAGCCGGCTCACTCACTCTGTCCCAGGAAGCCCATCTCTGGGGAACAATAATTTCCCTGATTCAAGAGGACAGGGAAGAGATAGGTTAATGGATACAAGGACAGGAGGACAAGTGTAGGGGAAAACAGGTGAGGAGGGACATATGAACAGGGCAACAATGGAAAAGGGAGAAGTGGAGGGAGACAAGAGCAGAGTGATATTGAGGCATCGTGTTTGACAAACACAAATGTGAAGCTCTTGCTATCAAGAAATAACATGTTTAGTAGCATGTAATGTTAAATTAAATCGTGTCTGTTAGGGTGAGACTTGCACATGCTGAGGAGCTGAATATTAAATGCCATCCATGTTCAAGCCTTTGCATAAAGTAAACTGTAATAAGGGGTGTAGCTATCAATGGTGCATAAAGAACAATGGGCACTGAGGCCCGAGGACAACAGGAATTAGTGCACCCCAAGTATGCCTGCTTAGTAAAATACAAAAACAACAGAAGATGGACGGAATGCAGAACAAATCAAACATTCACCCCCAGTCACAGATCTGGGTTTAATCCTTCAGTTTTTTTGCTTGCCATGCCATTCCAGCTCAGACCCGCCAAATGCCAATCATTCCTGACCCTGTTCCCCATGGAAAATACAAGCAGATGATACAGCAATCCCATGTTTCTCGTTTGCATTATGGCCATGGCACCCTTTCTAAGCCAGGAACTGCTGGTAGAAAATGAAAAGTCTCTGGCTGTTCCCCCTGGCTTTTTATGTGCGTCTAGTGGCTGCACAGAGATTTATCAATTTTCACACTTTTAACTAATGGTGTGACAAGTTGCTGAAATCCTGGATTAGAAGAGCTGTGGGTGTTAGTCCAATCGAAAATATGTGGCCTAAAATCAGGCAAGGTAAATCAGAGGCTCCCTAGCAGGATGCCAAGGTACAATGTTTTTATCCCGCATTTTTGCTTCCATAGCTTGACTTTTCATTGCAAATACTTGTATATCTCTCACTTGTTGAATACGTGTTAATTTATTATGTACAGATCCTAGGTGCTTTCTAGGCTAGTCTCGTTCTTAATAAAAGCCCCCAATGAAATAAAAAAGCTTAAAAACTAAAAACTAAATTATACTATCCCTTAGTTCGTCTGGAACTGAGAGACCCCCATGATGGAAATGTCTATGACAGGTGTTGGAATGTTGTTAAGCTCCACGTCCGGCCTTTTCATGTTACTTACAATTTGTGGTTCCTGTGGCAACCTGGTGAAAATAAAGTAGAGAATAGAACAGGAGCTAACTTCAGGCAGGTCCGCTATAATCCCGATATAAAAAAACACAGTCAGCCTTAAGAGAAAGACTCTCTCATTAACAAAAGCTGAAAGAATATCTAACCACTTCACCACAGCCCCCTCCGGACCAAAACGTAATTATACGCACACGAGCCAACCTTCCAATGTTTGCTCTAGGCACAGCTGGGAAAAAGTTTAGCTACGGGGCAGTGAGGTGTTTTTCTGATGCAGACTACGATAATGGGCCAAATTCCTAAAAATGTGGAAACAATTCATAGTTTCAAACCACAAACTTGACCGTTTTTTCTAAAAATTAGGTTAGTGCGGAGGTCTGAATTCCAAATGTGCAGAAGGCAAGGACTTCTTAATAGACTATTTTATACAAAGAGCCTTTTTACTGGTAAAACACATTGGCCACAGCAACAGAAACCCTAGCGTTTATTAGGATATTGTATAAAATGTGTTTTATTTTAATATGCTATTTAATCAGTAGGTTTGCGAAATGAGGCTCTATTAAAGTAAAGACAGTTTCACAAAAATAATGCAAATTAAAATTAAGACAGGTCACACATGGGATATGAGAGTGACTCCATTATATGCATTCATTAAATAAATCATTCCATTGACTGCCTCTCTGCTGGAAAGCACACTTTAAAATGAGTGATTATAGAACAATTTTCCAGAAACGAGAAACATTTAGAATTTTCTGAACATTAACAATCTAGGTATTGTCAGACAACAATCTTCCTCCTGTACATTCCCAGGCAAAAATGTCTAAAACTAAACGGGAGCTATTGTTGAAACAGTAAATCAAAATCAATTATTTTTGAAAAATCATTATTGTAGAAAAACAGCAGATGCATTGTTGGAACATTTCTTCTGCAGAGACAACCTTATCTGGATTTTAAAGTAAATACAAAAACAAAAAAACTTTTTTTATTCATTCATCTCATTTCTCTTTTCCACAATTTGATGTTCCTTGGAGACAACCATTAAGGAGAGCACATTCTGTCGGAGTTGCAATTCATGTGATAAGAATATTGAGCATATATTTGTTTGTGTCCACGTTTGCTTGATTTACATAAAGTACTTGGTATGATCTGTTAAGTAGGCGACGCATTACTGTTTAAAGGAAACGTCACCAAAAATAGTGGGGCGTTATTACAGTTCTTGAAACAGTATTATTCATGAAAGTAAAAGTAGCAGAAAATAGATTTCAGACTAAGATAATGATTAATGTATGTTATTAAGCTGTTTTCATGATATTTTATGTTACTTTTATTGTATATGGTCTAATGTTATTTGTATTGTATATGGTTTAATTGAAACTCAAGCAACAAAGATTATTTCATTTGCTACACCTTTGGCACAAAAACATTTGTTCAGTGATAATTTCCTTAACACATCAGAAATAAGCTATGGAAATCATAGGGAACATTTAGTGGTGCACAATAAGGGTTTTCTCCCAAAAAGCAACTTGAGAATCAGTATCAACTCAGTCAATCCATACTTGATTATGAAGGCGATGGAAGGTGGATGTCGCATGGAGGAACTTCACATGGCTTACCACCTGTTCTGTAAGAAATTGGTGGTGATGCCACTAATAATGATGGCAAACCAGCTGTTCAGTCTATAGAGATTGGTTGGGTCAAATATCTAGCAGCGTCTTTCACAAAACTGGAATTCAAGTTCTATCAACTTGCTGGGTAAATTACCTAAGCATTTTCCCCATGAAATGGCTCCTACCATTGTGAAATCAAACACCTCAAGGGGAAATTCCCTACCTATGGGTGGGTGCCTGTCCACCATGGAGCACCCACTTCAGGCAGGTCCGCCATGGAGCTGACACATCTACTGGAGAATGAGCGGTTGTGGCTTCAGTCAACAACATGGACTTGTGATACGGAAGGGGCAAGGCTTCATCTCACTAAGAGACAGCAGTTTCGATTTTGAATGACTGCTTGAATGACATTATGGAGACATAGGGCCTCATTACACCATTAGCGGTCAGACTAGCTGACCGCCAATGCTGTGGGGAGGACACCACAGTCATACACGTGGCATCCCCCCTGCCTTATTACAACGTTACCGCCGGGCTGACCGGTGAGAACATTGTAATTGAGTGTTCCAGCCGGTCAGTCTCGCATGAACTGTGCTATGATATGGGACTCTGTCCACTTAAGGGAGCCGAGTCCTAGATCCTAGCACAGAGGGGGCCGACTAACACCCTAAGAATGCTCACTCTCTGCTCGGCAGGGGGCCCCCGTGACTCTCGCACTGGCATTCCACCAGCCTATTAATGGCAGGGTCCCGCTATAAAAAGACTGGCAGAAAGTGAGATTGTAATCAACCAGGCGGTGATGAGTTCAGCGCCGCCCTGGCTGGTTACAACTCTGACTGCTGTCACTCTGTCAGGAACCTTATTCAGAGTTGTAATCTGGCGGTCAGACCATCAGGTTTGCGGCGGTCCAACCACCACTGTGAGTCTGGTGGTCCTAGGACAGCCAGACTCGTAATCAGGCCCTTAGAGGGATGCAAACGTAATGCAAATCCGAGATGAATTTCATGGAAGCTGTCTTCTGTCCACTTGAACTTCTATGCTCCACAAAGCACAATATTTCTCAACTGTCCACTAGAATAGCATATTTTTAGGTTACAAATAATGCATCTGAAATGACATGACATAACATTTTCCCATTAAACTGCAAAACCTCCAACTACAGCAGAAGTTTAATGCTATGCTAGTGGGGTAGGCAACACCCTTGGGTGACTCATGGATTCAACACCAACTGACGGTAAAAAAAAGAAGTTCATGAGTGAACCACCACCGATGCATAGCCAGAGAGCGGCATTAAATCTTAGCTAAGGGAAACTGGCTACTGATCACGTTTTCATGTTCCAGATGGAAATGTGTTAATATAAAGTGGCCTATCTACCTCACGGGTATAATTACACTATCTTCACAAATGAAAAGGTGTGACCATTTTAGTGGTGATGGTAGCCAGGTAATTTCCCTTGAAACGAAGAAAGAGTGGGAGTGAGGCCAGGCAACAGGGTTGAGAGCCGACGACTTATCCATTATATGGCAGATAGACAAGCAAGTGGTTTTCACTCATACTGGTTAAAAGAAGCAAATGACTTGTTTGTCTATGCTTTGTCAATTATAACAGATTGGGGCAGTTCTAAACAGAATGGTAAAGTAGGTTCCAGGGAGAATCCCAAAATAAAGCATAAGAACATGGCATCCTAAAACCAGACTATTGAGCAATGAGGCTGGTTCTCCACGCCAATTGTGACACATTACAAAGCATGCTTTTACAACATGGACCTTTACAAAGTGTATTTTACCACGCATGCATTTATCACGAAAATACATAGTATAACATTACAATAACCTTTACCATGCACATCTTTACCACACATTTTCTTTTACCACACAATTTATTGAATTAATATTTATCATATTTATTTTTAAAAATTATAACTTCAATTAATTTATTTCTAATATAGATAATACATCAGGCTTCAGGTAAAATGAATTGTCTACATCCAAATTGTATCCACATTAACTGACAACTAATCTTCAAAATATACTTTTAGTCGTCCACCATTTTATGACCACTATTATGAGATTCTCAGACTAGACCACATGCCTTTTGAGACTGCAGAATATAAAAAAGAATATGAGTAGCTGTTTGTGAAAGTAAGTAAATACAGAAGTGGGAACACTAAAATTAAATTTAATAAGGATATTTTTTTTTTACAGACAAAAAATATTTTAGAGAGAGTTGATTGGGTATTATGAAAGCTGCACTACAGATCACAGACATCTCAAAATAGTACCCGAATTGTAATTCACTACAGAATAATGTAAGTACTAAGTAAAACTATAGCCCTCATTACGAGTTTGACGGTCTTTCTACATGACCGCCGCGGTTGCGGGCACCAAAAGACAGCAAGTGTTGACGGTATCCCGCCCACCGTGATAAGAGTCCACAAAGTAAACAGCCTAAAAACAGCCACAAATACGAAAGGAGGGCAGGGAAGAGGCAGTTGCACCACCAGCACCACCACACCGACAACTTCTCACCCACCAGATTACGACCCACAAATCAGCACAGCGGTCCTTTCATGGCAGAAAACCATTGGCAGTCCGAAACGCCGTGGTCAGAACTCACTCCTGTCAGAACACAATACCACATTAGACAGTTTGAATATCCCACACCTGAGACACATACACACACCAGACACACCTACTCACTGCACTATATAACACACTCCTACACACACCCCAATCCTTTGCAACCAGAAAAACACACATTGACAGTAAGGAGTGCACAAACGGAGGACACAGCACTGTTACACTATAGCCACCATCACACTTCACCCACATCACACACCACACAACTGCACCAGCAACACAATGCACACATCACCACTGCACACAAACAGCACATACAACCAGCGCACACAACTAAACACCCCCACCCCACCAACCACCCCACACTGCACCCTTGCACACAACACATACCACCACCCACAACACAACCACTATGTCATGTCAAAAGCACCCACACTTCACAGATGATGAGTGAGGGTCATGGTCGATGAAATCATCAGGGTAGAGCCACAGCTGTTTGGTGCACAGGTCCAAGCAAACGTTCATTGCCAGGAAAATGGAGTTATGGAGTCGAATTGTCGACAGGGTCAACTCAGTGGGCAACCAGCCACACATATGGGAGGACATCAGGAAGAGATGGAACGACGTAGGGGGGAAGGGCCGTTCTATGGCATCACAACAGCTGATAACAGTTCACAAGACTGGCGGTGGGCCCCCACCACCTCCCCCAGAATTTACATCATGGGAGGAGAAGTTCTTGGCAATCATGCATCCTGAGGGTCTGACTGGAATAACCAGAGGACTGGAGTCTGGTAAGTAACTATCACTCCCCTGGCACTAAGTACACCTATCCAGCATACCCCTCGCCGCCCTATCACTCCCCAAGTCACCCCATCTACCACTCCACCTCACACCCAATCACCTAATACCCCTCCCCTGCATGCCACACCATCGCCCTTTCACAATGCCCACTCAGTCCCACCCAAGTGCACGGATAGCACTGCCAAGAACAATCACTACAACTCCCACAAAGCACCTGTTCATCCACATCAATACCTGCTAACAGCACTGCACAGTACACTTCCTGCATGTACAACCATTGCACCCTTATACCAACTGGATGCTTAGAATGAGGACCAACCCATGGCAATAACAGCAATGCAATGCCTAAGCCCCAACATTCAATGTAACGTGTCATCTCGCTCACAATCCACTATCCGCAAACAATGCTGCATCTGTCATTGACATAACTGGGAATCAAGTTAAGCCACTGTATGCATCAGACAAACAGACAACCAATCACAACTACACTAGATGACAATCTTCCACTCCTTTCACAGGTACTTCAGCCACTAGCACCATGGAGACGAAGTCAGAGACTGCCAGACCTCCCAGGATGAAAGCCCCAATGACGAGTACACCTCAGGATGCCTTGACAGTGACGACCTATCTGGCCCATAAGACACGACTGCTCAGTCCACCACTCCCAGCCTCACCCTGTCCGTATCCAACCCTCCCCCACCTTGTGGAGATTACAGCACAGCCAACCACTCATCCTCAAACCTGTGTCACAAGGACTGGTCAATCAGCTGTGTGCCCCACAGTACAGGGACCAGATTCTAGACCACAAACACAAGACAATGAAGGTCCTGGTGATACTGGGAGTGGGCGCACCGTTCCTGTGACACAGACACATGGGGGCATGGGAAGTGGGAGGGCACCTGTGGGCCAGTGGACAGAGCAGCCAAGGGACCTGACTGTCCAGGAGGCCATCTCCCAAGTCCTGGGAGCATACCAGCAATCCCAGGACATGATGGGCCAAATTCTCAACATCCTGGGGGAAAAATAAAGGCTGCAGAGGGAATACCATCAATCAATCAATCAATCAATCAGTTTTTGAAAGTGTGGCTACTCACCCTTGAGGGTATCAAGGTGCTGGGGGGGAGAGAAGGGGGCCTCATCTGAAGAGCTATGTCTTGAGGTTCTTCCTGATCAGGAGGCCATGCAGCAGTGGCAGGCGCTCAATGCCTTAATTGCCACCATTGCAGGGGTGCTCAGGGACCTCCCCAACACCCTGCATCCCACTTCCACCAAGCAGCAGGCCCCTTTCCCTGGCACCCCCTTATCAGAGCCATCTACGTCAGCAGCAGCAAGTGGACTAGAGACCCTGCTAGGGGACCAATAGGCCACTGACACCCCTCCCTCCATAGCCGAGGAACCACCTCCCCCCACAAACATGGTCATCCATACAGGCATCTGGCTGTAGCACATGGCAAGACCAATACCACTGCCAGGAAGTGAACCTCTCCTGAAAATTCTTTCTTGTGTGCCACTGACACACTCTATTGACTACTCATTGTCATCCTTCACCTTTTCCGATGGCCCATGGACACTGGGCCTGTACTACCTACAGCTAGGCCATCTCCTCCGATTAAAACATCCACTATGACCCCACTCATCAACTGTAGGACAATATGTGCACAATAAACACTGTAGAGCACAGCATATGCTTTTGTGTCTTTATTGTATGATATGGAAGTGTGAGAAAATTGAAATGGCATGTGTCGTAACACCCATCAACCTACAGCCAGTGCAAATCACAGTAGAGGGAGGCATACACCCCAGGGAACATAGGACACCCGAAATTTCACATTAGACTTTTCAAGGAGAGTTAGCAGTCCAGTCACACACAAGAGAAGATCCAGCATCCCACACTGGGACACAAATCAGGATGTGAGACATGGTGCCACCGTATTCACATATGCAGCAATTTGTAACAGCGCCACTTGTGCTTTGGCAAGGAAATAGGGCATAACACATTACACCTTTACATCAAGAAATACAACAATGATGTTACCAAAAACCTGTAGCTGACATCTGGAATCGGCTCAGCACAACAACTCCACCTGTTAGCAGACTGAACTTGCCATGAAATGCTCAGGCAACTGTTAGAATATGAAAGGAAATGCTGTACAGAACCCATAGCTTTACACACTTCTGGACAGGAGATGACTTGACACATAGCACACTACAGGACTGTCCTCAGTAGATGTCAAACTAGCAACCTGCATATTGTACAAGTGGCAGTGTTTAGACCTCTGACAATGCTCCTGACATAAACTCAGCTGTCTATCACCACCTACATATGGAAAGTGTCGAAGTGACAATCCCCATGATATACCTGGCCAGGAGGGGCTGTATATTGAATCCAAGTGCAAATATGTTACCTGCTACATTATACACACAACATACCTGTATGTCATTGGAAGTACTGATTGATCTGCTCCACCCTAGACTCTGCTGCACCATCATCATCTGCCTCCTCATCACTTTCCATGTGTCCATCACCACCCACTGGTCCATCTCTTCATCTGTTAGCAATGGGATTTGACATCTGGGGGCCAGATTGTGAAGCATACAGCAGGCAACAATGATCTGGCAAACCTTTTGGGGACTGTAGAGGAGGGCACCTCCCGAGATGTGGAGACACCGGAATCTTGCCTTGACTAGGCCAACAATCCTTTCTATCACACGCCTCGTCCTGCCGTGGGCCTCATTGTAATGTGTCTCGGCATCCGTGGTAGGGTACCTCACTGGTGTCAACAGCCAGGGAAGGTTAGGATATCCTGAGTCACCTGTATGAATAGAGGCAGGGCCAGTTGGTAACCAAGGACAAGAACAGGGAAGGAAGTGTTGATAGGTGCAACAACAGAGACACATATCCACACCGACACCCACCAATGAGCCAAGCCCTCTCTCTTTGTAGAAGTGCCATCATATGTGGTACATTGCAGTTCCTCAATATGTAGGCATCATGGACAGATCACGGAAACTTTCAGTCATGTGGGAGGTGTACTGGTCCTCCAAACACGCCACCTGCACATTAATGAAGTGAAGGTTTTGCTGGTTACGATAGATCTGTTCGTTGAGCCTTGGAGGAACCAAAGCAATATGCGTGCCATCAATAGCATCAATCACATGAGGAGTGTGTCCCAGCTCATAGACGTCAGCCTTCACAGTGGGCAAATCTGCAGTTTGGGGGAACCTGATGTAACTCTCCAGGTGTTTTAGGAAAGCTGACAATACATTGCAAAACACAATGCTGAACATGGGCTGTGACATTCCTGCAGCCAAGCCCACTGAGACATGAAAGGACCCTGGTGCAAAAAAGTGCAGCACTGACAAAACTAGGACCATGGGAGAGATATCATAGGGTCTGCAGATGGCAGGCAGTACTTCAGGCTCCAACTTAGTACAGAGCTCCATGATGGTGACACGATTCAGACAATAGGTTTGCACGATGTGTCACTCTTCCAAGGTGTAGAGGTCAACTAACGGATGATGCAGAGGTGCATTTCTCCTCATCCTCATTACATGGTATCTAGAATGTAGAGGAGAAAATGTAGCATGTAATGAGCACTCCCAACATGTTAGTAGGTCAATATCTCATGCGACACACTAAACAATGCAGACATGCCTGAACTGGTGACAGTTACTTCATTGTGTATGCAGGAGTGTCATTAATGCCATGTGTGCTGGTCATTGATGGCCCTGTACATGGCTTGTGCCACCCAATACATGTGTATTGTTCCATGTCCTGTGCACATATGTGTCGCGCACAGACCATGCATGTAGGTATGACAGTGATCTAGGGTGCAACACAGCCTATGGTGCAGCAAATAGGGGTAAATGCACTTCAGGTGACATCCGTGTTGAATGTCACATGTATGTGCTCATACATGATGTATATACATGGGCCTCTGTAGAATGGTGGACATTTCACTATCATGATGCACTTACATTTAATGGAATATCCCATTACCTGCAAGTACAATGGCAGTCGAATGTCCTGCAGCACAGGACAGTTCTAAGTGATGCAAGTCCGTTGGCATATGCCGTCAGGGCTGTAGGCGGTCTCGACCGCTGTGAAACTTCTCATTGGTTAACATTGCTGCCTATGGGGGATTGGGGCCAATGAGGATCACCTCCGGCGGTGATGATCCTGTACGCCGTGGCCGTGACTACAATTTTCTGCCACCTAGCTCACTTGACTCCTGACAGTCCTCCAAGCAACACCTCCACTACGTGAGCTGCTATGTACTGTCTCTGGGAGCCATCATGCCACATCCTGCAGGTGACATGGCCCATGCCTTCATCCAGGAGGAACTGGAGAAACTGGTGGAAGGGGTCCTACCCCTGTAGGAACAGCTGTATGGGGCCCCAGAGGAGCAGATGAGCTCAATGCCATTGTAGTGTGTGTTAGGTGTGTGTGTCATAGTGAGTGGTGTAGGCACACCGGCCACGGAGTGCATGCATGCTGGGGGCAATGGATATGTGGAGTGTGACCCTTTTGGATGGATGGGGATGGCGATGTGGTGTCTGGTGTATGTAGTCCACTGCTGTCGATGTTGTGCCACTCCTAATCACGTTCTCCTCCTGTCTGTGTCACCCATCCAGGTTAGCACTGATCAGAAGAAAGGAATTTGGCATGCCATCACCAAGCAAGTGCAGACCCTGGGGATCCATAGCTGGCGGAGTCCCCATTGCAGAAAGCATTGGGAGGACCTGAGACGCTGGGCCCGGAATATCGTGGAGGCACAGCTGGGGATGTCCTCCCTATGAGGGAGGGGTGCCAGTCGGACCCTAACCCCCTAATGGCTCGCATTTTGGCAGTGGCCTACCCTGAGGTGAATGGGTGCTTGAGGGCAGCACAGCAGCCACAAGGATGTGAGTACTGACTCATATCTTGCACTTAACAGGGCTTTTGTGAGATTGGGTTGCTTGATTCTTCAATATTGTTAATGTGGACAATGGTAGACACATAACTACGATGGGTATCAGTGACCTTGCCAGGGTACCCATGTTTTGTGTGACAAGACAATGCTGTCAGTAGAGTACACTCCTACGCTTACCCTGTTTGGGGCTGTTTTGACTACTTATGCATTGTGTCTGACCAGGTCTAACCATCTACATCAGTGTGTCTGAACTGTAAATGCAAATCCATCTGTGTTGGTATCCTACTGGAAAAGTGTATGTATTGGTTTGGTATAGTAGCAGCCATTGACTAAGTGGCTCTGCCTTCACCTTGCCAACACAAGAAGGGCCTCAATGAGACAGTAGTATTCGCCTGATAGCTGACTATGCAATCATATGTTGCCTTCAGTGTTTAGGGATGTGTAGGGGCACAACAAAGGGGTACTGCTAAATGATATAACATGAGGGCAGCTGTACAGCAAGTGCAGCTCTTGTAGATATCAGTGTGTGGGCTTGGCCTTACAACAATGGGATAGCAGTAGATGTGGTAAGTGCCCAGTGATGTCACTGAAGTGACTACTCTGTGAATCCATGTGAAATCGCATAGCCCCCTGCCAAAAGCCGGGTGTGATGCAGTGTCACTGCATCTTCATGTCCACATTCCTACTTGTGTACACATCTGATGTGTCATGTCCATTACAGCTTTGCAGGTTGAAATAGGTACTGGCAGACTTGGAGTGCAATTGCAATGGTCTGCCATGACATATGAGTGAACTGTACATGTACATATGTGTTTATGTGAGTTAGGTTTAGACTGTTTATCTCCCCCATCTTTCTCTCCCTTTGTGTGCATCAGCATCAACTGGCAAAGAAGAAGGGGCACTGGCGAGTGGGGAAGCATCAGCCCAAGGGACCCATGAGGCTGAATTCAGCGAGGCTGAGGGGCCCAGTGGGATGGAGGGCAAGGGGAGTGCCACAGGGGAGACCAAATCATCCTCAGAATCCTCCTCCAGTAGACACTCCATGGCAGTAGCGGATCGATCTGGGACCACCCCAGCACCCTCTTTGTCTGCCACCCCCATTACTAGCACCGGCCTCCCTGTAGCTCCCCACCCAGTTGCTCATGCCCGATCACCCAAGAGAGCGGGTATCTCCTTCGCCGCAGGCACCTCTGCCCCTGCCCCAGTCAGCCCTGCTGCACTCAGTGAGGAGGCTATTGACCTCCTGAGGTCCATCTCTGTGGGTCAGACCACCATCATGAATGCCATCCAGGGACTGGCAGCTTAAGTGCAACAGAGTAATGCGTTCTTGGAAGGCATTCATGGTGCCCTGTCTGGCCTGCAGAGATCCTTTCAGGCTCTGGCCTCCTCTCTGATGGCAGCCAGTGTCCCTTTGTCTACCGTACCCCCTCCACCTACCTCTTCCCAATCCTGATACCCTCTCCCAACACTCATCCAGAGCACACCTTCACACACACAGACATCCACTCCAACAGACAAGGTTGCACATGACAAACACAAGCACCACAAGACCCATCACCAGCATGAACACAAACAACACACACCTGTAGACATGACAACATCCACTCCCTGCACGGATTCCCCCATCACTCCCTCCATCACAGCCACTACACCACTCACACATGCTGGCACTACATCAACACTCCCTGATCCAGCCACTACTCCCATCATAACTACAGTCACCACAATAGCTGACCCACACATCCACTCCAGTCACCATATCTGCAATCACTACCACCACTGACACTGGCACATGCACAGCCACCACCCCAACATACAGTCACCCATCCATCATGGCCATTCCCAGCACCTCCTCTCTCCCTCCTCCCAAGACACCTAAACGCCCACACTCACCCAACCAACAGACACCCAGCACACACATGCATGCCATTCATGCACCTGCACCGAAGACACACACAAGAACACATCTGACAACCACTCCCACTTCCTCCACTCCCAAACGCTTTTCCCGTGACCGCCCTTGTGTACTTAAAAAAAGTTTCCTTTTTTACTTTACCCAGTCACCTGCCCCTCTCCCTCCCTGTAAGTCCCTGAAGCATCCTGTGTTATTGCCAAAGTCCTGCCCTTCCACCTCCCATACCCCCCTGGTGTATCCCAAGCTCCTACCCCTACAAAGAAATCTACCCCACCCAAATCCAGATTCCCCCCTCCCAAAGCCAAAACTAAAGACCCCCACCCAAACCTAAACCCCCTCGAAACCCAAAACCAGGGACCCCACCTCCCATGCCCAAACACCCTCTACACCACCACACCCTCACCCCTGAGGTGCCTGCCTACCCCCTTGATGCCCCTACCACGCGGAGGCATAGTTTTCAGTCAGGAGTCAAGTTGGGGCAAATGTACACTGCCATATATGCCCTGGACACAAATGGACATGGACTGGCCACTGGTCCTCTACTTGTATATAGTTGTTCTTTTATTTACATGTATACTTAATATATCATGCCCAACATACTGTTGTTGTCCATGATGACATTCTTGTCCTGACCTTCTTTCTACATGTCTGTTTGCTGTTTGTGGACTTTGGTTTGTGTGTGTGAGTTGTGTGTGTTGGTTGTGCTAGCTGTGTTGCCTGGTATGCATGTGTGTGTGTGGCCCTGCCATTGGTCCTGATGTTAGTGATACATTTTGCTTGACTGTTATGATTGTGTGGTCCCATGCATGTTGCTTAGTTATGAATTCTGCGTGGTGTGATGTGTTTTGGTGCCATTGTTTGCCATTGTGTGGTTGTTGTGTATGCGTCCATGTATGTAGGTATGGCTTTGTCATCTGTGTTGTGTGCTGTGTGGGTGTGGTGTGTTATTTGGTACATTGTGTGGGTGTGTGCCTATGTTGACTGGTTGTGAGTTGTCTATGAGTGTTGTTGTGGGTATGTGTTGTCATGTGTAGGTGTGCAATGCTATGTTGTGGCAACGCATTTGTGTAGCTGCAGTTCTGTTAGTGTGTGTCTCTGGTGTTGTGTATATGTGTGTTTTTCGTGTGGCGGTGATGTGCGTGTGCAGGGAAATGTGTGTCTGATACGTGTGTGTTGTGTTTGATGTGTGTATGGCACGTTTGCGTGTATGTGTTTTGTGTGTGGCATGTTTATATGTGTGTGTTGGTATGGGTTTGTGTTTGCATGTGTGTGTCAGTCGCTTTCCGTCCCGGCTGTGTGTATTGTGTTCATGTATTCTAATGAATTTCCCTCCAGTGTGTGTACTTATGGTTGTCCTCTTTATCGTCGCTGGTTCTGGAGACACAGTGCGAGCAGGAGCATTGGGAAAACTTCAAGTTCTGGTCTGTGTTTCTGTAGGTGAGTGTCCCCTTTTATGTGATTCATTTCCACCAAGGTTTAGTGGGGGTGCGACTGCAACAGAAACTCTGGCGGTGTGCTACATCATAATATGCTCGGCTAAACATAGGTGGAGATGCCTATTGCTGTCCATAGCAGTCCATCAGCACTGGCGGTTCTGGCGGGGAATTGGTTGTGTTCAGTTCAGAAGACTTCCATGTCATAATATGGTGTTCTCAGCTGGGCTGGCGGCGGTGCGACTGCCACCTCCACTGTGGTGGTCCTCGGACCGTCAAACTCGTAATGAGGACCTAAATATTCTTTTAATTTCATTTGCAGACTACAACAGAAGAAAAGTATAATTGAAAAAAAAATATATATATTAACTCATTTTTTCCATGCAAATCGGAAAAAACATTCAGACTCCAAGACACCTATCCACAGTGTCATGTTCTGAAGTATCCATTTGCATGATGAATACATTTCAAGAAAACCTTTGAGACCCTCAAGGGAGTCATGTGTACAGCACCTGTACTTTAGACACCTGATTTCTCCAAGTAATTCATACTGCAAACGGATGCTTCATAGCGTTGCATAGAAGCAGTCTTAGCACAGCTAAATGACGAGGGCCTAGACCAACCAGTAGCCTTCAGTAGTAGGAGGTTACAGGAACAGAGGTGGAGTGCCATTGAAAAAGAAGCTTTTGCTGCAATCTGGGCACTGAAATTGAGACCATACCTGTTTGTGGTTCACTTTCTGGTTCAGACAAACCACAGGCCCCTTAGATAGATCATTCAGATTAGGGGTGAAAATTCCAAACTATTGAGATGGTGCATCTCCCTACATGACATGGGCTTCACAGTGAAACATTGTCTGGGCCAATACTCATGGTCTCTCAAGGATTTTCCACCATAGTGAAGCGAACTTCCAAAGGATTGAGTAGCTCTCCCCACTTTTAGTGGGGAGAGGGGGCAACATGTTAGACCTGACAGACTTAGGGGGTCATTCTGACCCCGGCGGTCAGAGACCGCCGGGGCCAGGGTCGGCGGGAGCACCGCCGACAGACCGGCGGTGCCCCGCAGGGCATTCTGACCGCGGTGGTTCGGCCGCGGTCAGATGCGGGAAACCGGCGCTCCGCCGCCATGGGGATTCTGACACCCCCTACCGCCATCCTGTTCCTGGCGGGTCTCCCGCCAGGAATAGGATGGCGGTAGGGGGTGCCGCGGGGCCCCTGGGGGCCCCTGCAGTGCCCATGCCAATGGCATGGGCACTGCAGGGGCCCCCGTAAGAGGGCCCCACAAAGTATTTCAGTGTCTGCTTTGCAGACACTGAAATACGCGACGGGTGCCACTGCACCCGTCGCACCTTCCTACTACGCCGGCTCAATTCTGAGCCGGCGTCCTCGTGGGAAGGTTGATTTGCCCTGGGCTGGCGGGCGGCCTTTTGGCGGCCGCCCGCCAGCCCAGGGCAAATCCCAAAATACCCTCAGCGGTCTTTCGACCGCGGAGCGGTATTTTGGTGGGGGAAGTCTGGCGGGCGGCCTCCGCCGCCCGCCGGACTTAGAATCACCCCCTTAGTGTGGCCTTCTCCTAACTCTTTGCCTGCCTCCTCTAATTTTCTGACCTTGTTTTTGCTGGCTTTAGGACTCTGTGTACTTTACCTCTGCTAATCAGTGCAGTGAAGTGATTGTGCTCTCTCTCCAAAATCATGGTAACATTGGTGTAACCCCAATTGGCATATTTAATTTACTTTGAGGTCCCTAGTAAAGTGCACTACACGTGCCCAAGGCATGTAAGTTAAATGCTACCTGTGGGTTTGAAGCACTGTTTGGGCAATTCACTTAAAAAAGACTCTAAGTATGTCTCAGGCTTGCCATTTCAGAGCCTGTGTGTGCAGTTTTACACTACCATGTCAATCTGGCAAAACAACCCTTTTGCCAGGCCCAAACCTACTCCTTTCAAACATATGTCACCCCTAGGTTAGGCCCTGGACAACCTACAGGGCAGGGTGCAATGTTTTTGAAAGGCAGGACATGTACTTTAAATTTTTAGATGTCGTGGTAGTGAAAAACTCCAAAAAGTCATTTTTCACTACAGCAAGGCCTATCCCTCACATGAGATAACATTGGGATTACCCTATTACATTTCATAACTGCAATTCACAATCTATAGTGCTAGGCCAGGAAGGGTGCACCTCTGTGCACTTCAAAGACTTGTTTATGAAAGTCTCCCTTACCTCAAAGGCACAACTGGGTATAAGTAGTGGACCTCTGACACCACCAGCTGAATACACATCTGGGCCTCTAGATACTCTGCCAGGAGGAAGGACTGCTACTACAAGGACTGCCACTCTGCAAACCTGCAAGTCTGCTGGACTCCTGCTTTGCTGTGCTGCCCTTGCCTGGTAGTGAAAATAACTGGACCTGCATTTCTACGGTACCCAGAGTGACTCCAAGGACCAGCTGACTGGTCTCTTGTTTTCTGAAAACTCAGTGACACAAAAGGCTTCAACCTACCCAACTACAGCAACCAGACTTTTCTTGCTGAAAGTCTTGCCCTGCCAAGTGGTGCCAACCCAGTCCTGGGCCCTTGGAATTGGGTTTGAAGTGCTGGGTCTATCAGAACCCATGCATCCTCATTGGGGCTGGTGCATCTTCACCTTTGTGTGAGTCTGAACCACTGCATCCTTATCTCCTTATCGCTGTGTGGAGTGTACTCGGGGCATAAACTTCAGTACTAGAGCATAGCCTTCAGAATAGACACATCGACTACTGCAGCAGCAGTAGCCGCACATTGCATTCAGAACCAGAACTGCTAGACACAACTAAACAAAATTAAAGATAAAGCATTACTCTCCTGTTCAAAATAAATATTTCACAATATTTTTCATTTATTTTTTAAATTTACAGTCTGTCTTACATTGGGATGTCTGCTCTTTTCAATTCTTGATGCTAATTTACATATCTTCTTACCAAGATTTCCAGATATCCCAATAATTATTTTAAATATACAACCACCCAAAACTCGTGGTTTAGCATATTAAACCACTAAAAATGCAATCCATTAACAACAGAAAAAAAGTAAAAGGGAGGTATTCTAGTTAAGCACCAATTACCTTTTTAATAACACATTCTTAAAAAACATTAAAATAATCCTGAACCTCTAAAAAAAAAAAAATGGGTATAAAAATAAACAAACTTCTCCATGCACACAAAGGGTAGCAAGCTACACTGGAATTTGAACATTGTTAAAAGCACAAAAAATAAACATATCAACACAAAATAACACAATAGTGCCTCTCTTACTCTATTCCCACAGTAAAGTACCTAACCTATATGTAATTTAAATAAAGAAACTTTGTTCCTACCTGGCCCCAGCTACCGCCTTCCATCTGACCTTTACTGCAAAGAACTATTGATGAAAGAAAGAGGTGCAAAACAAGGAGTGTCAAACAAAATGTCAGAAACAAAAACAAGGACAATCTTTTTAATGGAAGTTTGTGAGAAACCTTGGGAAAATGTTAAGCACATTATAATTAATAGTAAAACATATAAATATAATGGTAAAACATCTAAAAATAAAATCTGTTTTAAAAAAAAATATTGTGTTACTGTTTAATAATCTGACAACTTAATGTGTAACAAACGTTTTCCTAAATTCTTATGTATGTTTTTTATTGTTTTCAAAAATATAAATTGAATTAAAAATGTATTCCCTTATATATTGTATTATATTATTTAATAAGTTTATCTTTATCTTCAATTTGTATTTTTCTAACAATCATTTAGTGAATCTCGTATATGTGAATTACTCACAAAACATGTATATAAATGTTAATAAAATAGCAATAAGTAAATAATTATATAATAATTGCGTTACACAGGTATTAAAATAAATACCTGCAAATAAATTCACATTCTCGCCCTAATCCCCCAAAACCTTTTGATCCAGCTCCTAAAGTATTAAATAATCAGATTTTTTTTAAAATATCGAACCATTATAATTTAAATATATGTCTATTAAGTTTGCTTTTTTTAAATATAAATATGTTATTAAAATACGTTTATATACAGTGATCACAGATGTAGGTCAATTCTATAACTAAAATAATTAATAGTTGTCTTTATTTAACCCAATCCTGCTGTGGATTGTATAATTGTGTTACAACAGAATGTACAAAAGTACCTAGGTTTGACTATAGAAGACAAGAGATTACAACTGAATGGATAAGGAAAACAAACACAAATCTCCTCTAAATTAATCTTTTTTCATTAAGCATGGACTATATATCTGAAAATTTTCCTAGCACATTCCTTTTCTGGCATTGTATTCATTTACATTTGAACAGTAGCACCAAATCTAAGCAATCCTTAATGATCAGGTTTCTACTCAGTGTCCAAACAGCCATCAGCTTCTTAAGAAGGGGGATGATAATGACTTTTTGAAGTCTTGTAGGACCTAGGCTAGGGAAATATCAAGCATGGAGGTTTCACTGGCACAAATAATGCTTGCAAGCCCTTTCACCTTGATTAAAGGCAACGGCGGCGGAAGCGTCCCTTCCCTGGAGGATGACCTCCTAGCTGGACAACATAAGTCGGCATCTGACAGGGGATGGGGGTGGGATGATGGGGGTGTTGTGTGTGAGTGTGTAGTGTCAGCGTGTGTGTATGAATGTGTGTATGCGTGTGTTAGAAATGGTGTCTTTAGTTGGCAGTCAGGTTACCCCCTGTCCAAGCAAGGACCCTCACTCTAGTCAGGGTAAGTCACACACAATCCAAACTATCCTGTGCCCACCCTCTGGTAGCTTGGCACTGAGCAGTCAGGCTTAACTTAGAAGGCAATGTGTAAAGTCTTGAGACTTCAGGGAACAGGAAGCAAGCTCTATCCAAGCCCTTCAAGAGCACTTCTTCCCCTCAGCCAGGGAACAGCAAGGCAGCAGAGCAACAGCAAGGCAGCAGTCCTTCACAGAAAGCAGTAAGGTGAGTCCTTTGGGCATCAAGGCAGTTCTTCTTGGCAGGATGCAGGTTCTGGTTACAAGTTTCTTCTCCAGGAAGTGTCTGAGGTGGTAGGGCAGAGGCCCTGTTTTATACCCAAATGTGCCTTTGAAGTGGGGGAGACTTCAAAGAGTGGCTTAGAAGTGCACCAGGTCCCCTTTCAGTTCAGTCCTGTCTGCCAGGGTCCCAGTAGGGGGTGTGGCAGTCCTTTGTGTCAGAGCAGGCCCTCCACCCTCCCAGCCCAGGAAGACCCATTCAAAATGCAGATGTATGCAAGTGAGGCTGAGTACCCTGTGTTTGGGGTGTGTCTGAGTTAATGCAAAAGGAGCTGTCAACTAAACCCAGCCAGACTTGTATTGCAAGGCACAGAAAGATTTAAGTGCAGAGAAATGCTCACTTTCTAAAAGTGACCTTTCTAAAATAGTAATATTAAATCCAACTTCACCAGTCAGCAGGATTTTGTATTACCATTCTGGCCATACTAAATATGACCTTCCTACTCCTTTCAGATCAGCAGCTACCACTTCAATAATGTATGAGGGCAGCCCCAATGTTAGCCTATGAAGGGAGCAGGCCTCACAGTAGTGTAAAAACGAATTTAGGAGTTTTACACCACCAGGACATGTAAACTACACAGGTACATGTCCCGCCTTTTACCCACAAAGCACCCTGCTCTAGGGGTTACCAAGGGCACACCTTAGGGGTGACTTATATGTAGAAAAAGGGGAGTTTTAGGCTTGTCAAGTACTTTTAAATGCCAAGTCGAAGTGGCAGTGAAACTGCACACACAGGCCTTGCAATGGCAGGCCTGAGACACGGTTAAGGGGCTACTTAAGTGGGTGGCACAACCAGTGCTGCAGGCCCACTAGTAGCATTTAATCTACAGGCCCCGGGCACATCCAGTGCACATTACTAGGGACTTATAAGAAAATTAAATAGTCCAATTGGGTATGATCCATGTTACCATGTTTAAAGGGAGAGAGCATATGCACTTTAGCACTGGTTAGCAGTAGTAAAGTGCGCAGAGTCTAAAAACCAGCAAAAACAGTGTAAAAAAAGTGGAGGGAAGTAGGCAAAAAGTTAGGGGTGACCACCCTAAGGCTGTCAGCTCTAACAGCGTGGTTGTATGTGTGTCTGAATGTTGAAGTAAATGCGTGTCTGCATGTAAGTGTGTATGCGTGTGAATATGCATGTTTGGATGGGTGTGAGTATGCGTGCTGGAATGTGTGTATGAATATTGCTGTGAATGTGTGTATGGATGCATGTCTGAATGCATGAACGAATGTTGTTGTGAATGCATGTTTGGATGCGTGTGAGTGGATACGTGTATGTAAGCATAGGTGAATGGGTGGATGCGTGCTGCATGTGGGTGTCTAGGTACATGTTTGCGGGGAGGAGGGTGCTGTGGCTGGACGGGGATTGGGAAGCAGGCGCTGTGGCTGAAGGGGGTGCTGGTGGGGGGAGAAGGGGCCTGGTGCTTGCTGGGGTGGGGGTGTCTAGTGCTTGCTGAGGGGTTGGGTAGCCGTCTATCGGTGACCGGTAGCCTTTCTGCCATGGTTTTCATGGTGGTGCTACAGCCGCAGAAACCATGGTGAAAAGCTGACTCCGAATACAGCTAGCAGTCTTCTGTGGCCAGCCTGGCCGGACATGATCATCTCCGGCCCGGCGGTTCCAACTGCCATGGCAGTATAAGTGGAGATGTGGCGGTCTGCACCACCAGCCTGTTCGTGACCATCCTAGTAACTTGATTTTACATAAGGTACCTGAAAGCCCACAACCCGACTTTCCTTGACCTCCTGTATAAATGAGTTGCATACTGTTAAGGCAAGATGTCCACAATCTTTGTATGAAGAATCAGGATAGAGAGTTGCATAGCTCCATTGAAGGAGTTACCTTAGATATGGCTTAGCATGGATTGGCCAATTCACTGGCAACAGTACAGACCTCATTAGTGGCATAGGAGACATTGTTTATACAATTTTGACAGGTTGGATCATGAGAAAAATTGATGCCAGCTTTGCATAGAATATGCATAAACTAGATGAACCAGGTACATGGTTAATGATGACAAGCATGGATCCGGAAGCATCTCTCTCCTATTGTAGCCACAATCTAAGAGAAATGACTCACAGAAGGTGGCTGAAGCACTCATTATTGAAGCAAGTTCTAGGAAATTAGGTTTCTGTTAAACATTTTCTTGGAAATGCTGCTTGACACAAATAAGCGTGATGCCTTGTCTATCTTTGTAAATTATTTATAGACCCTGGTTGATATTAGCCATAAGTATTTGCCTCCTTATTCATATCATTTCCAATAATTGTAATGAAAGTTTATAAGCTGCTGTTTTGAAACTGATTTTCAGTGTGTAATTGCTGATATTTTAAATGTAATATTTTACAGGCGCGATGATTTCAAGAGATAAAAGCAGTGTATTGCAGAAAGCATGTACGGCTGTTTATCTGATAGAAAGTATTTAGCAGGATATGGCCATTTAGCAGGGACATTGCTTGTAGTGAGATAATAATACACTGATTTTCATGTAGTGCTAAAAACAGATGTTCTTGCGGTTTCTAAATGCTGTAAATAACAGATGTTTCAATTAGGCGGTTAAATGATAATCATTCAACTGACCTGAGCTGGATGAATGTTGAAGGTGCACTCTCTGGGGCTTCAATATGTGACCCAAGGGTCAGAGCAGATGTCAGTGGTGATTTTTTAACTCATTTGACTATCTAGTCATTATTTTGGAGGGTCGATTGAATTATCATTAATCTTTATTTATTTATTTATTTGTCACTTCGAATTACATGGATTAATTGACAAGACAATACATGTAAAAAGGACATTGATTAAAAAGAAAATATATAAAACTTCAAGAGCGATAAAAGCAATGAAACATAGTATAAACATATTAACAAAACACTTTATCAGAAGAAATTCTTCCCTAAATTGATAACAAATGTCAGTTCCTGAATTTGGAATATGTAGACCAATGAGGGTTAGGGATAAAAACTGTAGATCAGATAAAATGATTATGCAAAAAATAAAAGTGACCAGAGACAGCAGATGTTGAAGTAATTCAACTATTCTCTAGATCCAGTCAATAAATTTCCTCTAAACATTTGTGCAAAATTCATAGCAATTTGGATAAAAGAACTCAGCAGACAACATAGAACAAAAATGAGAAAAACATTACTTCTTGCCAGTACATTATGATCTTATGAAACAGGCAGACTGGAAGAATCTAGATACAGGAAGCACAACCTTTGGATTTGAATCTGATTTGCAAATTCTCAATGCCTCCCAAGATTATCTAGTCCCCAGGTTTTAGCAAAGTAGGTTAATCCATTTAGTTCGATGATTCTTGTACACAGAGCAGAAAAAGAGTACATGCTCAGCGTTTTCACATCCTAGGTTACACACAGAACATGTGCCATGGCTTACCATAGGGTTAGACCTGGTGCTCATAAAAGAGGTCAAGGGAAGAGTGCCTATGCTTAGATGGATATAAAGCTTTCTCAGTAGTCATTTTATTTAGAACCCCATAATGGTTTCTCCATTTTAAAATGAGCCCCATAATTGTTCCGCTAATTAAGGGGATTGGTCTGAGTATAAATACCTGATTACCTAATGATAACATCACATTGAGGGTGTGTTTTTTCTGAGTTGAGTCTCTAATTAATTGAGGTGATCAGAGTACAACAAAAGAATGACTAGCTTGCTGGTACAATTTCAGGTGGGGCTTAAAACACCTCTTACTGACTAATTGATGAATGATTGATGAGTCATCAGAGTTGATAATGAAGTGGAATATATCAATTAGAGAATAGTTCATTCTTTCATGTTGTAAGGACGTCTGCCTTTATGATGAAAGAACTTTTACATATCATTTTTCTTTGTCAGAAAGGACCAAGCAACCATATTTTTTCAGGGTCAGAGTGGTCCTCATACTACTCTGGCATTTTCCAAGTAGGCTGATAGATAGGTTGGATGAATGGCAAAGAGGACTGCTCCAGCAGTGTGGGGCTGATCTAAATAGTTTTGCCAGGGCCTGTTTTGATTTCTAGCCCAGCCCTCATCATATTTATGATTAGGTGAAAGGAATGTGTAACCATGATGAAACAGGCCTAAAAGTACAAGCACCGGGAGGTGGTCATCAATCAGCTCATTTGTATGCTTTACATGCTTTACATGAGCAATGTAGATCACATTTAACACTGCTGGACCCTAGCGGTAACCCAACTGATTACAGTGAAGGTGCACACTGTTTCAGGAGGAGGACAAGGGAGTGCCGCATCATTCCATATGCTGGTCTTTGCTGGATAGAGAAGATGGTCTGTTGGTCAGTTATCAGCCACACCACATTCCAAGGTATAGAGGACAGCATGACACATTGAGGCCAATTCACAAAAGCAAGTATGAGTATAGGAAGTAGAATTGAAGTAATACTCTTTTGCAGACTTTTACATGCCTTTGTTATTCAGCCCAAACATTCAACTCACTAGTAGTAAAAGTGCAAAGCGGGTACAATCCTTTCTATTTATACAAATTGTATGTGAAAATTCTTTAACTATTCCTATTTTATTGCCATTTCAGATGTTTTGGGTCAATTCATGAACATATGTAAGGATATGCAAAAGAGGACTATTGTATGAACTTCAAAAGCCCTTTGTGAATAGGTCCCATTAAGTTGCAGGTACATATCAAATGGTATACTACACACTATACATCCATAAACTAGCAAAAGGGAAGCTGCATACCTCAAGAAGAAACAAATATTGTGAGTCCTCTTGTATTTGAATCTATGATCAGGAGTTTAAGGTAGTGGTTAGGTAGCTCGAGCTGCCTTACTCAGAGGTCTTCAAAAAGTGTGCCGAGTCCCATTGGAGGTCCGTGGCTGCATTCCCAGGAGCATAAATGCAGCAACAATCACTTGTAAATGAAGGTGGTCAAGAAGTGTGACTGTTTATTTGGCTAGTTTCCAAGGTGCTTTCATTTACATGCAGCCCTTGAAGTGCTTAAAATACATACATGGAAAATTTCATAACATAAAAAAGTTATTCCAACTGCTTAGCTTAATTTGCATTTTTCATTTATGGTTTTCGAATTCATTTATATACAGTTAACTGAAAGTGAAAAACAAGACCCTTACAAAAAATTTTGTTCTTTTTAGCCACGTTTTGACCCTTCTACTGTGGTTACAATTAGCACCTTTTTTGACCACACCAAAATCTGCATGGTTCAATAAATAATTCCCCTGGATACATATTGTCAGGTTTGATATGCCAATTATTGTCACAGAATTCATAATTCCCATATGTGTGCTAATGGGAGTTACAGCACAACCGATTTTAGCAGCTCACTGGTAAAGAGTGCCTGTGGGTCTGATTCACAAAGATAGACTTACACTTTTGTGTGAGTTTCATGACCATTTGCTATTCAAACAAAGATATTTTACTAGTAATATCTTTACAACTGTGAAGTCTCCGCACATAATAAGACTTACACAAAACTGTAAGGTTACCTTTGTTAATCAGGCCCTCAGTGTTTAAGGGCTCACTGACTTGTTAGGCTGTATTTCCCTACTGCAAGATGTTGATGAGCTTCAACAACTGTACATAGTGAAATCACCAGTGATTAATCTCTCAAAGCTACTTCCCACAATGAAAGAAAGGAGCCAGTGATCAATCTCTCAAAACTACTGTTCACAATGGAAGAAATCAACCTTTCTTTCCAATGGACCATTCGTCCCATCAAGACCTACTGATTTCAGAAACAGGAAAGTAGAAGCAGTAGACATCTTCCGGGCTAACTTTGTACTTCTACAACACAGAATATAATCAAAGAATGGACAGTAGAGGAAATAAATCTACATTCATGCCATCTTCGCATGCCATACCACTATTACAAAAGTTTCCCAGAAATTGACATGCTTATCTACGGATCAGAAGAACCTGCAACAACAAGGAGGTAATTTGAAAACTTAATATAAAATGGTTGAAAAACTCTAAAAATGATGATACCTGAATATACTTCATTAAACACTCATAAAAGAGTCTGGTTTGATCTGCCAGAGCTACTCCTTGTAAGGAAAAAGAAGCTCAATGATACTCCAACGTATGTATTCTCACCTTTAACCTAAGCATTGAAGACTTCAAAAAATATTAATTCCAGTTGTCACATCCCTGAATTGTCTTTCTAAAAAACACTGATTATTTTAAAGGAGAACCCCCTGAGAGACCACCACAAATGTGAAAACAGCAGCATATGCCACCAAACTATCACAGCAAAAGAGTTTCATCATAAAGAAACCAGAAACACGCATCCGCGTATTTCCAACTGTAAATCAAAATATACTGATATACAACATTTTCTGTCCATGTAATACATTCTAACACTACGGGCGCATTCTGAGTTCAGCAGACGGTTTACACCACCCGCTGAACTTCCGATGGGGAGGTTGCCGCCATACAGGCTACTTCCCCGTCTGCCTCATTAAGAGTTTCCCACTAGGTCAACAGGTGGAAACCTCGGCCTGGCGGGAAACAGCCTACAGCATTGTCTCCGGCTTGTAATCGAACCAGTTGCAATGCTGTAGAGCGCAGGGTGCACCACATCGTGAAGGTGCTGGCCAGGGGTGGCACCTGCACTGCCCATGCCTGGGGAACCCTGCACCCGTTCTCTGCCAGCATTTTCATGGCAGTTGTACTGCATGAAACCGCTGGCAGAGAAGGGGGTCATAATCTCCAGGGGGTCATAATCTCCGATCCTGGCGGAGCTGGCAGTTCCCTGGCAGCCCGACCACCAGGGTTGTGATGAGGCGCTTGGACCACTGTATTGGTGGCGGTCCAACCGCCATCCCGTGTCTAGTGGTCTTGGAACCACCAGACTCGTAATGAGGCCCTATATGTAGGAAAAACCAATCCATTTCCTAGGGATAAATCATTCAGAGTAATGTCTCAAAGAGACAATCATTGAAGTAGTTAAGCATGACCACAGGGTGGAAAGTCATATTGAAAAATAAGCTACTTTCATCCGAAATGTTAAATTAAAACAACTACAGGATTGAATAAGGTCTCAGAATTATAAAATACAAAATACCTAAGCAGTCAAACGCCAACCTCACAACTATAAACCTGCAACCGTCTCCAAAGGACATTAAAACCCAGGTATTGCATGTTTCTTCTGAATGATATTAGGAAATCACACCAAATCCATTACTTCCTTCTTCACTTTATGCATCAGACCAATCTCCCGGGGTCTATAAGAATCTAAATACCAATTATCCTGCATAATGTTTCCATCCTAAGAGATCTGGAAACCTAGTATTATGACAACAGTATTCCAAAGTATAATATTTCAATTACATTACTTTACAATTATGGAAATAGGACATACAAGCAAAACAATGGACCTATGAGCAAACTTACAGGTGTCTCAAATACAAACCGACTCTTGAGAGGTACTGGGCGTAAGAGTCATATTCATCACTGTCAGAGTGGATAAACAAATGGTGTTTATTGATCAACCTGAACAATTCAGAATGGCCAACATTAGATAATACAACCCAGCATATAAATATTTGAGGCACAAACAACCTAGAAAGTACAAATCAAAAGTTACAGTTCAGTGTTTAGCAGGACCTAGGTGTGATTATATTCTTACCTTGGGGGCTCAGGGGTTGGATAAGCCAAATGGGTCATGCAGGTCAATGATTTTACCTTCAAACAGTTTACCTTTTAAGGCTCCAAAAAACTGAAGTCAGCATGGATCCCTTTAAGTCGGATACAACATTGTTGAGATCCCACTAAAGCCTTTGGTTTTGTCACCAGAAGTTTCCAGTGGAGTAAGACGGGATTCCATTACCGCTGAGACTGCTTCATCCATGAGGTATATTTGTCAAAGCTTTACCTTTTTGGTTCTCGAAATCCACAAGGCAACAAGTCAGGGCTCCACTAGGCCAGATACTTTTGATGGAATGTCTCCCTGATGCCTTTTTCTTCACAGTAAAAAGCTCAAAAAGGGACAAACCTGGATTTCATTCCTGGCAAGTGGAGAATGCAGCCTATCCTGATCCTCTGGCACTGACAAAATGACCAGGTCCCAGATTTCTCTAACTACTGGAAAACAATCTGGCCATTCTTGCAAATCTGAGGTCCATCAGGTCGGTCCCCCGATAGTATTCCTTCAGGGTCTAGACCACAGTAGTCTGTCAGGTATTCTCGGAGTGAGGAGATTTTTTTTTAATGATAAGAGATCACCATTTTACCATTGGAGAATAGTTCCACTCCTTAGGTGCCAGCAGGAGTCCTTGGGTCTTCTTTCTTCAACTGCAGGCAAAGCGTTGTTTTTCCAAGATGCCTAATCATAAACCAGCTACTTCTCCTATCACTCATGGACTTTATGCTATCTTTGCTCCTGTACAGCACTTCATTGCCTTTGACCCTAAACAGCATTCCACTGCCACTGCCAAGGTTTGTGCTACAGAAATTCTGCATACATACATCTATGCCTTCTGATTAGGACCAGGAATGTTCTGAAGAGGTAGTGGTGAGATTCCAGTTTTTCCTGTGCCCTAGCCAGTGATTAGAGAATTCCTACACCAAGTTCTGGGTACTTTACTGCAGAATTCACACTTCCTTTTTCAGCACTACCTTTTTTAGATTACCGTAAACCTTCACAGAATCTCTGAACCAAAATGGCCCTAGCCTTCTCCGAGATGCAAGTTACTACACTAGCTCTCTAGTCATTCTCCAATGGAGATAAGTAGACCTTCTCTCTGTCATTGCTAGTACTGTTTTACCTTCTACTGGGGTATCCATTCTCAAAATGATTATGGTCACAATCAGTAGATTTCCTAAGTCCCCACAAATACAGATAGAGAAGGAGAAGTAACTCGCCCCTACCACTGAGTTATCCTTGTGGGGAATGGGACTATGAATCAGACAAATCTATCAGAGAATCTCTTATTTGCAGGTGAAAATGTGGAAGAATGTCTTGGGCCTCAAAATAAAAGCACACATAATATCATTGGTATTTTTGAATAAACTAATATTGATTATGAACTATTCTCATACAAATAATGTGAGTAAGATTGTCTGTACTAATTAGTAATAACTTAGAGAACAAACAGAATAAAAGGGTGAAACTTACATGTAGCCCAATCATACTTAATTGTAAATTAGTTTACAATTAGGCACAGGCTCAATTGTTTTTGATTTTCATACTGCAAAAATGACAAGTAATGCCCAAAATTATGCCAATATACTCCCTTAATTAATTCAGATGTCTAGTCAGGGTAAATATCCAATCACATGGAAACATTGAAATCTATGTGTGGCAACAATTCGAGCCGCCCGAACGTGAGCAACATTTCTTTAAAGTGAACAGAGATTAAATAACTCCAAGTAATTTTGTGTAAAATCTTTAACCAGTGGAATGTTCTGGCTGCACAATGCATCTTTTACATTTTTTGGGGCTGTTTGGGGAAGAAGTTCCATGGAGAGTGAAGCTACTGCACATAATATATCAACTTTCTTATCCTATTCTTAAGACTCCTCCATGTGCTTTGGCCAGCCCTTGGTCATTTCAGATTTGGTTTTGAATGGGAAGCCTCATGCTTCCTTTGTTTGCAATCTCTGCTGCATCATCCACTCTTCAAAATTAAAATCAAGTAAGTTCAGAGAAGTTCTATGTTTTCATTTTGTTTGCTTGTTCCTGATGGCATGGTGTTTAGTTTAGGGAGGGTGCAAGCAGGGCCATTTAAGATTAAGGGATAATAAATATTTTTGGATGGTAGAGGCCTGTGGTTAATGAGACAAGAAAATGGCAACACTGAATAATCAATAAATGCACATTCCTACAGTTTTATACATGTAATAATAATTCAAGGTGCTCATACACTAAGGTACATCATTGCCATAATGTACATACTGGGGTTCCACAAAGGAAAACCAGTGCTATAGACAAAAAGAGGAAATAGTGGAGCACACTGAGTATAATTTACTTAAACATATTGAAGGCCAATTTTGGCTTGGAGGAAACGTAATAAGTTACTGTTCCTCTATAGATTTAAAGTACACATAAGTGACAAAGGTGTTAATTCTCCTATTACAGATACATACCAATTATTTTATACACAACAAATTTTATTAAAGACAACATATGTAATATAAAACAAATCACAATGAAAGAAACAATACAAAAAAGATGCACCACAAATTGCATCAGCAGCTGAAAACACTGTATATCCTTTTTGAGATGATCCAATTTTGAAGTAAGTGGGCCAAAATATGTATATTTCAGCCCACATAGAGCTTCAGCCGACACGTGTTTCGTCCAGATATGGACTTCTTCAGGGCTGGTAAATTAGTAACACAAAGCATTATATTACTAGCTAAGTTTACAAAACTTCCAAGGACAGTTTTACACTATATATAAATATTACAAAAAATATATAAAACATATAAAATCTCCAAAAGTGAATACTGATAGTTTTAGTTGTGAAAAAGAGAACCAACACCAGATGTCCATTATCAATATTATTCAAGTATTGCTAAGATAGTTCATGGCTATTTAGTATAAAAAGAAGAACAACCAGGTGCTCAGGACATACAAATAAAGATGTTTTTCAAGTAAACAAACCATGCAGAGGGTGTGGACTCAGATGAGTCCCCAAACTCCGTGAGTTATTCTACTGTGATCGAATAAGTCCTATGCATCATGTCATCACCAAAGTGTTCATACTCATTATTCCTAGAGGTAAATACCTTAATCATCCATATGATCATAAGTCCAAAAGTAGTATCTATGACTATAGAAAAAGGAGGGGGAAGAAGACCAAATTAACTTCTAAACTGAAAACCATTGCAATATCTTAATCCTTGATATGTTAAATCTCATACCAACCTTACTGCAAAAAGACATTACTAAGGAATCTTCTCAATGGGACCCATTAGGCTTCCTCATTCAATTCTACGTAATCTTTCAAGTCCTGGGCAAGAAAAAGGAAATATTCCCATGTAGCTCATACACCAGGGTGACAGTCCCGAAAGAAACGTTCATCTATCTACAAGTATGATAATAAAATAACTAAGTGTCGAGAAACATAATTCCCAATTGCAAATAACACTGAATGCTCCTGTTTTAAGTCCTACTCTTAAATTCCCATCAGATCCCCAGCATGTGGCTTACTTATTCTATCAATCAAATATTAGAAGTTCTCATCGCTTGTAACAACCACACAAAGTTTAATTGAGTGTTGGTTACAAAAGTAGGGAATATTAATGCCAAAAGTATATTAAAACAGAAATCCTGCCACACTACCAGTGGAAGTAACCAACAACAAGAAACTATTCCAATGAATACACATAACGAACAGCTAAAGAATCTATTGTTTATTAATATAGTGCCTGAAAGACTCTAGTTCTAAAAATAATGAGTTGGCAACTTTATCATTGTAATTACAAAAACCACTGCAGTATAAAAAATTGCTTATATAATCTAAAATGCTCATACAAAACTAGTTGCATGACAATGTTTATCTACGTAAGCAGTTCTTCAGTAGAAACCATTCGTATGTAACCAAAGTGAACGTAAACAGAGACAACCATGGGCATTACAACATATGAAACAAGTAAATAAACTTGGTCATATTTCTATATTCATAACTACCTATTATAAAGGAGTACATTCCAAGACGGTCTTTCAAAGCCAGTCAAATCATAATGTGTATCTGTGTTTCATACCCGAAGCATAAAACACGTAAAATTCTTAAATGAGAAACATTTGTTTAAAAACCCAAAAACGAACGTGAAAAAAAGTAACCATATATGTCGCTGCTCAATAGTAACAAGAAAATAGACTCCTTTTATGAATTGGTGTTTTTTCAAATACCTGTATAATGGGGTCCTGAGCGCCGTAAAGTTCACGTCCCACTCGTCTTACTCAAAGAATTATACGTCCAACAAAAACAGCAAAACTGCCACCTTTTATGTTCATTGAAGAAATTAGTATGTGTCCAATGCCGACACAGGTTATAAATCTGTCCGAAAGAGGACGGAAATGGACTACTGTAGAAAGCGACGAGGTCCTCAAAAAATTAGAAGTAGCTTGGTGGCCATCTTGAAGTTTACCCAAACATATCGAAAATGTGGTAGTATAAAGATTTAATCAAGAATAAAAGCAGTAAACATTCATAATACAAGTTCCAAATAGATATACAAAAAATTCTATAATTTGAAAACATATGAAATATCCACGTATTAACATCAACTCCACACTAGGTCCCAATTATTGTCAAAAATAGAATCCGTCTTAACTCTCATATATGGATCAGCTAAGAGAATGCAATTCATACCGACAGACATATGCCAACTCATAGACTCATCTATATATGGAGAAAAAGTATAGAGTGTAAAGGGAGCAGGAAAAGAAAATGTTGATAGCACCCAGTAAAGACAATCACCATGGTATATAGACATGTGCATATATGAACATTAGATGTTATTAAATACATGTATATAATGAAAAATATGTTTGGATTGTTATTATGGCCAACATGTCAATTTAAAAAGGCATTTTTACAAAGAGTTTGCAATATTTCATATGTAACCATCTTTTCCATACACATATATCCATACATGGTTACAGAAAGTGATATAATTCATCATCAAGATTCATCCCAAGTTCTAGGGTTCTCAATTTGATAATCCATTTTGCTTCATTCTGTCTTAACTCCATAGTCCTATTTCCAACCCTAGGATTAACTGGAGTATGGCTAATGCCCATGTACTTTATTACTGGGATTTCTAGACTTGGATGTTTGTTGTTCATATGTCGTACTATGGGCAATGTCATAGGCACGAATGTGCTCCTGAATACGTTCTTTTAAGGGCCTGATGGTCCTACCCACATATATTTGGCCACATTCACATTTCAATATGTACACTATGAATTTGGTATTACAATTGATGAAGGTTAAGATCTTATATGTGTCACTTCTGTTAAAATTAAATTCCAGAGTCTTATGCAGCGCTAGATTGCACACATTGCAGTGACCACACCTATAAAAGCCATTAATTCTTTCAGTAAGCCATGTAAGTTTGTTTTCCTTTATAGGGGGTTAGAAAACTCCTGCAAACATAGTTTCTAATGGTCTTTCCCCTTCTATGGATCATTTTCGGCCTCTTCGGTTTTATCCCTGCAAGCGTACAATCAGTCTGCAATATGTTCCAATGTTTGTACAAAATATATATTTTGACTGTTTTGAGTAGAAGCCTTGCAAAAATTTACAGTTGCATGTGGTGATTTGTCTCTGGATTTCTTATGTCAGAGATGTTCTATATGTTTGATTGGTCTTTCTTCTTGCTGTTCCTATGACATGTCTAGAGTAACCTCTTTGTAGGAATCTCTTTTCCAAATTGTCTAATTCATTATTACATGTAATAGGTTCACTGCAGTTTCTTTTTACTCTAGTCATCTCTCCAAAAGGAATAGCTGATATCTGATTTTTGGGCTGAGCACTTTTAGCATGCAATAATGTATTGCCTGCTGTTGGTTTATGATAGATCTTAGTGTGAACCTTGTTGTCTTTAATAAATATTTTTAAATCAAGAAAGCAAATGCTGTTTTTACTATATACATATGTCATTTGTATGTAAAAGGTATTTATATTGATGTAGTCACAGAAATCTACCAACTGTTGTTCAGATCCTGTCCAGATCATTAATACATCATCAATATAACTCCCCCAAAAGAAGATGTTTTCAGTCAGATGGGGGGGACCTTCCTTCCAAATATGTGTCGCCTCAAACAGGCCCATATATAGGTTTGCGTAAGATGATGAAAAACGAGAGCCCATGGCTACTCCTTGCGCTTGTCTGAACCACTGGCGCTCATGTGTGAAAAAATTGTTCTCCAATGTAAATTCTATCATTTGTAGTAGGATCTCAGTATGTTCAAAGTGAGATGCCGACCTACCAGATAGAAAGTGATGCACTGCTTGTAAGCCTTTGTCTTTAGGTATACATGTGTAAAGAGAAGATACATCCAACGTTACCCAGAACATTTCCGGTGTCCATTTATGTCCTCTAATTTTATGAGGACATCTTTTGTGTCCTGTAGATAGGAGGGTATATTCTTGATGACATGTTGTAAGTAGCTGTCGATAAATTCATAAACCTTTCAGTCGGTGCTCCTATCCCTGATATAATGGGTCTACCAGGTGGCGGTATCTTACTCTTGTGTAATTTGGGCAAACATATATACATGGTGCTGTGGGATATAGGTTAAGTATATGTTTAAATTCCAAATCTGAAATCAAACCCTTGTCTCGCCACATAAGTAGCAGTTTTTCTAAGTTGCGAACAATTCTTTTCATGGGGTTATCTTTTAATCTTATGTATGCTACACTATCCACAAGTTGTCTATCAATTTCCCTATTGTCGTCCGTTCTGTTTAAGATGACAATATTACCTCCCTTGTCAGCCTCTTTTGTTGACTATATTTTGATTGTCACAAAGTTGTTTCAGTGCTACTTTCTGTTTCAAGGTTATGTTATGTAATTTCCGAAAGTGACCCCTCCTAATCTGATTTTCCAACTTGATGAGTTCCTCCTTAGCTAATCTACCAAAAGTATCTATAGCATTGTTACTAGGTAAATTAGGAATAAAGAGTGATTTGGGTTTAAGGCCACTATCTAAAGTTAAATCTTGGATGATTTTTAGATCATCTAACAGATTTTGTCTGTAGAAATTATTTTGATATGTATCCTCTAAGGTAAGTAGAAGTTCAATATCCATAATATCTCTTATTGTATAAGTGCTGAATGCAGTATTGGATATTGCTGTAGTTTGTGTATCAGTTTTTGCTGCAAAGTACTTTTTTAGTTTTAATTGTCGTAGAAATTTGAACAAATTTATGTGTGCTTGCGTCATACTACACAGACTAGAAACACAAAATCCTAGTCCTTTGCTTAACACATTTATTTGTTCTTTAGTAGGTATGCAATCAGACAAATTCACAATAGAAATGTTATTATTATGTTCTGAGTTTACAATAGCACTTCCATTCTGCAGACCCATAAACATTAATTGTTCTGGGTCTTGTCCCTAGCTGCTCTGGTCTGTACTCCTGTAGCTGTCTGTCCCTTGACATCTTCTTCTCCTTTTGCCTCTACGTGTCCTTTTCTTTGGTTTGAAAATGATTGTTTGTAAAAAAAAATCTTGCTGCCCAGTCTGTATCTTTTTGCCTCTCGTAAAAAACTAGTAGAGGCCATCTGATCCTCAGACTAAACTATACTAATATTGTCACTTGATCACTAGTTTCATCTAATTCTTCTGATGTGATAGAATAGTCCGACTCATTTGCCACGGTGTCTACAACATCCTGTTTATTATTAACATGGGTCTTGTTGACGAGACCATCAAATCTTCTCGTAAATGTATAAACCCGTCCATTTTCATAGTCTTTATTGTCTCTCTGTATTTTAGACATTTTTTTGTTTTTTTTATATGTATCCAATGCATGTCGAACATTTCTTTCCAAATTTTATCATTTTTAATTTTTGCCTCTGGTAGATTAAGGGCTAGGATCTCAGTCTCAAGCTCTCGTATTTCTGTCAATAAATTCTCCCTTTTGTCATCCGCATGTTCTTTCAGGATTGTCATCATGCCTTTTGATGCCTCAAAAAGTAGTTGCTCCCAATCTAACATATGTTTGGGTGAAAAATCATCAAAAGAGGGAAATATGACCCCTCTTAAACCACGCGACACCTTTTAATCTGTTATATATGTAATTGTCACTTATGTGTACTTTAAATCTATAGAGGAACAGGAACTTATTACGTTTCCTCCAAGCCAAAATTGGCCTTCAATACGTTTAAGTAAATTATACTCAGTGTGCTCCACTATTTCCGATTTTGGCCTGTGGTTAATAACTGTTAGAAATGGGGTCTTTGGTTGGCAGTCAGGTTACCCCCTGTCCAAGCAAAGACCCTCTCTCTAGTCAGGGTATGTCACACATAATCCAAATTATCCTTTGCCCATCCTCTAGGAGCTTGGCACTGAGCAGTCAGGCTTAACTTAGAAGGCAATGTGTAAAGTATCTGTGACATAAATCATGCAATAACACAGTATAAATACCACAAATGTACACCACACAGGTTTAGAAAAATCTAGAATATTTATCTGGTTAAAATAAGGTCAAAACGATCACAATTTGATAAGTACAAGTTGAGATATCACTTTGGTAATGAAAAACAGAGTCTTTAGTTCTTAAAAAGCAATGAGTGTCCCTTGCAAGCACAAAGTACCTGGTTTGCGTCTAAATTATCTGCAATGGACCGCAGAGGAGGAGATGCGTAGAAAACTGAGAGGTTTGCTTCGGTTTCTCTGGGCGCACATGGATGATGTGTAGATATTTTTCATGCAGCAAGGGCCTTATGTCGATTTCCGGTGCACAAACTTTAATCCTCTGGGTTGTGGGGTAATTGGACGGCCCAGGACGATACGGAGAAATCCTGTGCATGTGAAATGAAGTCACAGGAGCAGCATCGTTCCGGTGGGTGATGCAGGGAAATGTCTGTTGAACTGCAGGCGCTGCATCGATTCTTCTCGCAGGAAGTTGGGCTGCATCATTCCAGCTCAGCTACACGTTCATCCAGTGGGCCGTGCGTCAAAGTTACGGTCACAACACTGGCGCTGTGTCAATCTCCATGCGGGGAGCCGGGCTGCATCATTCCGGTTCAGCATGCAGTGATTTTCTCACGGTGATGCAGGCTGTGTGTCTATCGCAGCAGGCTGCGCATTGATTTTTCGCTGTACAAGGAGTGCTGTGCAGAGATTAAGGGGGTTATTACAACTTTGGAGGAGGTGTTAATCCGTCCCAAATGTGACGGATATACCACCAGCCGTATTACGAGTTCCATAGGATATAATGGACTCGTAATACGGCTGGTGGTATATCCGTCACTTTACCGTCACTTTTGGGACGGATTAACACCTCCTCCAAAGTTGTAATAACCCCCTAAGTCTTTTTGGAGCTGAGACTTCGGAAAACAGGATGCAAGCTCAATCCAAGTCCTTGGAGAGCACTTCTAAGCAGAGCCAGATGGCAGAAAGGCAGCAGGGCAACAGCAAGGCATCAGTCCTTTTCAGCAAAACAGTCAGGTGAGTCCTTTGGGCAGCCAGGAAGCTTTTCTTGGCAGGTTGCAGGTCCTGGTTCACAGTTTCTTCCTCAGTGGTAATCTTATCGAGAAGTGTCTGAGTTGGTAGGGTCAGAGGCCTGGTTTAAATACCCAAATGTGCCTTTGAAATGGAGGAGATTTCAAAGACTGGCTTAGAACTGCACAAGGTCCCTTTTCAGTACCATCCTGAATGCCAGGGTCCCAGTAGGGGGTTGGGCAGTCCACTGTGTGAGGGCAGGCCACTGTCCTTTGACATGAGTGTCAGGCCCTCCACCTTCCCAGCCCAGGAAAACCCATTCAGTATGCAGATGTGTGCATGTGTCACTGAGCATCCTGTGTTTGGGGTTGTCTGAGTGAAATGAAAAAGGGAGCTGTCAACTGACCCAGCCAGTCATGGATTGTAATGCACAGAAGGATTTAAGTGCAGAGAAATACCCACTTTCTAAAAGTGGCATTTCTAAAATAGTAATATTAAATCCAGCTTCACCAGTCAGCAGGATTTTGTATTACCATTCTGACCATACTAAATATGACCTGGTTACTCCTTTCAGGTCAGAATCTACCACTCAAACAGTATATGAGGGTAGCCCTAATGTTAGTCTATGAAAGTAGCAGGCCTCACAGCAGTGTAAAATGAATTTAGGAGTTTTACACTACCAGGACATATAAACTACTCAGGTACGTGTCCTGACTTTGCCCTACATAGCACCCTGCCCTGTGGGTTACCTAGGGCCTACCTTAGCAGTGACATATGTAGAAAAAGGGGAGTTTAAGGCTTGCCAAGTACTTTTAAATGCCAAGTCAAATTGGCAGTGAAACTGCAAACACAGGCCTTGCAATGGCAGGCCTGACACATGGTTAGGGAACTACTTATGTGGGTGGCACAATCAGTGCTGCCGGCCCACTGGCAGCATTTAATCTACAGGTCCTGGGCACATGTAGTGCACTTTTACTAGGAACTTATAAGTAAATTAAATAAGCCAATTGGGTATGAGTCAATGTCCCCATGTTTTAAGGGAAAGAACATATTCACTTTAGCACTGGTTAGCAGTGGTAAAGAGCGCAGAGTCTTAAAACCAGCAAAAACAGTGTCAAAAGGTGGAGGGAGGCAGGCAAAAGGTTGAGGGTGACCACCCTAAGGCTGTCAGGTCTAGCAATAACATTTCCTCATTATCCTTATGTTTTTTTTATTTCATCCGGATTTGTCTTTACACTGTGGTACGTCTTACGTTCCGGAGCTTATTCTGCTGTGAGTTTTGGATGTCAGTTTTATTCTACTTTTTTTACATTCTCTCAGCTAGGGTAGGAGTGGCTCTTTGTTTTCCAGGCCTCCTTCTCTATTGGTGATGTGGTGACAGGCAATATGTGGACCGTGTTTGTGTGTATTTGTGTGTGAGATAGGTGGTCATATTGTCTTTGTTGCCCATGCCTCCTTCTCTACTGATAAATAGCATCATTTTGTTGAGCCAGTTATTGCATGGGTTGGGATCATGTAGTTCTACTCTGCGGAATTCCACGGAGTTGGGAGAAAAATCAGTGGAACTTCACAGACTGCCATGTGGTGGCAGAATGCTGCCTGCCCTACTCACCCTGGCGATGAATGTGCACGATCTCAGAAGTGCTAAGCAGGGTCGGGCCTGCTTAGCACATCTGAGATAGGGTGCATTCTGGCCCAGGTGTATGCCGCACATAGGCAGCAAAAGATGCAGTTTCAGGCATCTTGCGCAGACACAGCCTACCGGCATGGAGCCTGCTGCTCTTAACCACACCTGCACACTTCCCGCCACTAACTTCCCTCCTTCACAAACTTGCTACAGAGAGCCAAGCACATCCCCTGTCTTGCACTAGCCTTGCTTTCATCTGCACTTATGCACAGCCTCAGACTGTACTTTCTTTAGGGTCAAGCACTAGCAGCAGCAAACCAGCCCACTACCACCACCAGCCTGATGCTCACCCAGTCTCCAGCTCTCCCTGCTGACCTCAGCACCGTACCCCATAACACCACTTCCTTTCCCAGGGACTCTGGGGAGTCAGGTTCTTTTCAAGTAGAGCTCTGATGGCAAGTTTCCTTTTCCAAGCACATTCCCCCCAACCCCTTCAAATGCAAATACTGTCCATACCCAGTGCTCATCCCCGTGTGCACACGGAAGAGAAAGAGAAACAAGGACCTGCTTGGGTCCATGCAGGTCCCAGCTGCAAGCGGCCTGACCCTCTGCCTCCCTGTGCCCCCTGCTCCAGGGTGGAGGACAGTAAAAGGACGAAGGCCTGGATCCAGAGGTGACGGCAGTGCAAACCCTCAGCAGCGGCTCCACGGCCACACCTGCCCGCCACGGACGTCTTCTTTGCACTGAGTGCACATTGCATCCCAGTTATGAGCCACACAGCACAAGCGCAGATTGTCTGCACTTACACTGTGTGGCCCATAACTGGGCTGCTGTGCGCAAACGGCGAGCTCTCCTTCCCTGACAGGGTTAGTGGAGTTTTGGGCCAAACTCCATTCTCCAAGCAGACCACAGAGTGCAAAAAAATCTGTTAACTCCGCCGGAAGAGCAGAGCTTACCCCACACTCTTACAGCCAGTCACTGATTTTGATTATTAATCATTTTACATTCAAAGCCATTTTCTAGGAGCATTAATATTAGAAGAAGCCCATGTTATTTGTGTTCATTTTCTGTTTTTTTCCTAATGTATTTTTCCTGATATATTTATGTGTGCTTGTGGCTTATTGTAGTAGTCTGTAATACATAGTTGTTGTTTTTAAATAATTTATGGGCACACATCCAAAGAAGGAATCAGGAGAGGCTTGTAGTCCCATGAACACTTACATTGCCCAGAGGAGGTTGGGCTGTCAGCTGCAGTGTTCTGGCTGCAATGTACTACAAACCACCAACCCCACTTTAGCAGCACAGGCAGCGCGCAGGTGAAGATAGGTCCAAGGGCAGGCCTGTCCTGCACCCTTGGGAGCCTGGAGGAGGCTGTGCCAACCCCTGATGTGTAGCCCAAAAGGTGCTGTTAGCAATTGTGTCCATTTCTCATTGACCTAGACACGTTGCTTTTTCACGCTGTGCTTGGTAACCCAGGAGAAACAATCTTCAGCAGTTTTCCCTGACCTGCCCATTTTGCTAGAGGGGCTCTGGCTGGGGTGGGACTATATCCCCCCCAGCTACTTTAACAGGCTGAAAGCTCTGGGCACTTCTTGTGGGCACCGGAGGCTGGAGCCTCCATCTTGGCTTTTTAACTGTTTGATTTCCCTTTAGTTCCCCATTGGAAATTGTTCTGGTGCATATTGAGCGGTTTTTCTTTTTTGCCCGATCTGAACTGATTGTAGGTGTTATTGATTCACAGTGGGTAAAAGGAAACCTGGAGGGCTAACCCAGTTTTGACTCCTCTTGTCAAGGGTACCTCCATTTATCATATGCTAGAAATAGGCATGGGGGTCATCAGCACGGAAATTGCACTTACTGAGAAAAGGCTGTTCTTAAACCTGGACACTACTTCACCTGGTATGCCCTCGATGCTAAGTGTCCCTGGGCCTGCAGTGACTACCCCCTACATTTCTACCATCCTCATCCCCGCTTTTACTGCTTTTTCCGAAGCCACCAACTCAGCACTATTGATAGCAGGTGATATTGTCAGTCCCAATCCTGCACCTCTAAAGAATGCTAAAAGGGATACTCATATCAAGAAAAATTGTAACACTTCCAAAGTATCCCAGGCCAACTCAGCACTAGTTTTAGGGACAGAGGCTCCAGATTCTCCTACTACTCATCTTCTTTGCTGGGGGTATGGGGTTTTCACTCTCGAGCATGCAATGTCTGGATTGTTTCATGGAAGGATGTTTTGAAAGGTTCAAGGAACTGTTAAACACCAAACTTTCTCCTTTAATTTCCCGTCTCAAATTAATTGAAGTCCAAATTATGGCATTATTAAACTCACTGTTTTCAATAACTGTAGCTCATATCTCTCACATTAGAGAGATCCCACTGGTGCCCACTCTGCAGAGTCCCCAGACACCAAAAGTACCCTAGACCTTCCTAACTGGTCTTCAGATGATAGTATAATATGGACAGTCCAACAACCAAAGAGGGTACAAATGACAGAAGTGAGAATAGAAGCCGCTGCTGGCAAAAGCTCACCTCATAATCTTCACAGGCCTAGTATGGTCCACCCACAACTGCCCCCAGAGTGCTACCACCCCAAAGACAGGATGATCACATGCACCTGAAAAATAAACACATCTTCTGGCTGAAAAAGAATTCAGGTTGGCCGCAGGATCTGGCAAAGGAAGTCCTCTTCGTGAGAAGGATTACTTGGTTGAACATTCATCCTAAATATACCATAGGGGACTGTGGTATCATTAATTTTAAGAACCCCCAAGTTGTTGATTTGCTGATTCAGCATCTTACCAAGATGACATCGACCCAGAGTAAAATCAAGGCTCTCACAGTCCTGACAACTGGCACAACCTTGGAATCAAATTATTCCACTAATACATAGTTATGTCCAAACAGAGTAAAATCAAGGCTCTCCCATTGGGGTATTTCTACAGACCCAGCAGGCCAACTAGGGAAATGGACTCTAGGGTGGGTATACTGCTAATCCTGGTCAGTTGTTTTTTAATGTCCCCTTGAAGAACAGCTTTGAAATCTTGCCCTCTCTAAATGTCCAGGCTTGACTGTTTCTGGATAATGTGGGTAAACATCATGGAAAGCCACGCATATGTGAGCTTCACCTCCGGGGTTCTTTGCATCCCCCTGGTAGGTCGTAATGCATGGCTGGCCATTATGCTTCGAGTATCATATGTAATGTGTCCTCTCAAGAAGTCCTCAGCAACTTATCTGCTCCCGTAAAAGGGCCGGTCGACCAACCAGTATCAAGATTCTGTCATGGAATGTTAAGGGGGTTCCGGGGAAAGCTTGTTAATCCAGACCGGGTATTGTTTATCAATGGGCATGACATAGGTGGTCATTTTGTCCCTTGCGGTCTTTTGACTACCACAGTAAATGTGGCGGTCCCACCACCAATGGGCTGGCAGTGCAGACTGACACATTATGAATCTCCACTCATACCGCCACAGCGGTCAGAACCGCTGGGCCGGAAATGATCATCTCTGACCAGCTGGTCCACAGAAGACTGACAGTGGTATTAGGAGCTGGCTTTCCACCATGGTTTCTGGGGTGGAAAGGCTACTGGTGACAGGGAATTTCTTTCCTGTCACTGGTAGACGGCTTCCCCCAGCAAGCACTAGACCCCCTCCCTCCACTCCTCCAGCAAGCACTAGACTCCCCTTCAGCCACAGGCCCCCCTCCTCCCACCCCACCTTCAGCCACAGTGCCTTCTCCCTGCATACATGCACACAGACACCCACATGCACCACGCATACACCATTTACCTACACTTACATAAACACATCCACTCACACACATCCATACACACATTCACAACAACAGTCATACACGCATTCAGACACACATTCATACACACATTCGTAACAACATTCACACACCCATTCAAGCACGCATACTCATACCGATCCAAACACGCATACTCACACACACATATACACACTCACTTCAACATTCAGGCACGCATACAACCACATTCATGCACATTGGCAGACACCACACATTCACACACGCACACACAACACCCCCCATCCTCCCACCCCCTCCCCTGTCGGACACCAGACTTACCTTGTTCAGCGAGAAGGTTATCCGGCAGGGAATGGGAAAGGCACTTCCGCCTACAGCAGCACCCAGCCAGCAGGACACCGCCAGGCGGTATTAAGGCCCATAATATGGTGGGCAGCGTCCCACTGGTGGGGTGGGGCCGGTGGTGGAACCACCAGAGCGCCTCCACCCACCGGTACGACTACTGCCGCATTTCCACCCAAAAGTGTGGAGGAAATCTGGAAGTGCCCGTAATATGGTGCTGACAGTCTCCTGGTGCCCGCAGCTTTGGCTTTCTTCATAAAGACCACCAAAGTCGTAATAAGGGCCATAATCTGTTTGCAGGAAAGCTGGACCTTGGATTAGTTCCACCTGAATGGTTTCCATTGGATAAACATCCTAGCAATTCCCTTTAGTGTGAGAAATCCCAAAGGCAGCTTGTCTACTTTCTTCACCACCAAATTGTCTAAACTTAAAATAGTGAAAGTTAAATCAGCCTGTTTTTACCAATTATTCCTAATGATATTTCGATAAATTTCTATTACAATGTCTTTAACAATAACTAAGCAAAGGTTATTGATGATCTAGAAGAGAACATTGTAATTGTACAGCATGGGCATGGAAAGGAAGCTCTTATCATATTGGTGGGAGATTTTAACCTGCGTTTATGCGAGGATAGCTCTACCATTCCCTGTGGGCTGACAGACCTTGAAGGGATGGAAGTGACACACTTTATGAATGTACCTTATGGGGATGCAGCTAAGAGAGTCCTATTTTCTTTGAATTGGAGCTTTGTAAGAGACTACAGAAGATCAAATGAACTTCTACCGCCCACATTTAGTGCTAATGGGAAGGGTAGCAACAATGATCATGTCATCATCTCCAATGACCTATGTGCCCTGCTACAAGAGTTCATGGTAGTGGCCAGAACTAGCAGTGAACACAATTCACTAATTGTTTCTCTCTCCCTAGATCTGGCTGAGGAGGGGCAGAATGATACCTGAAGATATCAGACATCCAATTGAGTTTACGTATAATGGGGGAATAAGACACAACAGGAAATGATTGCTAACAATTTTGTGCAGGATATCATGAAGAAAAACCAAGGTGCTTTTTCAGTTATAACTTCCTGTGGAGAACCCCTTAGGAGAGTTGTAGAGGCTCTTGGTGATGTCTTTTCATCTATTTCTTCTAAGATGTTAACTAATACAGTTTTTAGTAAGAAACCTTTGGCAAACGTGTTTAAACATAATTGTATTTTAGCTCACAAGTAATTTAAAATGGCACAATCAAAAAAGCCTTACTCTCAAGAAGTAATTAAGTTATGGAAAGCGTTAACAAGAAGGCCATTGAGCAAAGGAAAAATGAGATCAGGAAGGAAGCCTGGAAGGAGTTGGAACTAGCAAGTATTTTAAAGGCTAATGATATTTGCTGGAAGACTGTGAAAAAAACTTTTACTCTGGGTACAATAAACCTAGCATTGGTACGAACATCAGTGTCCACTCCTAGGCAGAACATTTTTCTGCCATATTTAGCTTTGAAAAATATATTTCCCCATTAGTACGCACTGGGAATATACAGCCTAGTCAAGAAGAACGTTCCTTACTCAGACAGTCACTCCAGGACTATGATGTAACAATAGCAATAATTCATAGTTGATCAGGGAAATTGCCAGGCCCAGATGAGGTCCCAATGGACCTTTTCAAATCTAATGTCACTCTGCGGGTACCCATTCTCATGAATGTTTTTAGGGCTGCTTTTTCGGGTCACCTAATTGCATCCTGAAGGGAGGCAGTGGTGGTACCGACCTTTAAGAAAGGGAACGAATAGCTGCCAAGCTGTTTCTGTCCAATTTCCCATCTGGACAGCTCTTGTAAGATCTTGGGCATAGTCATTGCATCTAAATTGGAGGCTTGGATAGAGGAGAAAAGGCACATTTCTAGGGCACAATGTGGGTTCTAAAAAGGTGTTGGCACAACTGGTCAGTGCCTAAACCTTCAGCTCATCCTGGGAAAATATGACTATGCAAAGGTGGGGTTCCAAAATGCAAGGTGAAGAGTTGTTCACCTTGCATTTATGGACCTCTCCAGCACATTCAACATGGTTATTCACCCTATCCTGTGGTCCATTATGGATAAACAAGGGTTCAATAACTCTTTGATAAACTTGCTCTGCAGGAAGATTTCAGACACTGCAGTGAAAATCCAATATGGGATCAGCTGGGAATTTAGGTCCAAGATGGGTGTGCCCCAATGTTGTGTGATGGCCTCTTTCCTTTTTTTCAAATACCTAATTGGTCTGTAGGAATTCGCTTTGCGGTTTTTAGGGAAAGATGTATCCAGGTTTAAGTATTCATCAATCCCTGTTCTACTTTACACAGATAATGTGCTGTTTGCACGAATTGCCATGGGGCTGCAATCCCTCTTAGATGGGTTTAAGCATTTTATGGATATGCTGGGATTGAAAACAAAATTAAATAAATCTTTCTTTATGATTGTGGGCCCCAAACGAACAGAAAATATGACATTTCAATTAGGAGGCACTGAGATAGCCAAAGTGAATAATTTTACTTGGGAATTGAGCTTGACTCCAAAATGAGCTGGGACTCCCTATTTAGATCACGCTCCCTTTACTTCCAGAAATCAGCTCTGTATTGAGTTTTGCAAAAAATCTTGTCCAAAAAACAGTCAGGGAACTTTCTGCAATTTGTAATGCCAAATCTGTTGCTATAGCAACCTACAGAGCTTAGGGTTAGAAGAATAATGACTCTCTGTAGATAATTAAAAACAAGTTTCCACATAAATTTCTGGCTGTACCACAATCCTTCTCCACGATTGTCTGTCATCAGGAGCTCAGTTCAAACTATCTTGAGGATAAAATTAAAATGAGTCCCTTACTTCTGTGGGTAGGAGCTTGACTGACCCCTGTAGCTGGTCTCACTAGGGATATTCTTCAAGATTGCCTCCGCTTGGATAATGCTGGGGCCATTCCATGGTTGAAATATGTGAAATCCATTTTTAGGAATCTAGAAATTTTACAGCATTATATAAATCCAGATACTATTATGCTTGTAGCCAAATCATTGGTTAAAGACTTGTTCCATAGTTGGAGAGAATCAGGCCACCAAAGTAATTTTCTAAACTATGTATCTATTAAATCCTCACCTGTTTTATTTGTCATTAATCCACAGTGAGAGGTATAGATTTTATCTCACAAAATTCTGTTTTAATGTATTTTTTTTTTTAGATGCATGTCCTTCCCATGGTACCTGTTTGTTTAATCTCAAAAACTGTCCTTTTGATTTAGTTACAAAACAAAGCACTCTGCACTTTATGCTGTTTTGTAGTTTGTATTCCTGGCACAGGAAGATTTTTTTGGTCCAGGTACTTCATGCAGACAACTGCAGGCAGCATAATACAGCCCTCATCATTTTGCAAAAGTTGGTGATTCTTTAGATATGTTTTGCAGTAATCAGCTTCAATAAATGTGCTTTAGTCACAAGAAAGAGACATGTTCAAGCTTCAGAGATGTAATGTGTATAAACTATGTGGGTGCGCTCTTTTAGAGAAGGAGGGCAGTTTTTATGTTTTTATATCTGTTTATTGCACTTTTATGATGATATTAAAATGGTTTACTGTATTCTTTTGAATTGTGGTCTTATGGCTGGAGAACCAGCCGAATAAAGTTTTTTGATGATGATGAAATCATTTATGCATTTTATGTCTGGCTCCCATGTGCCTTGGTGGGATACCAGGTTTTATTAATTAATGTAATCAGTTTATGTCAGCCTTCCGTAGGGGCCCATGTACTCAGAAGGGACACCAGATATTTTTATATTAATTTCTTCAACTTTTTTGCCCACCTTCCGTAAGAGTCGAGGAGGAGCACTAATTATTTACTAATTATTTTATTCAAATTTTGCATGCCTTTCCCTACCTCTCGTAAAGGCCCCATGGGCCCTGGAAGGACACTACATATTTTTAGATTTGTTTACTCAATATTTGATTGCTTTCTCCTGCTTCCCATAGGAACTGCGTAGTCCCTGGAGGTACACTAACTATTTAATAACTAATTCATTCAGTGTTTGTCTGCCTCTATCTGCCATCCATAGGGATTACATGGACCCGGAAAGACATTGGATGTTTTATGCTAAATTAGCCCCTTTTTCTGTGCCCCCACCTCCTATTAGGGCCCCATTGGTCCAGGAGGGACACCATCTGTTTATAAATTATTTTTTTTAATTATTTTTCCCTCCTCCTATAGGGGCTCCATGGGCCCCAGAGGTACATCAACTATGTATTAATTATTTTATTTGACTTCTGCCTGCCTTCAATAGGCCCTGGAGGAACATAAGGTATTTATATATTTTTTAATTCAATTTTGGCTGCCCTCCTGTAGAGGCACCATTGTCCGGGCAGGGAACAACCCATTTATAAACTAATATATTCAATTATCTTTTTCCTGCCCCAGCCTCCCTCAAAGGCTTGATGGGTCCTGGAAGGAAATCAGGTATTTTTTATATTAATATAATTTTTTAAAATAATATTGTGATGATGATGATGGGGGTGATGGGTATATGTATTGCGCTGAAAAAATTGACAAAACTCACTCTTTTCCTTCTTTAATGCCTCCAGGTGCATGGGGGAATATTACTGACTAAGAGAAGCCTTTGTATTAGATGACACCAGAGTCCAGAGACCTCTCTGTTCAGTGCCTTTTCTCATGCTGCTGAGCCCAAATATAAAAGAGTAAAGAAGATGGCCACAAAAAAGGAGGTTCCTGCCAAGAAAGTGGCCAATGAGGAGAATAAGTCTGTTGCCAGTGCCTCCGATAAGATCATCCTTTTTTTCTGGCAATGTGCTGGACCTGCTGCACCCTTCTCTGGGCAGGAAGAGGCTGGGGGGGGGGTCACCCCTGGATCAATAAAACCACCACCACCCCCAAGAACAGAAAAACCAAGGCAAATGCCTCTCAGGTCTGCAATAGCTGCAATCAAACCTGAGAGAAGTGAATCGGAAATCACAAAACTCAACACAACTAATGTTTGCTACACCTGATCTCACAGTGTGAGGAGCAGAACAGAAATATAGGACTTGCTACTAAGCAAGATGTTGCTGTGACTGCTCATCCATCGGACAGATCAGCCTTACGATCTCCTGCATGGAAAAGAAAGAACACTTCTCAATTTTCTACAAGTACCCTTATTGATAGTCTTAACATGGATTGACTTCTGACCGAAATCTGCCACATGAAACAATAGAAATGTAAGGTTACCTAAAGCCTTGGAAGTGAGGAAGATGATGAACCTGTAATTGTTTGTGTGGAGAGTGGATTGTGCAGATCACCGCTAATCGACCTGCTCTGTTTCATGTAGTACCACCAACATCATCTGTCTCCATCATTTCAAGAGCTCAGAAACCTGTAGCAACCACCACCACCTCTACGACAGTCACTGTCTGCCTTAGAGAAAGGCCAGCACAACTGCCTAGCTCCAACTCAATAAATTCTTCTGGCAATGGTTCGAAAAGAAAGCTCACCTCCCCAGTTTGGGACTTCTTTACACAGGCTGCATGAGCAGCAACTCAAAGATTCCTCATTTTGCCACAAACCATTGTGTCGGGATAAGCACCAGATGCATATTGTGGCACTATGCACCAACTGGCTCATCTGAAAAATCAGCACACAGGGAAAAATGTTGAACTGAATAGAGGAGGTGGTGGTGAGGAACAAGGTACTGTCATTCAGAGGAACCCTGTGACTGTTGCTCATAAGGTGCAGTCATTTCCTGCAGCAACCTTGTTTTGACACAAGTAAAAGAGGAACTCAGTCACCCCAAAGCATACAAGCAGCTTTACAACTACTCGTAGGTTACTTCAGGAGGTATCCTCACAAAGAAAACAGTCACAACAACCCATTATGAAGTTTATTTTCAGAAAGGAGCTGTGGTATCACAGAACTTAAGATAATGTCCAATTATATAATGGGAAGCTGGTAAAAATGTAAGTGATTGACCTCTTGCCTTTGTCTTTGATGAACGGAGATGGAATTTGTTGAGACCCTGTGTCCAAAATGAAGGTTCCAAGCTCAACCTATTTTTCTATTGTTGCTGTGCCATTCATCACCATTAGGAATTGGAATTGGTTGGCAAAACAATGATGGAGAGTACTGTTCAGGAGATACACCTTACGACAGACATGTGGACCAATGGTCAAGCCACAGACTACCTGCGCATCACTTCACAGTTGGTTTCCTTCAAGGGGGATTTGTAAAGGCTAGCTGCTGTTTTTACCATTGAGGGTGCTTTTTTGAGGCACTCAGCGCCTTGCAACAGTTGAACTGTTCTTCATGAAGAAATCACACACAGCTGCCAACATCTTGTAAGTATTTAACACCAAAGTCTGCAAATGGTTTTAATCCTGAGTTCTCAGAATTAGATTTGTTGCCACTGACACTGGCAGTAATATTGTCAAATAGTTGTCTGGCAGAGGATACTTCAGAGTCTTATATTAAGTGCATTGCATCTCCTAATTATGGGGGACTTCCTAAAAAAATATGAGGCAGTCAACAACATACTGGTCACAGGTCACTGGAATTATACTCCCTACAGTCATTATTTCAAAGCCCGGAAGCAATCAAGGATGAATCATGGTGCCTTTGCTTAACCCTGGGTAGCTTGGCACAAAAAGCAGTTGGGCTTAACTTAGAGGCAATTAGTAAAGGAATGTATGCAGCACACATACAGTAAAATAGTGAAAACACAACATGAGAAAAATCCCACTCCAATTTAGAACAAAAGAGTACATTTTAATAAAGAACAAAAATCTAATCATTAGAACCAGATTTATGATTTTTTACAGTTTTTAAGCAAAAACTAGTGCCTACAATTTCAAAGCTCCAACCACGGACATCTAGTCACGTGAGACTGTGTCAAAGTAAAAAAAATATGGCCAGCCATGATAAAGCACGGGTCAGAGACAAGAAGTGGATTGGGCCCAGTTGGAGCTTACCTTCGGACTTAGAAGAACTTTCAAGAAAAAATTTCTGAGGGGATAATGTTCAACAGGGAAGGCTGCAGACGGTATCCAAGGAGGGAGCGACATCACCTGGGAGCCAGTGTACTAAGTCGTGATGATGAGTTCTATGTTTGAACTTAGTCACTTTTTTAAAGTTGAAAATCTCCAGCGGGACGAGGCAGGAGGCTGCAGCACTCAAAAGTCCCAGTGGGGCAGATACCCCTTTGAGAGGCACCACTTGGGGGGGGGGGTTAGGACTCACTTAGGCTGGGTGAAAGTGTGAGTTCAAGATGATGGGAGCCTGGTATGACCCGATCGCTCTGAACAGGAAGCCAGAAAACTAGTGCTTAAAGTCACTATGGTAGTATTGGGTTCAGGTTAAAAAGCAGGCTCAAGCAGTAAGGCAGGCCTCTGAGTGTTCAAAACAAGCTTCAGGCAGCAAAGCAGTCCTCCCAGGTGCAGCAAAGTAGTCTTGTGGGGTACAAAGCAGGCCACAGCAGAAGGCAGTCCTCTGAGAGTCCGTCCACAGGTCCCGAAAGTGAACTGAAGGTTTAAACATAGTACCTTCTTTGAAGTAGGAAAAGTTGCTAGAGGTTTCTCTTTGAAGTGCTTGAAATTTCCTGACTCCGCTGCCCTGGCTTGAAGTTTCCTATAGAGACAACGCAGTGGTGAAAAGTCCTTTGTGTGAAGGCAGAGCTCATCCTAGTCAGTTGAAAGTGAGGCTGTGTCCAGTTCCGCCCCATCTATCTGCCAGCAAATGGCCCATTCAGGCATATCCTATGCCTGTATTGTGTGACTGTCTGGGAGGAATTCACAAAGTCTTACTGCCAACTACGGCCTGTCATGTGACCCTGCAAATACCAAATGGCAGAGGACAGGAAAATGCCAACATTTAAAATCCGGCTTTACCATTTAAGAGTATTTAAGATACAATTTCATACATACCAAACATGAAATGCTTATCTGTCCCTACTCAGACGTTAGGAGTTGTTCACTAACAGGACATGTAAAACATAAAAGTACATGTCTAACCTTTTAATATCACTGCACCCTGCCCTTTGGGCTACCACAGCCTATTTTTGGGGTAACCTATATTTACTAAAAGAGGAGTTTAAGGCTTGACAAAGGGGCTATGTTACCAAATTGGACTGTCAGTTTAAAACTGCATTGAGGTTGCAGTGGCAGGCCTGGGACATGTTTTAAGGTGCTACTTAAGTGGGTGACATATTTGCTGCAGGCCTACTAGTAGCACTTAATGTACAGGTTCTGGGTGTAGGGCATACCACACTACAAGGGAGTTATGAGTAAATTAAATATGCCAATAAGGTGTAAACCACTTTTTCCATGTTAGGGGAGAGAGCACAAGCACCTTAGTAATGGTTAGCAGTGGTAAAGTACACAGAGTCCTAAGGCAAACAAAAACAAATTTCAGCAAAAATTAAGGCAAACATGCAAATCAACCACCTTAAGGTCGAAATGTTAGTGCTTTTTGTGAATTTGACATGGTAAGACAGTACCATGAGCCAATCAATTACATTTTTGAGCATGGTTTAGAAACATTTTCAAAAGATAAAACAAACATTTGCCAATGAAGAAGTAGCTGCTTTTGTCAAAATCTTAATCTTTACTCTAAACACAAATCAAGGGATGCAAAAAGAGATTTTGGGGGTCATTCTGACTCCCGCCAGCCGCGGTAACCGCAGGGCCGGCAGGAGCCGCCAGAATACTGCTGCGCGGTCAGAAGACCGCCGCGGTTATTCTGAGTTTCCCGCTGGGCAGGCGGGCGACCGCCAGAAGGACGCCCACCCGCCCAGCGGGAAACCCCCTTCCACGAGGATGCCGGCTCCGAATGGAGCCGGCGGAGTGGAAAGGGTGCGACGGGTGCAGTGGCACCCGTCGCGATTTTCAGTGTCTGCAAAGCAGGGACAGGATGGCGGTAAGGGGGTCGGAATCCCCATGGCGGCGCAGCAAGCTGCGCCACCGTGGAGCATTCCCCAGGGCAGCGGGAAACCGGTGGTACACCGCCGGTTTCCCGTTTCTGACCGCGGCTGTACCGCCGCGGTCAGAATGCCCAGGGATGCACCGCCAGCCTGTTGGCGGTGCATCCGCGGTCCCCGGCCCTGGCGGATTTTACCGCCAGGGTCGGAATGACCCCCTTTGTCCTCCCAAGAGTACATGTTATGTTATATTAGGCAAATTTGTTGAGCACTAAAACCCAGGACAGCATCCTGCCATTGAGCTGGTGTGAGTCTGGCCACACCTAGGGCCAAGTGGGACTACTTGAACAGCCAGGTCTTCAATTTCTTGTGAAACCTAAGAAGTGAGGAGGAGAGTCTCCCTTTGTAGGAGTGATGTAGGAGAAGGTTTGACCACCTTATCTGGTTTTTCATATGCATGGGATTTGTGCATGTAGGAGCCCATATATAGGAGTCTGGATGAGTGAAGGTGAAGGTGAAGGTTTGTTATAGCAGATGCAATTGCATGGGAGATTGAGAGTGAATCTGGCTGCCCAGTTCTGAATGGTCTGAAGGCTTCTGGTGAACTTTTTATTGATCTCGGCATGGAGGGTATTCTTGTAGTCAAGCTTGCTTATGACCAGGGCACGTATGATGGTTTTCCAGGTGCTGATTTGGGGTATGGAAGCTAAAGGCGGTGACAGCATTGACTTGGGTAGTCATGTTGAGTCTGATGATGATGATCCTGAGATTCATGGTGGGGGTGGATGTTGGTTCTAGCTCTGTTGGCCACCAGGTGAAGTCTCATGGTGAAGTGCTCTTGCCAAAGATCTAAATTTTGGTCTTGTCAGCTTTAAATAGTTGATCTTCATCCAATGGCCAGTTATGCAGGCATTGAGCTTGATCTGGGTAATAAGCATCGTGTCAGGATCCTGTTGACATCTTGCAGCTTTAGGGCCACCTGCACCACTCTTTGTTCCTCTTGATATTCTTGTGGCAAGCTGCACTGACTTCCAGTCATGGAGAAATGGTAGCGCTGCTGTTGGCACTGCAGTTCTCTGTGCCTCTGTACTGTACTGAAATGGCAAGTGTTACTAACATGCTATTTTGCCTTTCTAAACCTGCTTCTTCTTGCAGCCTAACAATCTCTCACTGCAGGACTACATGTCCCAGAGTCCTTGATAGCTGGCCATCTTGGGAGGGATCTTCTATATTTAAGGAGCCCGCCCTGAACCACACACTCATTATTTAGAGGAAAACAAGGAAGAAGGAGTGTTTCCACAGCTCCCACTTACCACTGTGATACTGGCCTCTGCCTACTGCTCAAATGATAGCTGCAGAGCTATCCTTTGAGTCTCCGGAGTTCTGGTTGTCCTCTTGGAGAAACACCACTGTCACACTTTATTGGTTGTTTTTGCTGAATCCTTTGTTAAAGAAGAATGTGTTAGAGAAAGCAGGAGCTGTCAGCCATGTATTGTGATGAACTGAACCTTTGATGCAATTACAGTGAGCGTGTGTGAGAATAATCATCACTCTGGTAAAGGAACATTGTTTATTGTATGAAATATAGCTTAAAAAAATGATTGAGTCGTAAAATATCTCTGTATCCCTTTGGATTTTTGGAGTGCTAGGTCTAACAGTGTTTGAACAGTGCTACTCTCTTTAATCCATGTATTAAGTAAAGGTCTGTGAAAAGAACAAGCTAAATTCTACAAACTACGAACTGAGAACAATCACCTCTAAGAAAATGTCAGACATCCAAAAAGGACTTTGAGGAACAAAAATCTGGTATGCAGTAAGTGTTTTGATATAACTATTAGACTGGAAAATGTTTTGCTAGATGTGTAAGTCACATTGGTAAAAGGTTAACCCAATCTTTTGCCTCATTTCATGTGGTCATCAGTCCTATCCTATGCAAATCCTGGCTCCTCTACAAGGCAAGGTGTTCACACTAAACCATGCCCTTTTCAGGTATACCTCATTATGATGAGTTAAGGGGAAGGGTAGGCTTTCTTTACAGATCTCCCTCTCTGCTGTCCCCTTCCCAAAACCTTTCCCTCTCCTAGCTGCTCCAAACGTCTGAATCATAATGAGAACCAGACTTGGTGGTGCCTGCAGGTGGATTCCTACTCTTTGTCCTGAGGAACCCAACAGCAACCTGACACATCTTTTCCATGAGGGAGAGAATGAGTTGTGTGTTGTCAACATAGGAGAAGATGCTGATGTTGTGAGAGCAGATGATGCTGGCTTGAGGGATCATGTATGAGTTGAAGAGTGTCAGGCTTATAGAGGATGCTTTTGAAACTTCTCAGAAGAGTGCACTGGATTTTGAGGTGTACTGTGCCAGGCTGACTGACTGGGTCTTTTTAGTCAGGAAGGGGAAGATCCATCAACATGTGTGTCCTTCGATCCTGTTGCTGTGTAAGCATTGTATGAGGATGGGATTGGAGACTGTGTCAAATGCTGCAGAGAGGTGCAGGAGAATGAGGACTGCCGTGTCTCCTCTGTCTAGCGCCATGTGGATGTCATCTGAGGTAGCACTGAGGGCAGTATCTGTGCTGTGGCTGGGTATGAAACCAGACCGAGTGGTGTCAAGGAGTTGATGGTCACTGAGGTATTCAGAGAGGTGTTAAAGATTTTCTCTAAGACCTTGGCCAGGAATGGAAGCCGGGTGGTTGGTCTGTAGTTGATGGCCATTAAAGGGTCCTCAGAGGGTTTCTTCAGCAATGAGAGGACAGTTGCATGTGTCTAATCTACAGGGAAAGTCATAGAAAAGGTGGAGGCATTCATAATGAGTGTCAGCATGGTGCTGATGGATTGCAGTCCTCTGCAGTAGGCATGGTGGGGGCAAGAGTCCGATGAGGTCCTCGACTGGATGGACTTCATTGAGGCAGTAGTTTCTTCTGGGGTGATTACCAACCATGTGGTCATCATTGGTTCTTCGGACAAGATCAGGGGGGTGTTTGACGAGATCTGTCGGGTCTGGTTGCAGGCTGACTTTGCTGTAAATGGTGGTAATTGTGGTGCTGAAAAATTTGGAGAGATTGTTCCAGAGGTCCTGTGAGGGGGTGATCAAGATAGAGGCAGTCAATGGTGAGGTGAGTTTATGCAATCCACCAGAGTGGCATGTTTGGTGGTCTGGATCATTTGGGGGTAACGTTGTAGGGCGAAATTGAATGCGCTCCTGTCTGCATTGTCTTGACTCATTATTCGTTTGTGCTCCAGTTGTTTGCAGTGATGTTTCTTCAGGCTGAGCTCCTCGGTCTACATTTGTTCCAGGATATTAGATCCATGACACAACAAACCGCTGCACACTTTCATTCCTTTTTCAACAATGGATGTTTCAATTCACAAGAACTGGATCATCAGGAAAGTTGTTGATCTAGATAGTGAGCAATTGCAAATTTGAGGCCACAGCAGAACTGAAGTGCTGCCTTCAACTTCCGATAATGCAGTTTTGGCCCAGAATTGAGAAGCATTTCACCCTTGCAACTGAGGCAGTGGCACCCACCAGTGGTATCATTATTGCCTGCTTCGATACCTACAGCATCAATAGCTGCACTTCCAAGATCTGCAATGGGTCGATTTATGAATATAGCAGGATTTAAATCAAGTGCACGGGGAAGGCAATGAAGAAAAGGTATCAACAATAACACTAGAGAGTATGATGCAGGATTATTTGAATGGCCCAACAGAAGTCTACCTGGATCAAGACTCACTGACCTATTAGCATGGAAAAAGGAACAGTAGCCGGAACTCAGCAGGCTAGCAAGGAAGTATCTGGCATGTACTGTTGCTAGTGACTCTTCAGAAAGCATGTTCAGTGCAACTGGGGCAATTGTCACGGTCACAAGGACCAGTCTCTTTCCTTAAAAGGTGGAGAGACTGTTGATGATTAAAATGAATAAATATTTCATACCCAGTGTTAGAAAATGGGTTATTGATAAGGGCAGGTAAGTACTTACACTTAGCAATAGGCCACCAACCTCCACTTAGGTCCAGTTAAGTCTCAGTAAACCCTTGGTAGCTTGGCAACGAGCGACAAGGCTTAACTTAGGAGACAGAGTGTAAAGCATCCGAAAATATCACAAAACAGTAATTAAATAAAACAAAGGAAACAGTATAAAAATCCAAAACCAATTAAAAAAAATAGATTGTATTTTTATCTTTAAAATGACACAAAAACGAATAAAATCGGATAAGGGGAACCGGAGATATGAATTTTTAAAGAATTATTATTTTCTAGCACCTAGAAACAAAAAGCGCCAATCTGGTCATCTAGCCGCACCTCAACAGGGGCAAAGTCAAAGTTTAAGGCCGAACGCGACGGAGCCCTGCTCGGCTTCAGCTCGCGGGAGGCCTCGTCAAAAGTTTACCTTCGGACTTAGGGGGTCATTCTGAGTTTGGCTGGCGGCGGGCGCCGCCAGCCAAACGGGAACCGCCAGAATACCGCTGTGCGGTCAAAAGACCGCCGCGGTTATTCTGAGTTTCCCGCTGGGCGGGCGGGCGACCGCCAGAAGGCCGCCCGCCCGCCCAGCGGGAAACCCCTTCCCACGAGGAAGCCGGCTCCGAATGGAGCCGGCGGAGTGGGAAGGGTGCAACGGGTGCAGTTAGTGGGGCCCTGTTATGGGACCCCTGCAGTGCCCATGCCATTGGCATGGGCACTGCAGGGGCCCCAGGGGCCCCACGACACCCGTTACCGGCAGCCAGGTTCTGGCAGTCAAAACCGCCAGAACCAGGCTGGCGGTAAGGGGGTCGGAATCCCCATGGCGGCGCTGCCTGCAGCGCCGCCATGGAGGATTCCCCAGGGCAGCGGAAAACCGGTGGGACACCGCCGGTTTTCCGTTTCTGACCGCGGCTGTACCGCCGCGGTCAGAATGCCCATGGGAGCACCGCCAGCCTGTTGGCGGTGCTCCTGCGGTCGTTGGCCCTGGCGGTCAATGACCGCCAGGGTCAGAATGACCCCCTTAGTCTCTTTTCTGAAGATTTTCTTCAGCGGGACGAACCTGCCACTCCAATCCGACCTCCTGGAACTCTTCTTCAGATACGCGGCGCAGGAGCCCTCGTGGAGATTTTTACCTTCGGACGTAGTCGTTTTTTCGAGGTGAAAATCCTACGACCGGGGCAAACCTGGATCTTGATCCGACGTCCTTGGAACACTCCTCAGATACGCTGGCTGGGAGGTCCCGGTCAACTTCATACTTTCGGACTTAGGCCCTCATTACAACATTGACGGTAAAAGCCACTCACCGCCGTGCAGAAGACCGCCAACACACCGCCGCGGAATTCCGCCACAGCTATTATGACCCACATTTCGGAATACGCCAAAATTCAGACACCCACACAAGTCCGCCACACCAAAGGTCAGTGATAAACTGGTGAAAAAAAAACCTCTACCGTCATGCCAACAGAAAAACGCCCACACTATCACGACACACGAATCCACGCGGCGGTCTTTCAACCGCGGTATTCCATTGGCGATACACACCGCCGCGCTCAAAATCCACACACTTTTACAAAACACAGCCATATTGGACAATTCGAAATACACACACCTGATACACATACACACACCACTCCCACACACCCATTACAATATAAAACACACACCCACATCACCCACAAACCCCTACTACCAAAAATTCAGAAAAAAGGCCAGAGAGAGACAGCACCAGCAAGAACAACAGCATCCACAGGCACACAACACCATCACCCACAGAACTTCCAAGCACCTCACACAACACCCCACTACATATCAGCACACTTATCACCACACACTCCACCCCACACATCACCTACACCACCCCATGGCACGGCAAAGACATCCCAGGTTCTCGGAGGAGGAGCTCAGGGTCATGGTGGAGGAAATTTTCCAGGTAGAGCCACAGCTATTCGGATCACAGGTGCAGCACACCTCAATTGCAAGGAAGATGGAGCTATGGCGAAGAATAGTGGCCGGGTTCAACGCAGTGAGACAGCACCCAAGAAATCGGGAGCACATCAGGAACAGGTGGAACGACCTACGGGGGAAGGTGCGTTCCGTGGCTTCAAGACACCACCTGGCTGTTCAGCGGACTGGCGGCGGACCCCCACCTCCTCACCCACAACTAACAACATGGGAGGAGCAGGTCTTGGTGATTCTGCATGCTAAGGGCCTCGCAGGAGTAGGTGGAGGAATGGACTCTGGTAAGACAAATCTTAACTATTACATCCCCCACCCTACCTGCATGCAATCACATACCCCCACCCTCACCCTCACCCCCAGCACTCCAAATCCTCACATATGTCCCAATATCACAAACCACCCATCCCAACACAAAGCCCTGCATGCAACAACAAAGCATGGACACCCATCCCTAAAGCATGCCCACTGCACATACCCGTACAACCCCCTAAACCATCATCACTCAAGGTCCCACACAGGAATGTAAGCACTGGGGTACACGGTCACCCACCCATTGCACACCATGCCACACACAGATGTAATAACCATCCTTTTATATCCCTGCAGGACCCCTACCCAATGTCACCGGACAGGAGGGTCCACACATGTCCACACCACCAACAGAAGAGGCCCACAGTGAGGACTGCAGCTCTGTCCAACTGGATCTAGATGACCAGCCCGGCCCATCGGGGACCTCGGGACAGTCGGTTCCCCTCACCAAGTCACAGGCCACCACAGACCTTCCCCCCTCTGGAAACACCAGCATAGCACCCACCCAGCGGGCCCATACCTCCGTCCCCAGGACACGTAAATCAGCTGTGTGTCCACCACTACAGGGAACCCAGGTTAACCCACCACCCAAACAACAACAAGGACCTGGGGGCAGTGGCAGTGGGCACATGGTCCAGGGGACGGAGGCCCAGGAACACAGGGGAACTGGGAGGGCTGCTGTGCGACAGGGGGCAGACAGGCCAAGGGAACCCATTCTCCACGAGGCCCTCTCCTCCATCATGGGAGCCTACCACCACTGCCAGGAGATGATGGCAACGGTACTGGCCAAGTTTCAGGAGACCCAGCGCCTGCAGGAGGAACAGTATGTGGGCTTCAGGGAGGAACTCAGAACCATCAGCTCCACCCTGGGCACCATCATAGGGGTGCTGAAGGAACTTGTGAACACCAGGAGGGACACTGTGGCACTACAAGGGGACCCTGACACTAGCATGGACGATGAACTGCCCACCACCTCCGCCGGCGCTAGTGGACCGGACGCCCCGCCACAGGACCACCACACCAGCACCCCACCCCCTGCAGAAGGAGAACCACCTCGCAAACGGTCCCTGAGATCCAGGAACAAGACAGAGCACGATGCCAAGACCCCCGCCAAGAAATGAGACCACCCTGATTGTCATCCTACTGTCCCACTTTGTCACCCTGTCCATACTTAAACTGCCCCAGCTCCACTTCCTATGCCCATATGGGCAATGCACCTGTGAGACTAATAGACTGCACTCTGCCATGGACATTCCTCCGCCATCACCCCTCACCATTTCAATACCCCCTCCAATATTGAGCACTTAAATAAACACACTTAAAGCACAAAACAATCTGGAGTCTGTCTGTGATTTCGAAATAGTGTATTAGCAATTACAGTGACAAAATGCTCTTTCAATTGTAATGTCAACATACCTATGTCACACAGCTCTAGTCCATGAGGAATCAAAGCAGATGTCACACAGTGGGACCCACATCTGTGAAATCGTAAGGGAAAGTGACAACTCAGTGACCATACACTGGGTGAAAACGACAGACAGGAGAGGTAGTAGTGTTAAAGTACATGTAGTAGGCAGGTTTGTACTCTTACCTGTGTCTCACTGGAAATATTGCTGGATCACTGAGTCCCTGTTGTTCATGTCTTCTTTCTATGCTTCCTCGTCTTCACTGTCCACAGGCTCCACAGCTGCCACAACACCGCCATCTGGACCATCCTCCTGCAGAAAAGACACCTGTGGTCGCAAAGCCAAGTTGTGAAGCATACAGCAGGCCACAATGATCTGGCACACCTTCTTTGGTGAGTAGAATAGGGATCCACCTGTCATATGGAGGAACCGGAACCTGGCCTTCAGGAGGCCAAAGGTCCGCTCGATCACCCTCCTAGTTTGCCCATGGGCCTCATTGTAGCGTTCCTCTGCCCTTGTCCTGGGACTCCTCACTGGGGTCAGTAGCCATGACAGGTTGGGGTAACCAGAGTCACCTGCAAATGGCGAGGGACAACTGTTAGACACGCACTAACCTGGAGGGATATCCCCAGACCCAGACAACCATTCCCACTGTCTTGCTTCCAGGTGCTCACCTAATAGCTGCACACGGTGCCTCTGGAGTTGACCCATCACATAAGGGATGCTGCTATTCCGCAGGATGTAGGCGTCATGCACTGAGCCAGGGAACATGGCATTCACATGGGAGATGTACTGGTCTGCCAAACATACCATCTGTACATTCATCGAATGATAACTCTTCCGGTTTCTGTACACCTGTTCACTCCTGTGGGGGGGGACCAAAGCCACATGGGTCCCATCAATGGCACCTATGATGTTGGGGATGTGTCCCAGGGCATAGAAATCACCTTTCATTGTAGGCAAATCCTCCACCTGAGGAAAAACGATGTAGCTCCACATGTGTTTCAGAAGGGCAGACAACACTTTGGACAATACGTTGGAAAACATAGGCTGGGACATCCCTATGGCTATGGCCACTGTTGTTTGAAAAGACCCACTTGCAAGGAAATGGAGCACTGACAGCACCTGCACTTGAGGGGGGATTCCTGTGGGATGGCGGATTGCTGACATCAGGTCGGGCTCCAAATGGGTACACAGTTCCTAGATTGTGGCACGGTCAAGCCTGTATGTGATAATCACATGTCGCTCCTCCATTGTCGACAGGTCCACCAACGGTCGGTACACCGGAGGATGCCGCCATCTCCTCACACATCCCAGCGGATGGTGCCTATGAAGGACAACAGCGAGCACAGAGTCAAACAACTCAGAGGTACGTACCCACAGTTTACACAGAACACCATTCATACACAAAAGGTGGCCTGTATGTGTGTTGAGTCTAGGCCTAGGTATGTGTGACGCAGTTGAAAATGAAGCCATGTGGGCCCCTGAAATGGCGGCTGCCTGACCTCTAAAGTGGGACAATGGGATTTGAGGTAACTGCACTGGCATTGTACACCATTGCGGTAGGCGGTCGAAGATCGCGGCGCAATGCTGCATTGGTAAACATTGGACCCTATGGGTCCCAAGAGCCAATGACGATGTACACTGGCGGTGACGGTACGCACCGCCGCGGACGTGACCGCCATTTTCTATCTGTTTAATCACTCGATACCTGATCTTCCACAGGAGAGGACCTACACTGCAATGTCTGGGGAAAGGGCCCCTGCCTTCACATAGGAGGATTTGGAGAAACTCGTGGATGGGGTCCTCCCCAGTACACTCTACTCTACGATACTCCAGACAAACAGGTAAGTACACAGGGAGCATGTTGTATGGGCTATGCCTGTGTGGAGAGGGCTGGATGTAAGAAGGAAGGGGGGAGAGTGCTGTGTGCATGAAAGACGGTGAATGCATGTGCCACATGGCAAGGGTAGGGATTGGGGCCAATCAGTTTGACGGTGCGGTTGGTAATAACTTCTCTTTTTCCCCTGTACATTTCATGTACGTCTGCACCCAGCATAAAAAACATATTTGGCGTGCCATCGCCAAGGACGTCCGGACCCTGGGGGTCTACCACAGACGGAGCACCCACTGCCAGAAAAGATGGGAGGACATTCGCCGCTGGAGCAAGAAGACGGCGGAGGCTCAGCTGGGGATGGCCTCCCAACGTGGGAGGGATGCCCGTCACACCATGACCCCCCTGATGTTCAGGATCCTGGCGGTGGCCTACCCAGAGTTGGATGGGCGCTTGAGGGCATCACAGCAGCCACAAGTGGGTGAGTACACTCTCATTCTGCTGACTTTGCGTGCAGTGGAGGTGTCTGGGTGGGGGAGGTGGGCTGTGGGTTTCCCTAGGCCAGGGCGAGTTCCGTAGGCAAGCCCCCTCCATAAAGCAGGCCATGTGGCACCCCACCCCACCTCTGTAGAGTGACAACTACACCTAGTCATGCCCCTGTGTCATCTATGTGTGCAGATGTCGTCCATAGCCTTGTAGGCCATTTCCCAGGAATTGAACAGTGGAGCCCAAGAGCGCGGAGTAGTGCAGGGGGCTTCTGTGTCTGTCGTGTCCGCCAACGATAGCGGTAATCCATGCACTCAACATGTCTTTCTTCTGTCGTCCCCCCCCTTTTTGTGGTCTCCCTGTTCTTGTGTGCATTAGCATCATCAGGCGGAGGAGCAGTGGCACCGGAGCGCCAGGGGCTGCATCCCACATGGCCATGGAGGGCCACACTATGGACTCGGACTTCACCAGTGGGACGGAGGGCGAGGGGAGCTCCACGGCGGGGACAGGAGCTGACACCAGTGATACGGACTCGTCCTCTGATGGGAGCTCCCTTGTGGTGGCGGCAACATCTGTGCCACCCCCATCTACAGGTACAGCCGCCACCCCCTTCCAGCACTGCCCTCCCAGCAGCCCCTCAGCCTTCGCCCCGTGCCCGCTCATCCGGGAGGGTGGGCATCACCTTCGCCCCAGGCACCTCAGGCCCTGCCCCAGTCACCCCTGCTGCCCTCAGTGAGGAGGCCATTGACCTCCTCAGGTCCCTCACTGTTGGGCAGTCTACCATTTTGAATGCCATCCAGGGTGTAGAAAGGCAGTTGCAACAAACAAATGCATTCCTGGAGGGCATTCCTTCTGGTCAGGTGGCCCTTCAGCGAGCTTTTCAGACTCTGGCCTCAGCACTGATGGCAGCCATTGTCCCTGTGTCTAGCCTCCCCCCTCCAACTTCTTCCACCCCGAACCAGTCCCCTGTACCTCAGCCTATCCCAAGCACACCATCAGACCAGCCTGCACACACCTCACCACACAAGGGAAGCTCAGGCAAACATAAGCACCACACATCCCACAGGCACTCACGCAAGCATCACACACATGCAGACACACCAACATCCACTGCCTCCACTGTGTCCCCTCCTCCTCGTCTCCCTCCTCCCTCCTAGTCTCGTCTACACTCACACCTGCATGCACTACCTCTACAGCCACTACGTCCCTCTCCAGCTCACCCACCACCACACCTCTCTCACGTGCAGTCACCACCCCCACTACCATTCACACGTCCCCTGTGTCCTCTCCCAGTGTGTCTGTGACGCCCCCTCCCAAGATACACAAACGCAGGCACACACCCACCCAACAGCCATCCACCTCACGACAGCCACCAGCGCATACACCTTCACCCAAAGTCAGCAAACGTACACCTCCTACAACCACCACCTCTTCCTCCACTCCCAAACCCCCTCCAGCTACCCGTCCCAGTGTGTCCAAAGAACTTTTCCTGTCCTACCTTGACCTCTTTCCCAAACCTCCCCCACCCCGTCTGTTTCCTAGGTCCCGAACTAGCACCTCAGCCACACAACATCTCCGGACCAGTGGTGCCTGTAGTCACCGGAATCTGGAGTGCACCGGCCACCATGGCAGCCAGCGTGGCACGGAGCCACAGCACAGACAGTCCCCCACCTGTGAAGCATCAGAAGTTGGCCAGTGCCCCGCGGGAGGGGGGAAGACTCCAGCCGCCAAAGCCGCTCCCAGGGGTCCCGGTGGGAGTGTGGAGTCAGCTGTGACACCTTCCAAGGTGGGGAAGGGCCACAAGAAACCCGGCAAGTCTGGGAAGAGCAGCACGGCGGAGAAGACTGCCATCATCCCCGCTGCCCAGGAGGCCACTTCCAGGACAAGCCCAGCTGCCCAGGACAGGACCCCCAGCACAAGCCCAGCTGCCCAGGACAGGCCCACCAGCACAAGCCCAGCTGCCCAGGACAGGACTGCAAGCACAAGCCCAGCTGCCCAGGACAGGCCCGCCAGCAAAAGCCCCACTGGGCCATGAAGGACCATCAGCAAAAGCCCCGCTGGGCCATGAAGGACCGCCAGCAAAAGCCACGCTGGGCCATGAAGGACCGCCAGCAAATGCCCCGCTGGGCCATGAAGGACCGCCAGCAGCTGAGTCCCTGCAATGGAGACCGCCGCCTCAAGCACCGCTGAACAGGGCACCGCCATCTCAAGCACCGCTGCACAGGGCACCGCCATCTCAAGAACCGCTGAACAGGGCACCGCCGTCTCAAGCACCGCTGCACAGGGCACCGCCATCTCAAGCACCGCTGAACAGGGCACCGCCATCTCAAGCACTGCTGAACAGGGCACCGCCATCTCAGGCACCGCTGCACAGGGCACCGCCATCTCAAGCACCGCTGAACAGGGCACCCTCGTCTCAAGCACCGCTGAACAGGGCACCACCATCTCAAGCACCGCTGCACAGGACACTGCCATCTCAAGCACCGCTGAACATGGCACCGCCGTCTCAAGCACCGCTGAACATGGCACCGCCGTCTCAAGCACCGCTGAACAGGGCACCACCACCTCAAACACCGCTGAACAGGGCACCACTGTCTCAAGCACCGCTGGCCCATGAGCGGCAAGGGCACTGACGCAACTGAGTCCGTCATGGGGTGAATGATGCACTCTGGGCACAAAGCCCCCTCCAGAACCAGTGGAGACTGTCATCCACTACCTCTGTCCTTAGCAGGATGAAGCACTCTGGGCACCATGCCCCCTCCAGAACCAGTGGAGACTGTCATCCACTACCTCTGTCCTTAGCAGGATGAAGCACTCTGGGCACCATGCCCCCTCCAGAACCAGTGGGGACTGTCATCCACTACCTCTGTCCTTAGCAGGATGAAGCACTCTGGGCACCATGCCCCCTCCAGAACCAGTGGAGAGATCCATCCACTACCTCTGTCCTTATCAGGATGAAGCACTCTGGGCACCATGCCCCCTCCAGAACCAGTGGAGACTGTCATCCACTACCTCTGTCCTTAGCAGGATGAAGCACTCTGGGCACCATGCCCCCTCCAGAACCAGTGGGGACTGCCATCCACTACCTCTGTCCTTATCAGGATGAAGCACTCTGGGCACCATGCCCCCTCCAGAACCAGTGGAGACTGTCATCCACTACCTCTGTCCTTAGCAGGATGAAGCACTCTGGGCACCATGCCCCCTCCAGAACCA